>NW_022589704.1:108678839-108775571 GCF_004348235.1 Phoca vitulina
TTGCCAATCTAATGTTTCTACCATTGTAGGTTACATATCTCTTCTCCCGAGCTGCTTTCAGGATTTTCTCTTTGTCTCTGAGACTCGTAAGTTTTACTATTAGATGTTGGGGTGTTGACCTATTTTTATTGATTTTGAGAGGGGTTCTCTGTGCTTCCTGGATTTTGATGCCTGTTTCCTTCCCCAAATTAGGGAAGTTCTCTGCTATAATTTGCTCCATTATACCTTCTGCCCCTCTCTCTCTTTCTTCTTCTTCTTCTGGGATCCCAATTATTCTAATGTTGTTTCGTCTTATGGTATCGTTTATCTCTCGAATTCTGCCCTCGTGATCCAGTAGTTGTTTATCTCTCTTTTTCTCAGCTTCTTTATTTTCCATCATTTGGTCTTCTATCTCACTGATTCTCTCTTCTGCCTCATTTATCCTAGCAGTTAGCGCCCCCATATTTGATTGCACCTCATTAATAGCCTTTTTGATTTCTACTTGGTTAGATTTTAGTTCTTTTACTTCTCCAGAAAGGGTTTCTCTAATAACCTCCATGCTTTTTTCAAGCCCAGCTAGTATCTTTAAAGTGATGATTCTGAACTCTAGATCTGACATCGTACTAATGTCCATATTGAGTAGGTCCCTGGCAGTCGGTACTACCTCTTGTTCTTTTTGTTGAGGTGATTTTTTCCGTCTTGTCATTTTGTGCAGAGGAGAATAGATTAATGAGAGAACAAAATGCTAGCAGGGTAACAACGTCCCCAGAAAATATACTCTAAACAAATCAGAAAAGACCTGAAGCAGTGGGAAAAGAAAGGGAAAGAGAGAAAAAAGAAAAAAGAAAACGATAAAGATCAAAACAAACAAAAACAGAACAAAACAAAACAAAACAAAAACAGAATGTGATCAGATATGATCAGGCTGGTTTATAGATCAGTGCCACACACTAGATTTTGGGTGTATTTTGGTCTGTTAAAAGAAAGTGCCTCCCAAAATTTTAAAGAAAGAAAAACTTATATATGTACAAAAATAAGGGTTGATATGATGAAGGGATGGAATATGACTGTAAAGATGGAAATTATAAAAAATTTTATAAAAGGAATTGATAATTTGTTTGAAAAAAGAAAGAAGAGGATTTAAAAAAAAAAAAGGGAGAGAATGTGATCAGGCAGGGGAGTAGAAAAAAACCATACACTAGAGATTTAGAGTATATTTTGATATGTTAGAAGAAACTATCTCAAAATTTTAAAGAGAGAACAACTTATATATATATGCCAAAAATACGGGTAACTACTATGAAGGGATAGAATATGACTCTAAAAATGAAAAATAAAAATGTTTTTTTTTTTAAAAAGGGATTGATAAGATGTTGGTTGAAAAAGGGAAAAAGAAAAATTCAAAAAAAGAAAAAAGAAAAAAAGACAGTTAAAAAAAATAATTAACTTTGAAAGACTAAAGAATCATGGTAAAAAAGCCATGAATTCTATGTGCAGTATTCCCCTAGCACTGGAGTTTTGCCGTTCTCACTGATCGGTAAACCTGGTCTTGGCTGGCTGTTCTTGCTGATCTTCTGGGGGAGGGGCCTGTTGCCGTGGTTCCCAGATGTCTTTGCCGGAGGCGGAATTGCCCCGCCCTTGCCCGGTCCGGGCTAAGTAATCTGCTCGGGTTTGCTCTCGGGAGCTTTTGTTCCCTGCAAGCTTTCCGTTCAGCTTTGGAGGCGGAGAGTGAAAATGGTGGCCTCCCAGTCTCCGCCCCGGAGGAGCCGAGAACTCGGGGCCCCGCTCCTCAGTGAGCCCCCAGAGAAAAGCAGTCAGTCACTCCCGTCTCCCCGGTCTCCGGCCGCACTCCGTGCTCACCCGGCCCGCGACCGCGCATTTCTCTCTCTGGCACCCGACCCCGGGTGGAGTCTCCAAACCCCGCAGATCCCTGTGGTGCGCTCCCGCACCTCTCCTCCTGGGGGAAGAAGGTGAGTCTCCCCGGATCTGCCGCTTGTTGGGTCCCTGCTGGAGGAGCAGTGGCCCGACTGTGCCGCGGATCACGGTTTATGGCAACCCCGAGCTGAGAGCCCGCGCCTGGGCTCCGTCTCTGCAGCCGGCTTCCCCGCTCTGATACCTGGGAGCTCTGCCACACTCAGGCACCCCCGGTCTTTCTGTGACCCCGAGGGTCCTGAGACCACACTGTCTTGCGAGGGTTCCACCCCCCACTTAGCCACCAGAGTGACGTCCCTCAGCGGAGCAGACTTCTAAAAGTTCCGATTTTGTGCTCCGTGGCTCTATCACTTGCCAGAAGCGGCCGACGGAGGCCCCTCCCCCGCCGTCTATCCTCCCGAATAACGCCTCGGATTCACTTCTCCGCACGTCCTACCTTCCAGAAAGTGGTCGCTTTTCTGTTCAGAGAGTTGTTGCTATTCTTTTCTTCGATCTCCTGTTGAGTTTGTAGGTGTTCAGAATGGTTTGATCCCTATCCAGCTGAATTCCTGAGAGGAGACGAAATCCAGGTCTCCTACTCCTCCGCCATCTTGCCCCAAATTTTTTCGATGATATGGTTCTTTTTCTTTTATTAACATGATGTATCATGTTGATTGCTTTGCAAATATTGAACCACCCTTGCAACCCAGGAATTAAGCCCACTTGATCGTGATGAATGATTTTTTTTTTTTTTTAGTGTATTGTTGGATTTAGTTTGCTAGGAATTTGTTGAGGATTTTTGCATCTATGTTCATCAGGGATATTGGCCTGTAGTTCTCTTTATTCGTGGTGTCTATCTGGTTTTGGTATTAGGTCAATACTGGCCTCATAGAATGAATTTAGAAGTTTTCCCTCCTTTTCTATTTTTTTGGTATAGTTTGAGAATAACAGGTATTAATTCTTCTTTAAATGTTTGGTAGAATTCAGCTGTGAAGCCATCTGGCCCTGGACTTTTCTTTTTTGGGAATTTTTTGATTACTGATTCAATTTCTTTGCTGGTTATTGGTCTGTTCAAATTTTCTATTTCTTCCTGTTTCAGTTTTGGGAGGTTATATGCTTCTAGAAATTTATCCATTTCTTCTAGGTTGTTCAATTTGTTGGCATATGGTTTTTCATAGTATTCTCCTATAATTGTTTTTATTTCTGTGGTGTTGATTGTTTTTTCTCCTGTTTCATTTGTGATTCTATTTATTTGGTCCTTTCTCTTTTCTTTTTGATAAGTTTGTCTAGAGGCTTATCAACTTTACTAATTTTTTCAAGAAACCAGCACCTGCTTTCATTGATTTGTTCTATTGTTTTTTTAGTTTCTATGTCATTTTTTCTGCTCTAGTTTTTTTTTTTAAGATTTTATTTATTTATGAGAGAGAGTGTGAGAGAGAGAACACAAGCTAGGGGGGAGGCACAGTGGGAGAGGGAGAAGCAGATTCCCTGCTGGGCAGGGAGTCCGATGTGGGGCTCAGTCCCAGGACCCTGGGATCATGACCTGACCCGAAGGCAGATCTTTAAACGACTGAGCCACCCAGGCACCCTCTGCTCTAATCTTTATTATTTCCTTCCTTCTGCTGGTTTTAGGTTTCATTTGTTGTTCTTTTTTCTAGCTCCTTTAGGTATAAGGTTAGGTTATTTGAGATTTTTCTTGCTTCTTTAGGTAGGCCTATATTGCTATATACTGCCTCTCGGGGACATGCTCCAAGAAGAGTGAATAATCTCCCCACTGTGTGCCCCAGGTGCTCTTCAGATCACGGTTTACATGCTGTAGGCCCCCAGTTTGTTTGCCTGCCTTCTCTCTAAGAGCAGCAGTGTGCCCTCAGGGCTCTTTCCCATCTAAGTCCACTAACCTTTAGAACTCCAGGCTTTAAGCTCCACTGGTTGCAAGAACTCACAAAATTCAACTCCTCTTGCTTTCCAAGCCAACAGCTACAGGGAAACATTCTCCTTGTGAACTCCCCTATGTGCTCTTCGCTCTCTCTTTCTCTCCCCACCCCCCTTGCCCTTCACGACCACAGCTCCCTTCCCTCTTCAGCAGTCAGGATCTGTTTCTCCTCTACACTTCCTACCTCCTTCAGTCTGGCCTGTTCTCTCCCTTTAGTTCAGGAGTTTGTTCTGTCAGTCTTCAGGTTGATTTCTAGGGTGTTTAGGATGATTTCATAGTTGTCTAGTTATATTCATGGGATGAGGTAAGCCTAGGGTCCTCCTCCTCTGTTACCATCTTCCTTTCCAACTTGGCTTATAGGGAATTTTTTCTTAATTTCTCTTTCTACTACTTTGTTATTAGGTTACAGAAATCCAACTGATTTCTAGGGCGCCTGGGTGGCTCAGATGGTTGAGCATCTGCCTTTGGCTCAGGTCATGATCCCAGGGTCCTGGGATCGAGTCCCGCATCAGGCTCCCTGCTAGGTGGGGAGCCTGCTTTTCCCTCTGCCTCTCTCTCTCTCTCTCTCTGACTCTCATGAATAAATAAATAAAACATTTTAAAATTAAAAAAAAGACATTCAATTGATTTCTATAGGTTAGTTTTGTATCCTACAACTTTACTGAATTCATTTATTAGTTCTAATAATTTTTTGATGGAGTCTTTAGGATTTTCTACGTATACTAGCATGTCATATGCAAGTAGTGAGAGTTTTATTTCTTCCTTACCAATTTAGATGTATTATTTCTTTTTCTTGTCTGACCTCTATGGCTAGGACTTCCAGTACTCTGTTAAATAAAAGTGGTGAGAGTGGACATCCTTGTCTTGTTCCTGACCTTTGAAGAAGGCTTCCAATTTTTCACTGATGTTAGCTGTGGGTTTGTCATATATGGCCTTTATTATGTTGAGGTATTTCCCCCTAAATGCACTTTGTTGAGAGTTTTTTTTTCATGAACAGTTGTTGAATTTTGTCAAATGTTTTTTCTGCATCTATTGAGATGATTATGTGATTTCTATCTTTGTAGAAATGTGGTGTATCATGTTGATTGATTTGCTGATACTGAACCATCCTTGCATCTCTGGAATAGATCCCACTTTATTGTGGTGGATGATTTTTTAAAAATGTTTTGTTTAATTTGGTTTGCTAATATTTTGTTGAGGATTTTTGCCTCTATGTTCATCAGGGATATTGGCTTGTAGGTTTTTTTTTTTGTTTTTTGTAGCATCTTTGTCTCATTTTGGTATCAGAGTAATGCTGGCCTCATAGAATGAATTTGGAAGTTTTCCTTCCTCTTCTATTTTTTGGAATAGTTTGAGAAGGATAGGTATTAACTATTCTTTAAATGTTTAGTAGAATTCAACTGTGAAGCCATCTGGTTCTGAACTTTTGTTTGCTGGGAGTTTTTTGATTGCCGATTCAATTTTGTCAGTAGTAATCCTTCGGTTCAGTTTTTCTATTTCTTCCTGATTCAGTCTTGGAAGTTTACGTGCCTAGGAAGTTATCCATTTCTTCTAGGTTGTCCAATTTGTTGGCATATAATTTTTCCTAGTAGTATCTAATAAAACTTTGTATTTCTGTGGTGTTAGTTGTAACTTCACTTCTTCCATTACTGATTTTATTCATTTCGGTTTTCTTTCTCTCTGATGAATCTTTCTAACAGCTTATCAATTTTGTTTGTATTTTCAAAGAACCATCTCTTAATTTTAGTGACCTTTCTTTCTTTTTTTTAGTCTCTGTTTAATTTATTTCCACTCTGATTTTCAATATTTTCTTCCTTCTGTTAACTTTAGGCTTCATTTGTTCTTCTTTTTCTAGTTCTAGTTTCTAGGTGTAAGTTTAGATTTTTGCTTGAGATTTTTCTTGTTTCTTGAAATAGGCTTATGTCACTACAAATTTCCCTCTTAGAACTGCTTTTGATGCATCCCAAAGGTTTTGAACCATGTGTTTCCATTTTCATTTGTGTAGGTATTATTTTATTTCCTCTTTGATTTCTTCATTGATCTATTGGTTGTTTAGTAGCATGTTGTTTAACCTCTATGTGTTTGTGGTTTTTTTCAAGTTTTCTTCTTGGAACTATTTCTAGTTTGAATCTGTGTGGTTGCAAAGATGCTTGATATGATTTCAATCTTTTTAATGACTTGTTCTGTGGACTAACATGTGACCTATCCTGGAGAATGCACCATGTGTGCTTGAAAATAATGTGTATTCTGCTGTTTTTTTTGGATGGAATGTTCTATAGATATCTGTTAAATCAATCTGGTCTATTCAAACCATTCTTTCCTTATTGAATTTCAGTCTGGATGATATATCCTTGATATAAGTAAAGTGTTGAAGTCTCCAATTATTATTGTGTTACTGTCAAATTCTCCCTTTATGTCTGTTAATGGTTGCTTTATATATTTAGGTGCTCCTATGTGGGGTGCATCGAGATTTACAATTGTTATATCCTCTTATTGGATTGATTCCTTTATCATTATATAATGCCATTCTTTTTCTATTGTTAGCCTTTGTTTTAAAGTCTATTTTGTCAAATATAAGTTTAGCTACCCTAGCTTTTTGTCACTTCTCTTTGCATGGAATATCTTTTTCCATCCCTTCTCTTTCAGTCTGTATGTGTCTTTAGGTCTGAAGTGAGTGTCCTGTAGACAGCATATAGATAGTCTTTTTTTTTTTTTATCTATTCAGCCACCTTATATTTTTTTATTGGATCTTTTAGACCATTTATATTTGAAGTAATTATTTGAAGTAATTATTCTATTATTTTATTATTATTTTTTAAGATTTTATTTATTTATTTGACAGAGAGAGCATAAGCAGGCAGAGCAGCAGGCAGAAGGGGAGGGAGAAGCAGGCCTCCCTGCTGAGCAGAGAGCCCAATGGGGGGCTCAATCCCAAGACCCTGGGACCATGACCCCAGCTGAAGGCAGACGCTTAACCGACTAAGTCACCCAGGCACCCCTGAAGTAATTATTAATAGGTATGTATTTATTGACATTTTGTTAACTGTTTTCTGGTTGTTTTGTAGTTCTTCATTGTTCCTTTCTTCTTCTCTTGCTCTCTTCCTTTGTGATCTGATGACATTTTTTAGTGCTGGGATTGGATTCTTTTCTTTTTATTTTTTTGTGTATCTATTATAAATTTTTGGTTTTTGGTTGCCAGGAGGCCCATATATAACTCCTATGTATATAGCAATCTCTATTAAGTTGATGGTTGTTTAAATGTGAACACATCCTAAAAGCACTTAATTATTATTACTCACTCCTCTCCACAAAAGTACAAGAGTGAGAGTTCCCTATTTCTAGTTGAAAAACAATCTTATTTGGAAAATATTTTAAAGATGTGATTTGAGCAACAAAATTGGTGTATTTAATTAATATTTTTGGCATTCTTTTTTTTTTTTTAAGATTTTATTCATTTATTTGACAGAGAGAGAGACACAGCGAGAGAGGGAACACAAGTAGGGGAATGGGAGAGGGAGAAGCAGGCTTCCCGCAGAGCGGGGAGCCCAATGCGGGACTCGATCCCAGGACCCTGGGATCATGACCTGAGCCGAAGGCAGATGCTTAACGACTGAGCCACCCAGGTGCCCCTATTTTTGGCATTCTTAATAAACTAAATTTGAAACCACAGGAGAAGCATGATTTCAACACATTCAAGATACTTAACGGTTCAAAAAACATTGTTAGAGAAAGTAAAAAAAAAAAATGATTGCCCTAGCTACAATATGAAGAAAATGTTACAATGAAGATAGTTTGAACAAACACAATTGGAGATATTGTTATATCTCACATTATGTGTCTCAAACTTTTGTTCATTATTTTCTACAAAAAATTGAAACATTAAGGGAATGTAGTTTGATAAAATATCCATTTGCTGATAATTTAATTAAATTTTGAGCTTCAAGAATGAGCTGGTTTCATATTATCTTGAAGGATGACTCTAAGATGTTAAGATGAAAAAATTTTATTTGTCAAGGAAAAAGAATGTATTGTTTTATTGTTTTTGTAGTCACTGTTCTATTCAGTGTGAACTATAATTTTCAATGCTGACCTAATAAAAATCAAAAGATGGACTTGACAGTCTATCAACTGTGCACATTGCATTGTCCCATGTATTTCAAGCCATATTAAGCCTACCAGTTAGCACACTCACACATTGCAATATACTTTTCTTAATTTTGGGGGGATTTATTTGTTACATTTAAATATTAGTAAATAAGATCTTATGTAAGTGTGGTTATGATTTTACTTTACTATATGTTATAGGCTGAATTGTGTCCCCACAAATTCATATCTTGTTGTCTAAACTCCCAGTCCCTCAGAATGTGACTATATGGTTAGGGTGGTTTCCTAATACAGTCTGGTTGGTTTCCTTACAAGAAGAGGAAATTAGAACAGAGAGACACCAAGCATTCAGGCGCACTGAGGAAAGTCATATGGGGATACAGTGAGAAGGCAGCCATCCTCAAACCAAGGGGAGAGCCTTCAGGAGAAACCAAATCTGCTGATACTTTCATCTTGGACTTTCAGCCCCCAGAACGGTGAGACAATAAATTTCTGCTGTTTAAGCCATGGAGTCAGTGATATTTTGTTTGGCAGCCTGAGCAAACTGTATATGATATATAGACAATATGTTGGCAAGGGTATTGTTTTGTGAAATCTTAGTTTCAGTTGTGTGTATGGGTACTAAGTCTCAATGCAAGATGCATTTCTTTTTTTTTTTTTTTTTAAGATTTTATTTATTTATTTGACAGAGAGAGAGAGAGAGACACAGTGAGAGAGGGAACACAAGCAGGGGGAGCGGCAGAGGGAGAAGCAGGCTTCCCGCTGAGCAGGGAGCCCGATGCGGGGCTCGATCCCAGGACCCTGGGATCATGACCTGAGCCGAAGGCAGACGCTTAACGACTGAGCCACCCAGGTGCCCCAAGATGCATTTCTTATTATGGGTTATAGGTCTAAATATTTGAAAAACATTGAATTAGAAGAAATGAAGGATTTTGCCTCCCAGCTCTGACACAAGCCAGTTGAACTAGATACTTGCATTAGGCAAATTGGAGAAACACTGGCCCCATCTTTCATAGGGAGAGGCTAAGGAAAAGAAATGGCTTTGCCTAGGCTTTGTGCTCCTTGTGAAAATAACTCTAGAATAGTACTCTAGGGTGGAATTTGGGGCTAGAATGTACAAGGTCTGTTAACTTGGTTGGGGAAAATGTACGTATTTATTTTTACTAATGTATATCTGAAAATTAGCTTTTCTATTAACTATAAATGGAAGCAACAGATTTCAGTAATATTAGGAGTACCTGTAACTTTGTCACCAGTAGAAATCAGACATGTTTTCATATCATGTCATACAAACTGTACCTTAATAGAAAAATTACAACCATCATTATATCAAAAGTATATGAGCCAAGGTGTCCATCAATAGATGAATGGATAAAGAAGATGTGGTATTAAAAAAAAAAAAGAAGATGTGATACATATATATACAATGGAATATTAAGTGGCCATCAAAAAAATGAAATCTTGCCATTTGCAATGATATGGATGGAACTAGAGGGTATTATGCTAAGCGAAATAAGTCAATCAGAGAAAGACATGTATCATATGACCTCACTGATATGAGGAATTCTTAATCTCAGGAAACAAACTGAGGGTTGCTGGAGTGGTGGGGGCTGGGAGTGATGGGGTGGCTGGGTGATAGACATTGGAGAGGGTATGTGCTATGGTGAGCGCTGTGAATTGTGTAAGACTGTTGAATCACAGACCTGTACCTCTGAAACAAATAATACATTATATGTTAAAAAAAAAAAAAAAAGAAGAAGATAGCAGGAAGGGAAAATGAAGGGGGGGGGAATCGGAGGGGGAGACGAACCATGAGAGACTATGGACTCTGAGAAACAAACTGAGGGTTCTGGAGGGGAGGGGGGTGGGGGGATGGGTTAGCCCGGTGATGGGTATTAAAGAGGGCACGTACTGCATGGAGCACTGGGTGTTATATGTAAACAATGAATCATGGAACACTACATCAAAAACTAATGATGTAATGTATGGTGATTAACATAACATAATAAAAAAAAAAGTATATTGGTGGGGCGCCTGGGTGGCTCGGTTGGTTAAGCATCTGCCTTACCTGCGGGCTCCCTGCTCAGCCGGGAGCCTGCTTCTCCCTCTGCCCCTCCCCTTGCTCCTGCTCTCTCTTGCTCACTCTCTTTCCCTCTCTGTCAAATAAATAAGTAAAATATTTTTTAAAAAGTATATCGGTTATTAGATTTACTAATAAAACTTGTTATTTAATATATTAACAAAGAAACACATATATTACTACTATGCACAGATTTTAAATATATATATATGTATATTTTTTTGAGAGAGCAAGGAGAGAGAGAATCCTAAGCAGGCTCCATGCCCAGTGTGGAGCCTAACACAGGGCTGGATCTCACAACCCTGAGATCATGACCTGAGCTGAAATCAAGAGTTGGATGCTTAACTGACTGAGCCACCTAGGCGCCCCCCAAAAATATTTTGATAATAACCATGTTTATACATAGTTTGATCCCTTTGGAGCCCTGTGTGTTTTGTCTTATGCATTTAAGAACATTTTTCTGGCAATGGCCTATAGGCTTCATGAGACTATCAAAGGGGATCTGTGGCAGATAAATGGTTAAGAAAACCCTCTCTACAGCTTTATCTTGATAACCTCACAGCCTCCCTCTGCTATGCTTCACCTGAGTCTTTTCTTACCTGTCTCTTTCAGCTTCTACCCTTTTGGTTATTACCAGGACTCTTCTTCGGACAAATTTCTTTTAACTGAGGACTTCTTTCGTTCTGACTTTGACTTGTCCTGTTCCCAAAAGCTGCCTCTTCATTTGCCACCTCTTGTAGTACTGCCCAAGGATAGTGTCCCGTCCTGGTAACGGGGCCAGGAAAGTGACCCCCAGGACCGTGACCTCAGGACTGCTGAGCACCCGCCAGAAGAAGGTGCCTTAGTCCCGTGGCCACAAAGGCACCCAAGGAGCTGACGGGCATTTGAAAAACACCTTATATAGTCAGCAGCACAAATGGGAACCCTTCTGTTCAGGCCCCATGGACCCGTTCCTGGCTCCTGAGGATGTTTGGCTTACATTTGTGGTTTTCCCGATTCCATCATTTCATATTTAGACTCCCTAGCTCATGACCTGAATGTGTAGCATCAGGTCTAGCCCTCTAGACTCCAGATACCACATGTCCATGGCTCATTTGCACCATCAGTGGCCATATAGGGTGTGTCCACCTCCCAAAATGTGTCCTTGCACAGCCTGTCTGCCAGTTCACAGTAATTTGGAGCTTCACTCACTGGGGTTTCCCCAGGCATACGGCATTCCCATTCTGGCTTGCCCACCTGCTCAACACTGGGGGGAATCCCACACTGTACCAAGAACAGAGTGATACCTTCCAGTGGTACCAATCACCCCCTTTTTGTGGGAGAGATGATCCTAAAGAGAAGGAGGGGCAATTCAGCTCCTGCACCACCCATGGGTCAGTGGCACACTTTGGCCTCTAGAGGGATCCTCATGAATGAGGAAGAGGAGATGAAGCAGTTCTGAGCCTTCTGGGAGCAGGAATCTGGAACCTTTAATCACTAGTTGTCCTGGAGAATGGAGTTCATGTCTCAGCCACATATCCTAAGTTCACTGCTGTCCTTTAGTGTTCTTTGGGCAGGAATGCCTTACTTGATGTATCCTGTCTAGTCTGTCCTCCCACCAGCCTCTGCCCACTGCGAACATTTATCTATGTGGGGGTCACGAGGCAAATACGTTCTTAACTGCATAGGATCAGCCTGGCCTAAGTATCCAAGTACTTAGTACGAAAGGACTCCCTCAATGGAGGCTCCAGATGGTGGCCAACAGTTTGCAATGGGTGTATCTAGAAAGCAACCAGTCAGGGACAAATGCACATCTCTAACCTCATCTGGGCTTCTCTCTAGGAATAAACAATGCTCTGTATCATGTTCAGTTTTGTTTTCCTTTTACACTGATCGTTAGAAGGGCTTCAATACATGATTTTTCTTTTCTCACCTTTTTATTCAGAAATATTTCAAACACATGGAAGAGTTGAATCGCATAATGAACAGCTATATTCCATCCACCTAAAGTTCACAATTTTTAACATTTTGCATGACAGTTCTTAACATTCTGCTGTCTTTGCACCCTCACCCATCTCCTTGTTTGTGTGTGGGAGATTGTTTTTGTTCATATATGCCCACTTTCTTCCCCATTGACCACTGGAATCTAAGTTCAGACATCAAGATGCTTCATCCTAAAATACTTCAGTATGCATCTCCTAAGAACTGTCTCCTACAAAACTTTCTAAACCATGAATTTGCTCTGATGAGCTCCATATCCCCAAAGAAAGAACCCAGGCCCTTTGTTATTCGGCTGGGAGACTGGTTTTCTCAGCAGGTGTGTCAGAATCAGTGGGCCCAGGCTGTTGCCTCTGGCTGCTCCCTAGGGCCAGCCCCTGGGCCTGCCTTTTATTGTTCTCTGGGGCCTAGTCCTGATTCTGATTAAGAAGCCAGACACTCAGGGTATGGGCTTCCTAGGCACAAATCATCCACCCATTCTTCTATTTTATATTTTATTTTTTTAAAGATTTTATTTATTTATTTGACAGAGAGAGAGAGAGAGCACAAACAGGGTGGGTGGAAGGCAGAGGGAGAGGGAGAAGCAGGCTTCCTGCCGAGCAGGGAGCCTGATGCGGGGCTCGATTCTAGGACCCTGGGATCATGGCCTGAGCCGAAGGCAGATGCCCAACCAACTGAGCCACCCAGGCGCCCCTATTTTATATTTTAAATGTTATTCTTTTGAGTAGGAAATACATTCACCTGTTGCAAAAGGGCGAATAATGCAAAGCTCCCCGCTCTCCCCCCACTCCTGTCTCATAGCCCCTCCATGCCCCTCCCTGGAGGAAACCCAACTTATTAGCTTCTTGCCGGCCATTCCTCAGCTTGCTTATATGTTTACAAGCAAATACATGTAATATCAATGGCTCCCTTTCACTACAGAAATGATAGCACATTATACACACTGCTCTGCACCTAGGTTTATCAATAACTTTAAAAATATGGGGCGCCTGGGTGGCTCAGTTGGTTAGTCATCTGCCTTCAGCTCAGGTCATGATCCCAGGGTCCTGGGATCAAGCCCCGCATCGGGCTCCCTGCTCCGCGGGGGTCTGCTTCTCCCTCCTCCTGCTCTTGTGCTCTCTCTCTCTCTCTCCCTCTCAAATAAATAAATAAAATCTTTAAAAAAAATAACTTTAAAAATATATAACTAAAAGATAAGCACAATCCTATATTTGAAACTGGTACCTAAGTTCAAACTTCTCTGTTGTACTCAAGCTTCTCAACAGTTACATACATATAAACACCACTTTCTGTGGGAGCCTCCATACTTACAAAGTGGTTTCCCCAGAGACCCCTGCCAAGCACCATCAACAGAAATCCAAAATCCAAACTGCATCTAATATGAAAGACAATCCTATCTAGTACCAAACATAACCCTAACTAATACAGTCCTGAGACTGTATCTTCCTAGCATGACGTATACCATATTAAGTACCCCTTTCTAATATGTAACTTAACATATAGAAGTAGTAGACAGCTCCTACATTTTGGAGCCTGCTGAAATAATTTATATTTGCAAATCCTAAACCCTTATCCTGCCTACCCTGCCTTGCTCATTCCTTCCCCTGGAAACCACAATAATAGCTCTTGCCCAGGTTTTCCTCTTGTTCTCTTTGTCTCCTGACTGACCTGGTCAGGCCCTGGATGGCATAACATGCCCCTGCCTCTTAGAAACTACGAGTAACTACCCTTTCTTTCCTTTTTAAGTTCTTAGTTTATTAATCCTGTCATGAAAAATCTGCACAATCACCACAGATAAAGTCACTGTAGAAAATTACTCTTTCTGTGGAACTAGAGGGTATTATGCTAAGCGAAATAAGTCAATCAGAGAAAGACAAATATCATATGATCTCACTGATATGAGGAATTTGAGAAACAAGACAGAGGATCATAGGGGAAGGGAGGGAAAAATGAAGTAAGATGAAACCAGAGAGGGAGACAAACCATAAGAGACTCTTAATCTCAGGAAACAAACAGGGTTGCTGGACTGGAGGGGGATGGGAGGGATGGGGTGGCTGGGTGATAGACATTGGGGAGGGCATGTACTATGGTGAGCGCTGTGAATTGTGTAAGACTGATGAATCACAGACCTGTACCCCGAAACAAATAATACATTATATGTTAATTAAAAAAATAAATAAATAAAAGAAAATTACTCCTTCTGTTGTCCAATCTCCAGCTCACTTCTTTTTGCCAGCACCAACATTAGCTTTGGTAGTCTCCCTGAATTTCTTCATTCTGTTTTTACGTTCCTTTAGTTATTTTCTCAACATCTTTTTCTTCTTATATAGGCCATGTCTTTCAAGTCTATGTTTGGGTTCGTTTTTCTTTGCATAATCCGAAGAATCATAAATCATGCCAAAGCTAGTAGTCTTGCCACCACCAAAATGGGTTCTGAATCCAAATACAAAGACGACATCTGGTGTGGTCTTGTACATTTTGGCTGTTTTTCCTGAATGTCTGTCTTAGGTACTGTGCCTTTCCAGGGTGAAGAATATCAATGACCATCTGTTTCTGCCGAAATAGTCTGTTGGTCATGAACTTCCTGATCTGGATAGTTACTGATGATGGTAGTCAAGCTTCAAGCAGCCAGGGAGGTAAAAAAAAACTATCTTTTCAATGGCAACCATTTCCTGGTCTGTTGGCCTCATTATGCCTGAATAATATTTAAACCTGTATTTTAAAACAATCATGAAGTTTGTATAATTAAAGGAAGATATGGTAACATCTCAATTGAATGTTACTTAGAAGTTATATATCTGTGTAGGTGGAGTACAAGGGAGAATTACAATGGCCTGTCCAATACTAGATAAATTAAGTTAAATTATTCCCAGGACAAAATGGCAAAATGAGAGTCAAAGTCAATGAATTTGATTCATGCTGATTTAGCAGGTAAACTGATCATTTAAAATGGAAAAAGCAGAACTAACCATTTGATTTCTTTACTCATAAAAGGGAAATTTAACTGTTTTCTTAGTAGTCTTCAGATGTTCCTTCTGTTACAAGAAGTAAAGAGCATGGCATCTAGTTCTATCTAGAAAAAGGTGTAACTTACAGATTCAACACAATCTCTATCAAAATCCTGGCTAGCTTTTTTTTTAGAAATTGACAAGCCAAAATTTATATGGAAATACAAGGGATTCACAATATCCAAAGCCATCTTAAAAAGAACAAAGCTAGAGGACTTGCATTTCCCTATATCAAAACTTACCACAAAGCTATGGTAATCAAACAGTGTGGTACTGGCATAGGATAGGTGTATAGATCAATGGAATAGAACTGAGAATCTAAAAATAACCCCTTACATTGTAATCAGTTGATTTCCTAAGTTGCCAAGATAATTCAGTGGGAGAAAGCATAGTCTTTTCAACAAATGGTGCTGGGACACTGGATACCCACATGCTAAAGAATGCTGTTGGATCATTTGCTTACATCACACACAAAAATTAATTCCCAATGGATCATATAAAACTATAAAACTCGGGCGCCTGGGTGGCTCAGTTGGTTAAGCGACTGCCTTCAGCTCAGGTCATGATCCTGGAGTCCCGGGATCGAGTCCCGCATCGGGCTCCTTGCTCAGCAGGGTATCTGCTTCTCCCTCTGACCCTCCTCCCTCTCGTGCTCTCTGTCTCTCTCAATAAATAAATAAAAATCTTAAAAAAAAAAAACTATAAAACTCTTAGACGTAGGGGTCTGAGAAACACGGAAGTACGTCTTCATGACTTTAGGGTAGCCAAAGTCTTCTTAGGTGTCCATCAGAAAAGTGAAAAGACAGGGACGCCTAGCTGGCTCACTTGGTAAAGCATGCAACTTGATCTCAGGGTTGTGAGTTTGAGCCTCATGTTGGGTGTAGAGCCTACTTTAAAAAAAATAAAAATAAAAAAGTAGGGACGCCTGGGTGGCTCAGTCAGTTAAGCGTCTGCCTTCAGCTCGGGTTGTGATCCCGGGGTCCTGGGATGGAGTCCAGCTTGGGCTCCTTGCTCAGTGGGGAGCCTGCTTCTCCCTCTGCCTGCCACTCCCCCTGCTTGTGTATTCTCTCTCTCTCTGTCAAATAAATAAATAAAATCTTAAAAAAAAAAAAAGATAATCCACAGAGTGGAACAAAATATTTTCATTTCACATATCCGATAAAGAACTAATATCCAAAAATATGTAGAGTCTTATATCTCAATAATAAAAAGACAACCCAATAAAAAGTAGGTAAAGGATATGAACAGACATTTCTCTGAAGAAGACATGCATGTGAAAAGATATTCAGCACCATCAGTAATTAGGGAAATACAATTCAAAAGAGTCACATCCACTGTGATGGGTATAGTAAAAGGGAAAATACCTAATGTTGGTGAGGATATGGTGTACTTGGAACCCTCATACACTGCTGGTGCGGATGTAAAGTGGTGAAGACATTTTAAAAAAAAGATTGTCATCTTCTGAAACACAGAGTTATCATATGAACAGAAATTCCACTCTTATGTATATATCCTGGAGACATGAAATATGTGTCCACGGGAAAACTGTACATGAACTTGCAGTGTTATTCATAAGAGTCCCAAAGTGGAAACAATTCAAATGTCCATTAGCTGATAAATGCGTAAATCCAATGTGGTATAGTGATACAATGGAATATTTTTTCAGTTATAAAAAGCAATGAAACACTACATTTAATGCAATAAAGTGCTACAAATGGAAGAACTTTAAAAACATTATTCTAAATGAAAGAAGCCAGTCACAAAAGGCCACATATTTTATGATTTCATTTATATGAAATGTCAAAAGGAGGCAAATCCATGGAGACAGAAAATAGATTAGTGGGGATGGGGTGGAGAGTTGATGGGAAATGGGAAGTGACTGCTAATGAGTACAGGGTTGCTTTTAGGGTGATAAAATATTCTAAAATTGACTGTGGGTGATGGTTGCACAGCCCCGTGAATATACTAAAAACCACAAAATTGTACACTTAAGTGTGAATTGTAGTCTTGTGAATTATATTGCAATAAAGCTACTTTAAAAATGTATAACTTACTTATCTTAGATGCATGAATAAAATATTCATGCCAAAGGGAACCACACTTCCATTGTATGATGGAAAGAATGTTTTAAGTCCAGGGTAGCCCTTAACCTTTGATATCATTTAAGTTTTGCATTATATTTTATGACATCATAGATTATTACATGTAGCAATCTTTTACTTTATAATCCTAAAGTTAAGAAAATAAATATAATAGTTGCTTGAAAAAAGCTATTCCCAGTAGCCACTTTTTTTCCCCAGAGAAATTGAATCTTCTGGATCTTAGTGTCTACTTGGTCCAAATCGGTTAGCATGAGTCATGAATCAGACTTTGTTTTTGTTAATAAAATAAAGGGACCATTTCCTAAATCCCAGACAGGTCTCTTCACTTAGAATATTATGGGGGGGGGGGGTGCTTCCCCTGAATCATCACTGGCTTGGTGTTTTCCCTTTTTCACTGTGTTAATTGTCTTACCTACTCTCTTTATTATGGTCCTCCATGTAAATGTGAAACATCCATTAAAACCCTCTTCTGAGAGCTGTAGGAGGAGGAAGCTCTGGAGAAGGAAAGTCCGAGACAGGAATATTGGCTATTAGAATGTCCTTGAATTTCTCTACTTTTGCTGCAAACTTCTTCAAAGGAACTTGATAAACCTTTTTCAATTGTAATTTTGGTTGTTTATTTTTTCATTTTTCAGGGTTTGCCTTCAAGGAGTGGTGCTGTTGTTGCTTATTCTTTTTATGAAGCAAATATAGTAGTGAGTTTAAGTGAGTTTAAGTTATTGCACCTTGCACTAATAAGAGGCATAACATTTTGGTGGGCCACTTTGGATTGATTCTAGAGGGAACATATACATTTGAGCGTGTTGTCTGACCTGATTATTGAGTAACACATAATCTTTCAGTTTTGAGGCAAAAATTCAGAGCAAGAGAAAGTACTGCAGTTGATTCAATTTTATTGCTAGCTGCTCTGCCACTTGAGCCTAACGACCCAGCAGATACAGTAATTCCCAAAGTATTTCTGATATTTTGATGGATATGATGGAGCTTCTGGAAAATCCCAATAGAGGATCTCAGCTCAGACTTCTAAGATTTTGAAGCAAAGCAATGCCATCTTGTGAAGACAGATATTCCCTTTCTGAGAAACAGCTCCTGATTTACTTCTTAGCCTCGATAGAGACCAAAGGGAAACTCAATTATCATCTGACCTCAGTTGCTTATCCTGATGTGGGTGTTATTGGATCCATGAAGCCATAAAGTTGGTCATGCATACTGATAATTCAACATCAAGCGGAACAGTATATAGGAGATTGTGCATGAACATGTCCTGAAAGAATAAGTTGTGTGAGCAAATGGCTTGGATTTGCATGGTAGTTACTCCTGCTGTACTGATATTTTTCTCTCAACCCACATTATGGCCTCATGGGGAGTTTCCTATGACCAACTGACTGAGAGACTAGTTTCCTTCTCAGGATTGGTCTAGGTATGGTTCTGCATGATTTGCTAGTACTGACCTTAAGGTGTATTTTTTTTTTTTAATTTGGGTGGTATATTTTATTTTATTTATTTTTTATTTTTTAAAATATTTTATTTATTTATTTGTCAGACAGAGAGAGAGAGAGAGAGAGAGCAAGCAGAGGGAGAAGCAGGCAGAGGAATAAGCAGACTCTCCACTGAGAAAGGAGCCTGATGCGGGACTCGATCCCAGGACCCTGGGATCATGACCTGAGCTGAAGGTAGTTGCTTAACTGACTGAGCCACCCAGGCATCCTATATTTTTGTTTATTTTTTAAAAAAAGATTGAGAGAGAGAGAGAGAGGGAGAGAGAGAGAGGAGGGCAGGGGCAGAGGAAGAATCTTAAGCAGACTCCACATTGAGCATGGAACCCGACGAGGGGCTTGATCTCATGACCTTAAGATCATGAACTGAGCTGAAACCAAGAGTTGGACGCTTAACCAACTGCACCACCCAGGCACCCCATTTTTGTTTATTTTTTAAGCAATCTCTACACCTGACATGGGGCTTAACCTCACAACCCTGAGCTCAAGAGTTGTGTGCTCTACCAACTGAACCAGCCAGGCACCCCATTAAGATGTATTTGTTAATATTAACTTTATAATTTAGACTTTGCAGTGTATCAAAAGTGGATTGAATTGATCTAGAATAGGAAGTGAACAGCACTTAGAGAGAGATATAATGACTTATAAGGACTCAAGATCTTACTTTCTTAGGGAAAACACAGGAACATCTCTGATAATATGAGGTAGCAGGATGTTTGGCAGAACCAGGATGATGGAAATATTATTGTTTGTTGGCATTTTAAATATGAGTGGAAGGGTATTCATGCATGCCAAATTTTTATTTTGAAAAAGTTTAGACTCACAGAAATTTGTGAACATAGTATAGAGTTTACATATACTCTTTACTTATCGTCCCCTAATATTAACAACTATATAATCATAGTGTAATGATTAAAACCAGGAAATTAACAATGATACAATACTATTAACTAAACCACTGACCTTCTTAAAATCCCAGCAGTTTTCCCCCAATGTCCTTTTAATGTTCCAGGAACCAATCCAAAATACCACGTTTGCATTCAGTGTTTGTATACCCTTGTCTCCTCCAATTTGTTTCCTTATTTTACCCCAATTCATTTCCTTGTCTTTCATAATGCTGACACTTTCCATGAGTGTTGGTCAGGCATTTTGTAGAATATCTCCTGGTTTAGGTTTGTTTGATGTTTTCTCATGATTAGATCGAAGTTATGCATGGAATGTTGTGTCCTTCCCAGTGCTTCATATCAGGAAGTAAATCTTGATCACTTGATTAAGATGGTATCTGCTGGGTTTCTCCAATGTAAAATTACTAATTTTTCCCTGTGTAATTATTAAATGTCTTGGGGTAGATAACTCTGAGATTATGCTAACATCCTGTTTTGCTGATTTTAGTATCACATGGTAAAACTTGCTTCCAAGCGCTATGGCATTTGCCTGATGGGTATGTAAAATTTTTCTTATTCCTTCTACATTTACAATTGGTATTCTTCCATGAGGAAGAGTGTCCCTTCTCTCACATTACTTAATTGATTAATTGATTAATTTATTTATTTGTATTAGTATGGATTCATGGATATTTATTTTATGAGTTATTATCCAATACTATTATTTTTTAGTTTAGTTCCCATATTGCCCCAGCTTTGGTCATTGATAACTCCTTCTGTTTGGCTCTGTGTCCTATTGACATTCCTTCAAATTTATTAAAACACTTCCTGGGGCACTTGGGTGGCTTAGTCTGTTAAGTGTCTGCCTTCTTGGCTCAGGTCATGATCCCAGGATCCTGGGATCAAACCCCATATCTGGCTCCCTGCTCAGCAGGGAGTCTGCTTATCCTTCTCCCTCTGCCCCTCCCCCCTACTCATTCTCTCTCTCTCTCTCTCTCTCATAAATAAATTAAAAAACCCCAAAACCCCCACTTCCTTATTTTATCACATCACAAGGTATTCCAAATTCATCCTATATTTTCCTTTGTATAAGATTTTGAAGGCAGAAGAGAATCTATGGTGGCAATTTCAGGCAGATAGAGGGCTGATGATGAGTTCTAAATCACTTCAGTGCGGTAGGCAGCTGAAAGAGTTAGTATCAGCCTCCTGGACGTTCATTCCCTGAGCCTTCCAATAATTGTTGTATTAGCTTTCTATCACTACATCATAAATCACCACAAACCTATAGCTTCAAACAAATCACATTTCTTATTTCATAGTTTCTTTGGGTCAGGAGTCTGTCAAGGTTTAACTGGATCTTCTGTATCAGAGTCTCTCACAAGGCTGAAATCAAAGTGATGCTCAGGGCTGGAGTTTCATCTGAGGATTGACTTGGGAAGGGTCCACTTCCAGGCTCAAGTGGTTGTTGGCAGAATTCAGTTCCTTGTGGCCCACTGGAGGGAGGGCTTCAGTTCCCAGCTGACTGTTGGCTGGAGGCCACCATCAGCACTGTGCCATGTGAAACTTTCCAACATGGCTGCTTGTTTCATCAAACAGAGAAGGCAGCAGAGAGTCTGCTAGCAGGATGATGTCACAGCTTCATATAACCTACTCACCAAAGTGACCTCCTTTGATGTCCTTAGCATATGATATGCTTCTGTTGCATTCTATTGGTTAGAAGCAAGCTGTTAGGTCACTCCACATTTATGGAAAGGAAATTGTGTGTGGGTGTAAATATCAGAAGAGGGGGATCACTGGGTCCATTTTACAGGTTCCAGCACAGTTGTGTAAACCTCTACTTTTTTTCTTGGACCATCTAGAGTAGCTTCTGTTTTATTGATAGAATCCTGGTTGACCAGCCATCTTGTCAGGATTGTATCTATATCTCTTCTGTGAACTAGGAGACTGCTGTCTG
Organism: Phoca vitulina; assembly: GCF_004348235.1. Taxonomy (NCBI): domain Eukaryota; kingdom Metazoa; phylum Chordata; class Mammalia; order Carnivora; family Phocidae; genus Phoca; species Phoca vitulina. Next base: position 108,700,268 of record NW_022589704.1, read on the forward strand.
GACTAATCAAAGCTGTGGAGATCATAAAACCTGTAGCTTCCATCTTCATGCATCCAAATAATCTTTCCCAGCAGACCAGGCTGTTTGGACATGCCCTCCACCCCTGAGATTCTTCAACTCTAAGAGGTGTTAGAGGCCAGTTGCAACAGCAGATACTATGAGCAGAATACAGATCAGAGGAACTCTTACCCTATAACTTCTAGTATAAGAATTTGTGGGAGATTGATGTCTTTCAAAGGAGGCTGGATTTTACCTTCCTCACCCCATTCACACACATTTCCTGATAACAAAGTGAGAGGAAGGCATGGCCCCTAATCTGAAAAGTAAAGAAAAAAGTATTAAAAAAAGGTCTTTTCAACAAATGGTGCTGGATGATCAACTAATCTCTGACAAAGCAGGAAAGAATATCCAAGGGAAAAAAAGAGTCTTTTCAACAAATGGTGTTGGGAAAACTGGACAGCCACATGCAGAAGAATGAAACTGGACCACTTTCTTACACCCACACAAAAATAAATTCAAAATGGATGAAAAACCTAAATGTGAGACAGGAAACCATCAAAATCCTAGAGAAGAACACAAACAACAATCTCTTTGACCTTGGATGTAGTAATTTTTACTAGACACATTGCTGGAGGCAAGGGAAACAAAAGAAAAAATGAACTATTGGGACTTCATCAAGATAAAAAGCTTCTGCATAGCAAAGGAAACAATCAGCAAAATTAAAAGCAGCCTACAGGAGAAGATATTTATAAATGACATATCTGATAAAGGGTTAGTATCTCAAATCTATAAAGAACTTATCAAATTGAATACCCAAAAAACATATAATCCAGTTAAAAAAATGGGCACAAAGACATGAATAGACAATTTTCCAAAGAAGATATCCAGATGGCTAACAGACACATGAAAAGATGCTCAACATCACTCATCATCAGGGAAATACAAATCAAAACCATGATGAGATACCACCTCACACCTGTCAGAACGGCTAAAATTAACAACATAAGATGCAGCAGGTGTTGGTGAGGATGCAGGGGAAGGGGAACACTTGCACTGTTGGTGGGAATGCGAACTGATGTAGCCACTATGGAGAACAGTATGGAGGTTCCTCAAAAAGTTAAAAATAGAACTACCTTATGATCCAGCAATTGCACCACTAGGTATTTACCCAAAAGATTAAAAAATACAGATATGAAGGGATACATGCACCCTGATGTTTATAGCAGCATTATCTACAAGAGCCAAACTACGGAGAGAGCCCAAATGTCCACTGACTGATGAATGGATAAAGAAGATGTGTGTGTGTGTGTGTGTGTGTGTGTGTGTGTGTGTAATGGAATATTACTCAGCCATCAAAAAGAATGAAATCTTGCCATTTGCAATGACATGGATGGAGCTAGAGTGTATTATGTTAAGTGTAATAAGCCAGAGTGTATTATGCTAAGTGTAATAAGCCACTCAGAGAAAGACAAATACTATATATGACTTCACTTATGTGTGGAATTTAAGAAACAAAACAGATGAACATATGGGGGGGGTGGTGGAGAGAGAGAGAAAGGGAAACAAACCATAGGAGACACTTAATAATAGAGAACAAACTGAGGGTTGATGGAGGGAAGTGGGTGGGGGATGGATTAGATAGGGAAAAGGTATTTAGGAGGGCACTTGGTATGATGAACACTGGGTATTGTATGTAAGTGATGAACCACTGAATTCTGCTCCTGAAACAAGTATTGCACTGTGTATTAACTAACTAGAATTTAAATAAAAAATTGAAAAGAACACCCAAATGGTGCTGGGAAAACTGGATTTCCACATTCAGAAGAATGAAGTTGGATCCTTACCTAACACCATATACAAAAATTAATTCAAAATATATCAAAGACCTAAATACCAGACCTGAAACTATGAAAGCATAGAGCAAAACTTCATGACATTGGATCTGGCATGATTTCTTGGATAGGACACCAAAGGCACAGTCAGCAACAACAAAAACAGATTAGACTTCACAAAAATTTAAAACTTTTGTGCATCAAAAGACTATATCAACAGGACAAAAAGGCAACCCACAGAATGGGAGAAAGTATTTGCCAATCATATATTGACAAGGAATTAATATCCAGGATGTCTAGAGAACTCCTAAAACTCAACAATAAAACCAAACAACCTGATTAAGAAAATGAACAAAGGACTTCAGTAGATATTTCTCCAAAGAAGACATACAGATGGCCAATAAGCACATGAAAAGATGCTTAACGTCACTAATAATCAGGGAAAAGCAAATCAAAACCACAATGAGAACTATCTCCCATTCATTTGGATAACTACTGTCAAAAACAAGAAGCAAAACACAAGTGTTGGAGGATGTGGAGAAATAGGAACACTTGTGCAGTATTGGTGGGAATGTAAAATGGTGCAGCCACTGTGGAAAACAGTAGAGCAGCTCCTCAAAAAATTAAAAATAAAATTATTATATGATCCAGTAATTTGACTTCTACATATGCCCCAAATGACTGAAAGCAGAGTCTCAAAGAGATATTTGTACACCCATGTCAATGGCAGCATTATTTAAAATAGTTAAAATATGGAAGAAACCCAAGTGTACATCAATGGATGAGTGGATAAACAAAATATGGTCTATACGTACAATACATATAATTACATATAGTAATTCAGCCTTAAAAAGGAGGGCAATTCTGATATATGTGATTACGTGGATGAAATTTGAGTACTTCATGCTAAGTGAAATAAGCTAGTCACAAAAAACCAAATACTGCATGATTCCACTTATATGAAATACTTAGGAGTCATCAAAATCTTAGAGACTGAAAGTAGAATGGTGGTTCCCGGGGCTAGGTGGAGGGGGGAATGGGAAGTTATGGTTTAAGTTATGATCTAGGTATAGAGTTTCAGTTTTACAAAATGAAAAGAGCTCTGGGGATGGATGGTGGTTGTGGTTGCACAACATTATGTACGTATTCAATACAACTGAACTACACACTTAAAAATGGTTAAGATGGTAAATTGTATGTTACTTATCTCTGTTTCATTAAAGTTTCTTACTGAGCTTTTAACTTGTTCTTTCATTTTGAGTATATTCCTCTGCTTCATTATTTTGATTGACTCTCTGTGTTGGTTTCTATGCATTAGATGAAACAGCCACATCTTCCAATCTTAAAAGGAGTGATTTTGTGTAGCAGATGAACTTTATCATTCAATCCTGCCCTAGCTCTTGGTTGTCTCTGAAACTTGTAATTTTTCCAAGCAGTGTGTTTTTTAAAAAGACTATTTATTTTAGAGAGAGAGAGCAAGCAGCAGAGCAAGAGAGAAAATCTCAAGCAGACTCCCTGCTGAGCATGGGGCCCAATGTGGGGCTGGATCTTATGACTCTGAGATCATGACCTGAGCCGAAATCAAGAGTTGGATGCTTAACCGACCGAGCCACCCAGGCACCCCTTGTCTTATTTTTAATAGCTCCCTGTTGTTGAGGGTGTGCCAAGACCAATCAGTGTCCCAAAGGGAAGGATCCCATCTAGCACCTAGATTCAGGATGTTTGGAAGCCAGACCCTCAGGCAGTAGCTTTTAAAACATATATATGCAAATATATACAGTCCTGTGGGGCCACAAGCATAATTCCTGCAGACCACCAAGCCAGGTGATCTAGAGATACCTCCTTGGTGGCAGTTGCAAAAATTGGGGCTCCGGATAGGTAAGTTCTTTTTTTTTAAGATTTTATTTATTTATTTATTTGAAGGGGGGAGGGGCAGTGAGAGAGGGAGAGAAAGAACCCCAAACAAACTCTGCAGAGCCCAGAGCCTAACATGGGGCTTGATCCCATGACCCCGAGATCATGACCTGAGCCGAAATCAAGAGTCAGACACTCAACCGACTGAGCCTCCCAGGTGCCCCTGTAAGTTCCTTTTTGAGAGATACCAGTAAGCTGTAGTGAGGCAGAGGGGGAGCACAAAGATGGTATCCACTGGCCTAGTTCTCCAATAGCACCTTTGTAGCCTCTAGATGTGTGCCAGACCTGAAACCTCTCCATCAGGGTGAAGCTCCTGGACAAATAAATAGGCCTCTTTCACAGAAAGACTGGGATTGCATTTCAGTCTGCTGTCTGTGCCGTGTCCTGGTTATGGTACCCTGCCAAGAACTGTCTCTCTGATTGTTACAATCCTGTGGGACACAAGAACTCAAGGACATTGAAGATGACACAAACAAATGGAAAGACATTCCATGCTCATAAATTGGAAGAATTAATTGTTAAAATGTCCATAGTACCGAAAGCAATCTACAGATTCAATGCAATCCCTATACCTGTAGTATTTTTCACAGAACTAGAACAAATAATTCTAAAATTTGTATGGAACCACAAAAGACCTTGAATAGCTAAAGCAATCTTGAGAAAGAACAGAGCTGGAGGTATCACAATCCCAGATTTCAAAGTATACTACAAAACTATAGTGATCAACAGAGTATGGTACTGTCACAAAAATAGACACATAAATTAATACAACAAAATAGAGAGCCCAGAAATAAACCCACGCTTATATGGTCAATTAGTCTATGACAAAGGAGGCAAGAATTGTATACAATGGGGAAAAGACAGTCCATTCAATAAATGGTGTTGGGGAAACAGGACAGCTACATGCAAAAGAATGAAACTGGACTACTTTCTTACACCACACACAGAAATAAACTCAAAATGGATTAAAGACCTAAAAGTAAGACTTGAAATCATAAAACTCCTAAAAGAAAACTTAGGCAGTAAACGCGTAGACATCGGCTGTAACAATATTTATCTGGATCTGTCTCCTCAAGCAAGGGAAACAAGGGCAAAATAAACAATGGGGACTACCTCAAATTAAAAAGGTTTTGCACAGCAGAGGAAACCATCAACAAAATGAAAAGGCAACCCACAGAATGGGAGAGGATATTTTCAAATGATATATCTGATGAGGGGTTAATATCCCAAATACATAAAGAACTCATATAAATCAATACCATCAAATCCCAATCTGATTAAAAAATGGGCAGAGGACCTGAACAGACATTTTTCCAAAGAAGTCATACAGATGGCCAACAGACACATCCTTGACATCACACTAATCATCAGGGAAACACAAAACCACCACCTCACACTAGTCAGAATGGCTACCATCCAAAAGTATATAACAATATAAAAATTGTTGATGAGGATGTGGAGTAAAGGGAACCCTCCTGCACTGTTGGTGGGAATGTAAATTGGTTTAGTTACTATGAAAAACAGTATTGAGTTTCCTAAAAAAATTAAACATAGAAATACCATATGACCCAGTAATTCCACTTCTGGGTATTTTCTGAAGAATACAAAAACACTAATTCAAAAGATATATCCATCCCTATTTTTTTTTAAGATTTTTTTAAAAATTTATTTGACAGAGAGAGACACAGTGAGAGAGGGAACACAAGCAGGGGGAGTGGGAGAGGGAGAAGCAGGCTCTCTGCCGAGCAGGGAGCCCAATGCAGGGCTCAATCCCAGGACCCCGGGATCATGACCTGAGCCGAAGGCAGACACTTAATGACTGAGCCACCCAGGCGCCCCTCCATCCCTATGTTTATTGCACCATTATTTATAGTAGCCACCATTATTTATAGTATAGTGGAAACAACTTAAGTGTCCATTGATAGATGACTGGATAAGGAAGATGTAGTGTATACATACAGAGGAATACTACTCAGCCATAAAAAGAATGAAATCTTGCCATTTACAATATGGATGGAACTAGAGGGTATTATGCTAAGTGAAATAAGTCAGACAGAGAAAGACAAGTACCTTATGATTTCACCTATATGCAGGATCTAAAAAGCAAAACAAATAAAACAAAAAAACTAGAAACAGATTCATAAATATAGAGAATATGGTGGTTGTCAGAAGGGAGAGGGATGGGGGGATGGGTGAGATAGGTGAAGGGGATTAAGAGATACAAACTTCCAGTTATAAAATAAATAATTCGCTGGGATGAAAAATACAGCATAGGGAATATATAAAATATTGTAATAACTGTATGATGATAGATGGTAACTACACTTACAGTGAGCATTTTATAATGTATATAATTATTGAATCACTATGTTGTACACCTGAAACTAATATAAAACTGTATATGAACTATACTTCAATTGAAAAAAATAAAGAAAATCTACAGTTAAAATAAATAAATAAATAAATGAAAATAAAATGAAAAAAAAAAAAACCCAAACAAAAATTCAAGGATAATAGTTACAGAGAACATATTGGTGATTACCAGAGGCAGGGGGTTGGGGGTGGGGACAAATGGGTGGGGGGGAAAAAAAGGAACTCTTTCTCCTTTGGTTGCAGTCCTGTGGGATCCAAGAGTGTAAGCCTCACTGGTCATTACAGTCAGGTGATGTAGAGGTGTCCCCTTGGCAACAGTGGCAAAAATCAGGGTGTTAGAGGAGACTATAAGTTTCCCTCTGGGAGATACTGGTGAGCTGGAGCAAGGCAGAGGAAGAGCACAAAAACTGTGTCTGCCTGCCTCCGTTCCCTGAGGGAAACTTAGTAGGCCCCTAGTTATTTGCTAATCCAGAAGCCTGCCCATCAGGCTGGAGCTGCTGGACCAGCAGATAGGCCTCTTTCACAGAAAGACTGGGTTTGTGTTTCAGTCTGCTGTGTGTACGGTGCCCTTGGAGTATAACTGATTGTTACAGTCCCATGGCACCTGGGATTGGAAACCCCCTCTGGCCTCCAGAGACAGGTGATCAAGAGGTGTCTCCTAAGCAGTAGCTGCAAAAACCAGGGCACCAGACTCATGTAAAAGTTCCAAATGGGGAGATCCTGGAGCTCTGGAGTATGGCAGAGGGAGAGTGAAGATGGCACCTCTTCACTGGAGGGCAGTGGGAGAAGAAGAGAAAGAAAGATGGTGCCTGCCAGAGAGCAGGCCCCTAGATGTGTGCTAAATCAGATGCCTGCCTCTCAGACTGACACATTAAAGTTAGCAAATAAGCCTCATTCACAGAAGTCTGGGTGCCTCTTGATCGACTGTCTCTGTGCTGAGCCTTGGGGTTGGTGAGTCTATGTGAACACTTCAAGAGTCGTTTTTTAGTTTGGTCTAGTGTTGTGAGTTTTATGGACTTGAGCCTCATTGGTTTTCAAAACTAGATGTATTGGGGGGCTTGTCTCTCAGGCTTAGGTCATAAAATTAGGGTACCTAATGTGGGTAAAAGCAAAATCCTTTTCTTCTTGGGGAGAAGCTCCAGGTTTTGAGTTTCCTCCCAGATCCCTCCCAGTTGAGTTCCCTCCCTGGTCACTGTGCCAGGGATGGGGTTTATGGTGAGATATGGTGAGATTGTGCCCCAGCCTCTCCTACTTGCTTTGATGTGGGCCTTCTCTTATTGGCCCTATGTGTAGGACCATAAGGACCACTCAGCCAGTTTTTGTTGTTGTTGTTGTTGTTTCCAGAAGAAGTTCTTTAATATGTAGCTGTAGATTTGGTGTGTCCCTGGGAGCAGGTGAGTTCAGGATCCTCCTAAGCTGCCATCTTGAACCAGAACCTGGTAAATTTTATGTTATATGTATTTTAACACAATAAAAAAATCTGGAGAAAAAGATAGTGACGGCAAAGGAAGGGACAATGTTCTATCTTATTCCCAGTAAACCTACAAGTATTCTGCATGGGATCTTGGGGTTGCAGAGCTGTGAGGAGCCAGCGCGTAGCTAAGGCCAGTTAGCAACTAACATAGCTGCCAGTGGGTCCCCACAGGACCAGAGGGACAGGGACACAAATGCCAGGACAGCATGCTGAGGGCTTGGCGATGCCTTTATGGGGGCATTCCCACAGTTTTGGCTCTTGCTCTGGAGTAAGAGCAGTAGAGAGATAGGATGTTTGGAGACAGTGTGTGACAACCTCTTATGACAGCCAATAAAGTACAAGTTGATAGTATCTAATGTGAATGAAACTTCTTAATATTAAAAATGCCCTGGAGCATGTGTACTGCCATCTGTTGGGCAATTCTAGGGACCCCTGGCTAGGCCTGATATTCCTTTTTATTTTTTTTAATGTTGAAATAAAATTTTAATAGATAAGAATTCTTATTACACCGGAGTACAATAAAATAGACCATGACCTCAAGACGTTCCAGGAGAGAGAAAAATAAAAGGGAAATTCATTTGAAGTATACAACTATCACCTTGAAAGACAAAAAACAAATTTTCAGTTGGGCAGTTAATCTAATAAGAAAAAACCAGAAGACAAAACAAACCAAACCCCCCACCCCCAAATCAGTGAAGATACTGCATTTATTGTATTGGAGAGAAAGAAAAATGAGGACTCTCAATATAAATACTAAAGGGATGAAAATAAGAACCAGATTATACATTCAAATAAAGAAACTTTTCCAGTGAAGCATATTTAATCTGGTTTATGCCTTCAGTAAAGACTTAATCATATGTACTTCAAGTGTTCTAGGCATAGGGAATACAGTTACAAACAAAACAAACGAAATCTCTGCTCTTAGGGAGTTTAAATTCTTGGACAGAGTGGGTGGAGACAGATCATATATACTGTCTAGAAGAAACCTAATTTACAGATAAAAGCAAAGTAGGTAGGTTAAAAGTAAATGATCAAAAAGATATACAATGCAAACACTAAAAATAAATGACAAACAAAAACCCCAGCTGTATTGGCAACACTAATATAAAAAATATGCTTCAGAACAAGGAATATTAGCAAAGATAAAGAGGGATGTTATATTTTGATAAAGTGGTCAACTCACCAAGAAGATATCTGCACCTAGCAATGGAGTTTTAAAATACATGTAGCAAATAGTGAAAGAACTAAAAGAAGAAACAGACAAATTCACTATTATAGTTGGAATACATATCCCAGGTATTGATAGGAAAAGTACACAGAAAGTCAGTAAGAGTATAGAAGTCTTTTTTTTTTTTTTAAAGATTTTATTTATTTATTTGAGAGAGAGAAAGCATGAGAGCGGGGAGGGCCAGAGGGAGAAGTAGACTCCCTGCCGAGCAGGGAGCCCGATGCGGGACTCGATTCTGGGACTCCAGGATCATGACCTGAGCTGAAGGCAGTCGCTTAACCAACTGAGCCACCCAGGCGCCCAAGAGTATAGAAGTCTTGAACAACACCATCAACCAAATTGACTTAACTGGGATTTATAGAATACTCCATCCAGCAAGAGCAGGATACATATTCTTTTCAATGGCACATTGAACATTCACCACTCTAGATCATATTGTGGGCCATAATGTAAACTCTAAAAAATTTAAAACAATTGAAATTACACAAATTAAGTTTTCAAAGCATAATGGAGTTAAACAGAAAGATGTTTAGATGATCTTTAAAATATTTAGAAATTAAAGAACATATTTATCAAAATATGTTTTGTCAAAAACAAAATAAGGGAATTTAGAGAATATTTACAACTGAATGAAACTAAACATGCAAAATATAAAAATTTGTGGAACACAGCCAGAGATGTAGTTAGAGGGATATTTAGAGCATTAAGAAGAAAGACCTCAAATCAATGATCTAGGCTTCCTTTTTAAGAAATTAGAAAAAGAGAAGCAAATTATTTAAGTTTTGTTTATTTAAATAATCTCTACACTCCGCATGGGGCTCGAACTCATGACCCTGAGATCAAGAGTCATATGCTCTTCTAGCTGAGCCCGCCAGGTGCCCCAAGAGAAGCAAATTAAATCCAAATTATGCAGAAAGAAGGAAATGAAGAGCAAACTTCAGTAAAAATAAAAATAGAAAATCCATAGAGATAGCCAAAGAAAGGAAAAGCTGGTTCTGTAAGAAGAGCAACTAAAATGGATACATTTCTAACTAGACTGACTAGGGGAAAAAAAGAATGCACAAACTACCAATACCAGGAATGAGGTGACATATTTAGCAATTCTACAGTTATTAAACAGACCAAAAAAAAAAAAAAAAGGAGTATTATAGACTTTATGCTCCAAAATTTGACAATTTAGGACAGGGGCCAGCATGTTATGGTTTCTGGGCTACATGAGCCCATGAGCTAACAATTGTTTTTACATTTTTAAAAAGGTTGTTAAAAGGAGGAGAGGGGGAGGAGGTGAGGGGAGGGAGAGGGGGAGGAAAGGAAGAAGAAAAGAATATGTGACAGAGAATATATATGACCTGCAAAGGCTTTAATATTTACTACTTGGTCTTTTACATAAAAAGTTTTCTGGCACCTGACTTAAATGAAATTAGACAAATTCTTTGAAAGACTCAAATTACCAGTGATTGCACAAAAAGAAATAGCCCAAATAGTCCTACTTGTATTAGGACAGGGTTTGTGCTAGGTAAGGTGTGTGAGATTAAGTGAAGGTACCAAATTTGAGGAGGTACTTACTTTTGGGATCTCCTTAATTAAAGAAAGTGAATGTTTCTTAAGTGTTGTGCCACTCTGGAAAACAGTTTGTCAATTTCCTATAGAGTTAAATATATATTTACAGTATTATCCTGTAATATTACTCCTATGTATTTACCCAAAAGAAATGAAACCAAATGCTCATACTAAGTGTATATATGAGTGTTTATCATAGCTCTGTTCATAATCACCAAAACAACCCAAATGTCAAAAAAGTGGTGAACGGACAAATTGTGTTACAGCTATTCAGTGGAATACTACTGAGTGATAAAAAGGAATGCACTACTGTTTCATGCCAAGTGTATGAATATCATATAGATTATCCAAAGTGAAAGAAGTCAGATTCTTTCTGCATACTGCATGATTTCATTTTTGTAATTTTTTTTAAAGATTTTATTTATTTATTTGGCAGAGAGAGACACAGTGAGAGAGGGAACACAAGGAGGGGGAGTGGGAGAGGGAGAAGCAGGCTCTCTGCTGAGCAGGGAGCCCGATGCGGGGCTCGATCCCAGAATCCTGGGATCATGACCTGAGCCGAAGGCAGACGCTTAACGACTGAGCCACCCAGGCGCCCCTGCAATGTTTTGATAATAGCGAAATTAATAAGGATAGAAACACAGAGCCGTAGTTGCCAGGGGCTGGGGTAGTGGGAGGGATTTGATTACAAAGAGGCAAGGGAAAATTTTGAGGGGTGATGAAATTATCCTATACTGGGATTGTAGTGGTCATTACACGACTGAATATGTTCATCTAAACACACAGAATTATTTATTAAAAAGGGTTAATTCTGCTATATATAAACTACAACAATTCAAAGAAGGAAAAAATGAGTGGGGAAGTTTTTATAAACATGTAGAGAATTTCTAGAATATGTGAAAAGTGAAAAAAAGCACAAAGTGCAAAAGAAAACCTAAAATATGTTAATTTTTGGATAAAAGAAAGCAAAATAAGAAAATAAATAAGAATATAGAAGAGTGGAATGACACTAGTAACCAAATGATTCAATTGATATTTTAGAATATTCTGTCGAGCATGAGCAGAATACACACATTCAAGTATACCCAGAATATTCACTGTGATAAACCATATTGTTGTCTGTGAAACAAGTCATAAATTTTAACAATTTGAATCATAGGAAGTATGCTTTCTCACTATAACAGAATTAAATTAGAAATCAATAACAGAAAGATATGTGGAAAATCCCCAAATATTTGGAAATTAAATTAGTGAAGGAATTTAGGGGAAGTAATGTCAAACGCATTTCCAAATCTATGTACTAGTGATCAGCTAAATTTCCAGGCCTAGAAGGTGGTGCTTGCATGTAAAATTTAATGTAAACGAAATCTCCCAAAGTAAAAAAATTATGCATAGAAAAAAGAGTAGAAGGAAATACATGGAAATTTAGAAATGAAGATTTGTTTGGGTGATAGAGGTGTAGGTTAATTTTTCTACATCTGAGTTTTCCAAATTGTTTTTAGCTAAAGGTTGTATATTTAATTTTTTAAAAATTTTATTTATTTGAGAGAGAGAGAGAGCATGAGTGGGGGGACGGGGGGCAGAGGGAGAGGGAGAATCAGACTCCCCGCTAAGCAGGGAGCCCGATGTGGGGCTCGATCCCAGGACCCTGAGATCATGACCTGAGCCGAAGGCAGACACTTAACCGACTGAGCCACCCACGTGCCCCAGGTTATATTTTTTAATCTTGAAAAGCATTACACACAAAAGTCTGAGGTAATCAAAGAACTTGTTAACAGCTCTCAGCTGGAGAGTTACCTCCTCCATGAAGCTTTCCTTGACTTTCCTAGCTGGCTTCACGCCCTTTCTCTGCATACCACCATGACCCAAGGTGGCCTCTGTCTTAGCCTTTCACCTGTTTTATAATCATCTGTGTCTGTGTCTCTCTCTTCACAGTCTGGGCTCCTTGAGGCAAAGATTGTTTCTGGGCACAGAGTAAGCATTAGTTTACCGGATGAATGAAAGAATGTTAAATATACCATTTAACATTAGATATAACATCTATATTCCCTAGACCATAGATACACCATAGATTAGGTTGGATTACCATCCCTCTTACATCAATAAACAGGAAATGTGTGGGGAATTCTGTGAAATAGGACTTTGGAATGGAACCAGAGGTGCGGCTGCTGGATGTTGGTCACAGAGGCCAGACACTATGTCAAAACCAAGCTTAACCTATCCCATAACAACCAGCCAGTGACTAGTTTGATCTTAAAACAAGGGATGTTGGAGGCTTGAGCCATGGACATTGATAAGTTATAGAGGGTTCCTACAAAGCTAATACCAAGATGGCCTGGAGCCTAAAGGAAGTTTCTTTGGGGGTACAACATTAAGAATTGCCTTTCCCATTCGGGATACCAGAGCCCTAACTGTTCCTAAGCAGGGGCACAGAGGAAGTTCAGCCCAGGCTGATGCCCCTGAAGGTGCAAGCTGGGTCCGTGCTAAGAAAGATGAGTGCGAGTTCTGGAGGGGAAGAATAGGGGATGGAAGAGCTGGCCTAGAATGGAAAATAACTCAAGCAGTAGGACGCCCTTCCAGAGCCCTCTGGCCAATGTACCGCTGCGTTATTTTAATGCTGTGTGGCCACAACTTTGCTCCATCACAGGAGACCCACACGCTGCGCATCACCAGCACTGCACAGAGCTCAGCGACAGTTATCCTGGGCGAAACTGCAGCTGGATGCCAACTCTACACTGCGGATTTGCTGCGTGTCACCTTCAGGTTTTCCTTTCCACATCTAACAGATAACAAGTAAAGACTGGCAGGGATCTGTCTCTTATCTTTGGTAGTCTTCTGAGTTTATACCTGAGTCCTGTATGCTATTGTGTGTACCCAGATTTACGTAGAAATGTTAAAACAGCATCTGGAAAAGCAAATAACTGTTTGAAGTCTGTGCAGAAGGCACCAGATGGAAGCTTATAAGGCTCTTGCTCCCAAAAGCCGTACATCTAAAACATCCGTATGATTTTAAAAAAATCATTCAGCAATCCTAGGCTTTGCTATTGATAAAATGTACATGTGTAAGCATGCATCTGTGTGTTGGGGTGGTGGGCAGAATAATAGTCCCCAGAGTTGTTCATGCTCTAATCCTTGGACTCTGTAAATGTTACAAGGCAAAAGTGACTTTGCTGATGTGATTATGGGTATGGACCTTGAGACAGGGAGATTATCCAAATGGGCACGATCTAATCACATGAGTCCTTAAAAGGGGTAAACCTTTCCGATTGCAGTGGGAGAGACACAGCAACAGAAGTGTCAGAGAATGAGGAGGATTCAGTGCCCTGTTACTGGTCTGAGCTCTAGGGGGCTAAATGCATTGATGAGAGAAGCCTCTAGTGGCTAGGGACAGCCTGAGATGACAGCCAGCAAGGAAATGGGGACCTGAGTCCAACAGCCACAGGGAATTGCATTCTGCCAAAGCCTGGATGAGCAAAGAAGTGGGTGGGTGCTTCCCTGGAGCCTCCAGAGAGGAATGCAGCTCTCCTAGCACCTTGGTTTTAGCGAGCAAGATCCATGTTGGATTTCTGATCCATAGAACTGTAAGGTAATAAATTTATGTTGTTTTAAGTTTGTGGCAGTTTGTTCTACCAGCAATAGAAAACTAATACAGGCAAGACATCATACACTGCATGTATTTAAAAGGTGAAAGCTTCTGAACCAGTTTTCAAATCTGTGGACCACAACCCATTAATCTGTGGGCTGTAACAAGTATTAAATTTTTTTGAGGTGTCTTTATTATACCTCAGTAAAAAAAGAAAAAGAACAAAATATCACAGTGCATTTCACAGATTCTTATCCCAAAACTGTACCCATTGTGACAAATATTGACACCAATTGTGACAAATTAGTGAGGGAGACAGTACAAGGGGTGTAGTAGGTGGGCTGCAAATCATGTCTCCAGCTCTTGTTACTGATATCACTTGATTCAGTAGTAAATGGCAATCCGTTTTACCATTATCAAAATGGAGGAGGTGGATTTGTAGAGTTTAATTTTAATATTATTGTAATTTATAGCTGTGAAATGAAGGAGAATTTTACCTGTAGTTAGTAAGTATGAGATTTCCCGCTGAGTTAATCTATGAACATTCACATAAGTTTCAACCAGGTATATGTATAGTGACTTTGTCCTTGAGGGTTCTGGGATGGAATAAATTTGTGAACAGGCATTAAACAAAGTTATTCCTAATTTTTAGCTATTGTATTGTTTACTTTCCAACCCCCCTCCCCCCGGGTCGTATATACATATGAATAGAATAATACTTGATATGAACTTTGTAATGGTTTTACATGATTGAATGTGCAAGTGCAAAGTACTGTTTCACGAACTATTTCTCAGTTTTGTCGATATGTTTACCAGTGCTAGGTCAGGATGTGAAACGTGCTACGGTGGTTGCAGTCTAAACACTGTTCTAGATTGGTTCATTAGAATGCAGTTGCTATGGATAAACCTTATATCATGATCAAACAATCTGTGGTGTTGGGATTTTTGTTGTTGTTGTTACAAGACTGCTTACAAAGACAAAATATTAAGAAAAAGAAAGAATTCCCAGTGAGTAGAGGTTTTGTTTTCAAGTATCTTTGAGATACAGGCCTCAGGCTAGCATATGGGGTAGAGATTCCTCAGAAAGCACATAAAACAATCATGGAACTTCTCCCCTCCAAACCTCTATTTCTGATCAGGGTAACAAGGATACAATTTCTAGTTGCTGTCTTTACTCCCAGCAAGGGGATCCCTTGCCCATCCAACTCCAGGTCTGCCTCAGCTGGTGTCCCCAAGGCCACTCTACGTGCACTGGCACAGGGTCACACTTCTTTGTGGCTTTGGGCTGTGTAACAAATTACACCAAACACAGGGGCATTAAAAAAAAAAAAAAGGAACATTGTCTTACATAGTTTCTGCAAGTCAGGAATTGGAGAGTGGCTTAACAGGGGTGATTCTGGCTTAGGGTCTTTCACCAGGTCAGAGTTAAGATATGGGCAAGGATTACAGTCATCTGACAACAGGAGGATCCATTTCCAAGAGGCTGCAAAGCTGATGCTGGCTGTTGGTTGTAGGCCTCATTTCCTGCTCATGTAGATGTCTCCTTGGGGCTGTTTGAGTCTCAACACCAACGTGGCAGTTGGCTTATCCCAGGGCGAGTGATGCCAGAGAAAGCAAGATGGAAATTGCAATGTCTTTTATGACTTAACCTCAAAAGACCTACTCCATAATTTCCACACTTTCCTACAGGTAATGCAGGTCATCCATGTTTGCTATGGGAGGGGACCACACAGGGTGTGAATACCGGGAGGCAAGAATCTTTGCAGGCCATTTCCAAACCTCCCCACAACCTCCTGAAGCAATCTGATATACAGAGTGGACTATTTTACTTTATTTTAGCAGAATAAAGACCTAAATTATAGTTACCAAGAGGTGATTATTCAAGTTTCTGCAAGAATATAATTGAAATCAGCCCAGGAGTGAGAGGATGAACCCATATTGAATTGAACCTATATTAAAAGAACAGTAAGAAATCATTATGACATCGACACCCTATTGAAGAATCCTAAGACAGAGAAATGCTAGAGAAAATCAGGACTTGGAAACTACCCCTCCCATTCCAAATGCCCAAAGTTTGGGTGATGATAGTTGGAAATTATACCTCCAGTTGCCGTGTGAAAATGCAAGTGATGACCCCTGACTGTTGTACATGCTCTACCTCTTGAACAGCCAGATGATGGAGGTGGTCTGGCCGAGCTGGAGCAGGTGCAGTAAAGTTTCCCGAGGAACTATTAGTGTCTTCTCAGTTTGGGGATGGTTTAGCTGAGCCTCTTCCAAGAGGAGTGGGGAGGGAGTGGCAACAAAGAGAGTCAGTTCTGTGTCTGGAGGGCTTGCTCACTCAGGAGCATGAGCATGACATGCATCCTACAGAGCTGGTGAGCACCAGGGTTGATCTTTGAGTCCTGAGAGATGGTAGAGCTTGCTCATCCCAGAGCCATGATTACCCCAAAGGTTGGGCTTTATCTTTAGACCTAGTGGGCCATGTCTAGTCAGTCTGTGGAATTAGGACTTATTTGGGGGAGAAAGTAAAGCTTGTTGGTACTTGTGGACCTCATTACCCACATGCTACGGACCTGCAAACCAGTCAAGCCATTGCTCCTGTCTCACGGGTGGGGACACATTTTAGCTGTTGCCTTTTGGACCTTCATCTGCATATTCTTTTGCCTCTTCTCCTTTTCCTCTACTTTGTTTGGCCACATATTTAAAATAAGTTTTTTAAAATTTATTTTTATTTTTATTTTAAGATTTTATTTATTTATTTGACAGAGAGAGACACAGCGAGAGAGGAAACACAAGCAGGGGGAGTGGGAGAGGGAGAAGCAGGCTTCCCACGGAGCAGGGAGCCCGATCCCAGGATCCTGGGATCATGACCTGAGCTGAAGGCAGATGCTTAATGGCTGAGCCACCCAGGCGCCCCTTAAAATATGTTTTGAAAATAAGTGTGTTTACTTTATTTATTTATATATTTTTTAAGATTTTATTTATTTATTTGACACAGAGAGAGAGAGATAGCGAGAGCAGGAACACAAGCAGGGGAATTGGGAGAGGGAGAAGCAGGCTTCCCACTGAGCAGGGAGCCCAATTTGGGACTCGATCCCAGGACCCTGGGATCATTACCTGAGCTGAAGGCAGACGCTTAACGACTGAGCCACCCAGGCGCCCTGTTTACCTTTTTCAGATGGGTAATGTCACATGTTTTAAATTTTAAAGGGTATAAGAGTGATATAAAAGGATATAGAGTGACAGTTTCTCTCCTATCCAGTGGTGGTACATGTTTACAACTTGCTTTCAAAAAATGTGGTGTCATGTAACAATGTGTGTCGACTATACTTCAATTAAAAAAAATTATAAAAAGGAAAAAAAAGCAGCCTCTTTCTCCAGCAGGATAGCTTGGTCTTCTCTGTGGGGAGTTTGGACCCTGAGAGTGAAAGCAAAAGCAGAAACTGCCAGGCCTCTTAAGGTTTGGGCTTGGAAGTCCAGATTTAAGGGGTGAGGTGATAGACTCCACCTCTTGATGGAAGGAATGACAAAATCACATTGCAATAGGGAGGCATGATTCAGTGGAGGGCACACTGCATAGATCAGATGGCACCAGGTGTCCCTGTTGCCACAGCCCAGGGGCACAGGCCTGCTAAAGGACCGAGACCTCATCATAGGATTGCAGAATGGATTAGAGAATGCCTGCCCTCCCATCAACCTTACCACCACATCAACAGGGCTCCTGTATAATAATGTAGATTACAGCTGACAGAACTATAATGATCAGGCTCTATTTAAGAAGCAGTTGCTAGGGAAACCCAGATATAACAGAGGAGACAAAAACAAGGACACTAGAGGAAATGGAGGTCTCTGACATGTACAGCTATGGCAAACAGTAAACAGCCTAACTGCTGGCCAGAAAAACACAAAACTTCACACTGAGGCCTATTTACCTTAGTTCCTTTTACCCAGTACATCATATATGGGTTTTAAGCAAAATTCACAGGCATACAGGCAGAGATTTTGGAATTATGACAGTGGGATCTTTAAAGTAACTTTAACGAGCTAAGGGCTCTAATGGAAAAAGCGGACAATATACAAGAACTTCTCTCTGTGTCCTTGCAAGATAGAAGGGCAAGGGAGCTCTCCTGTTCTCTTTTTATAAGGGCACTAATCCCATTCATGAGGGCTCCACTCTCATGACCTAATCACCTCCCCAAAGCCCTACCTCTAAATACTATCACACTGAGGGTTACATTTTAACATATGGATTTTGGGAGGACACAAATATTCAGTGGTTGCCAGGGTTTTGGGGGAGAAGTATAGAGGTGAAGCATAGGGAATTATTTGAGTGGTGAAATTATTCTGTATGAAACTGAAAGGGTAGATACATGCTTTTATGCATTTGTGAAAACCTGTAAAACTGTACAATGCTGAGTGAAACCTGATGTAAATTATGGACTTTAATTAATAACAATTTATCAATCTTATTTCCATGATTTGAATTTTGAGAGTCCTTTTTCTTTTTGCATTTTTTTATTATGTTATGTTAATCACCATACATTACATCATTAGTTTTTGATGTAGTGTTCCATGATTCATTGTTTGCGTATAACACCCAGTGCTCCATGCAGAATGTGCCCTCTTTAATACCCATCACCGGGCTAACCCATCTCCTACCCCCCTCCCCTCTAGAACCCTCAGTTTGTTTCTCAGAGTCCATAGTCTCTCATGGTTCGTGAGAGTCCTTTATATATTTTATACACAAGTGTTTTGTCAGATATGTGGTTTGAAATTATTCCCAATATTCCACTGTAGGGATATAACACTAATGCAAGATGTTAACGATAGGGCAAATTCTGTATTGGGTGTTGGGGTATGATGGGTATATGGAACTATATGTACTATCTGCTTAGTTATTCTGTAAAATTAAAACTGTACTAACAATAAAGTCTATTAATTATTTTTGAAAGTCTGAGTCTCATTTTTCTCATTTTACAATGATGAGAGAGGAGTAAGTTACTTCTTATATTTTTTCCATCTTTAACATTTAGGATTTCCCCCTTCTAAATAAAATTTATTTAGAGCAGTTTTAGATTCACAGCAAAATAGAGCAGGGAGTAGAGTTCCAGTATACCTCCTGTACTCACAGAAGCACAACTTCCACTAATCAATACCCACCGTGATACATTTGTTATAATTGATAAACTTACACTGATACATTCTTATCCCCCAAAGTCCGCAGTTTACACCAGGGTTCACTCCTGGTATTGTACATTCTATAGGTTTGACAAATGTATGATTACATGTATTCATCCCTAGAATATCATACAGAATAGTTTCACTACCCTACAAGTCCTCTATGCTCCACCAATTTGTCCCTCCTTCTCCTTAACCCAAGAGACATCTTTGTGGAATAGTTCTGCATCTTGATTTTAGTGATTACACAAATCTACATTTGATAAAATGACAGAACTGTACACACAGATTGTATCCATGTCAATTTTCTGGTTTTGACATTGTGCTCCTAGTTATTTAAGATATAATCGTTGGGGGAACCTGGGTAAAAGGTAAACGGGACCTCACTGCACTATCTTTGCAAATTGTTGTGATTCTGTAATTATTTCAAAATAAAAAAAATAAAAAAATAAAAAATCTGGTTTTGTTCAAATAAAACAGCACTGAATTTTCTGAGAAAGGTTTGGAAAAAGAGAAACCCAACTTTCTTAGAAGCTTTAAGGTTATCATGTAGTTGTATGTTATCACGAACCAAACATTGTTGTTCATAGCAGAAGACCAAGTTAAAACAAAAAAAGTGAAAACCCAACTCCATAATGTGGTGAATTAAAAAACAACTCCCTTTTTAACAGAAGCATCACCTGAAGTGATTTAAAGAGGAGTAGAAAACACACCATGGAAAGCTACTGGCACAAAAGCTCCCTCAAGAAATGAATTTTAAAACACTCATTTCCATTCCATATTTTAACTCCTTATGTTCCAGCAAAGAACAGAAAACCTAATAGCTACAGTTCTCCAGCACAGTGTAGACATACAGCTATTCGATTAAGAAAAGTGTTTTTAGTCCTTGTTCTGGCATTCTCAGGGGTAGGATTGTGTATGTCATATAACCAAAAGTCTGTCAGACTTTTACACTTTTTAAGTACTTTCAATGTATTTTTGGATTTTAGTTCACTTTGACTTAATTAAAAATATATACTCCAAAGAGGTATTCATTTGTGGGTGGGTAAAATGATCTGCCCTGTGTCACATATTCTGAAACAATTTTGCATGGTGATTTATATTTGCCAAAAAAAAAAAAATCAAGGACAGAGTAGTCTTTGCACAGAAGTTGTCGCTGCCAGTATAAGCTAAAATCGGCTCATAAATTTTTTTTTTAAAGATTTATTTATTTATTTGTCAGAGAGAGAAAGAGAGCGCACAAGCAGGGGGAGCAGCAGAGGGAGACGGAGACGCAGGCTCCTTACTGAGCAAGGAGCCCTATGGGGGACTCGATCCCAGGACGCTGGGTTCATGACGTGAGCCGAAGGCAGACGCTTAACGACTAAGCCACCCAGGCGTCCCTCGTCTCATAAAATTTGAAGTCTCCCTTTCCCCAAAATTTAGGGGCTAAGATAAAGTCCAAGATGCTCAGAACATTAAGCAATTTTGTCCCCTTGTGCAGCAATGCTTTTAATGTAAGGGTTTAAGGAAGTACACTCCGAAGTGCCCCACAGTCCAAGTCGGAAAAGAGGCTGAAACCCGCATGCGGCTTCATCACCTGGTACGGTTTTTCGGTCTCAGCGGTCAGTCCTAGTCCCATTCCCTAGACTTTAAAGGTGCCGTCCTCCCCAACTACACTACACAGCGCGACCAAAGACGGAAGTGGGGGCTTCCTCCGATACAAGATGGCGACCATGCGACGCTCTAGGCTGCCCCGACCGCGACTCGGTAGCCGGAAGTCCTCCGGCCCTCGCCATTAGGAAGCGGAAGTAAAAGGCTGTAGGTAGTTGGGCAATTGCTCTGCGAGACCGGCTTGTGAGGGGAGCCGCGGGAAAGGCGCGTGTCGGCCGCTCACTGGCGCAGCCGCTGCCGCCACCGTCACCGCCCCGCCCCAGCGTTGTCGCTGGCATCGTCGCGGACGAAGCGCGGTCCCAGCATGGGCAGGAAGGGGGACTCGGGCGGCGCGTGTGTCGCGGCTGCGCGGCCGTTGACAGGTACCCCTGGCGTGGCGTGGGGAGGTCTCGTGGACGGGGAGAGGGTCTGGGACGCGAGGCAACCCCGTGCCCCGGTCACCTTGAGCTTCCGCTTCTTCCCTGACTCAGTTTCCCCTTCCGTGCCCCAGTCCTGTCCCTATATGCGAGTCCCCCAAGTTGCCCTCAGTGGTCTTCTGGGCAAGGTATCGCTTCAGCGAGAGTGGCCGCGGGCTCTCTTTAGCGGTTTTGAGCCTTCATTGAAGAGCTTTGAGACCCGTGTGCCCAAGTGCAGAAGGAGGTGGGGGAAGTGCCCTAACCTGAATTTAGACCAAACCTGACCCTAAGTAGATTGAGAACCAGCAGTTTGCAGGACTCTGATTGGAGAACGACTTGATCTTTTAATAGATTTCTATTTTCCCTAAAATGAATTCGCGTGATGCATATTGGTTGCCGTTTTCATTTAAATACGAGGATCTGTTGGCTGGAGATTGAATGATCCGGTTTCACTTTTTGTAGGACCTGCCAGAAGAATAAGATCTGCGTACATCGCCAATAAGTTATGGATGTGAACTGTTCTTCTTCGTTGGCCAAAATCACTAGATTGTTTTGCATTCCTTGCCAGATTTGAGGACTAGCATATTTTGTTCATTTGAAGTCCGGAGGTCTTATACCTTACTGTGCTACACTATCTTGGAAACATTCATCGTGCACTTGCCAGCCAGTTTTAGTGTGATATTTGAAGACACTTAAAATAGTTACTTAACACCACAAAATTTGGGATGATTGTAGCTTTTCCACTTGGCTTGCTTTTGATAAACTTAGTTGATACTTTTTTTTTTTAAGATTTTATTTATTTATTTTTACAGACAGAGTAGGGGGAGGGGCAAAGGGAGAGGGAAAGAGAATCTCAAGGAGGTTCTGTGCTGAGCCTGAAGGGGGAGGCTTGATCTATCGACCCTGAGATCATGACCTGAGGGGAAATCAAGAGTCTGGGCTTGACCACTGAACCACCTAGGTGCCCCGACACTCATTTTAATAAAGGAAATAAACATTGCTTAGTACAGTAGCATGACAACTTTATAGCCCACGTTTAACTTGAGGGAAAGAACTTGAACTATGTAGAAAATTCTGTTAGGTCTTTCCTGCAGTTACCTGTGATCATTTTCATATCAGATGTATAGTAACTACTATTATAAAAATTTAAATTTATGTAGCTCACAGCAAATGGTCTTGCTAATAGGTATAAATACATATTAAGTTTAATTATTTGGGAAGTAAATTTATTTCTCAAGAAGGGTCCTTCCTAATATTTTTCCTCACTGTTATGTATGTTGAAGCTCAGATGGCTGTAAACTTGCAGGGTGCAAGTTGGTTTTTTAAGAGTTTGTCAGCTATTATCTTCAGTTTACAAATGGAAAAAGAAGGAGTTGGTGATTTAGAATTTTATGCCTCTTCTGTTTTCCAAAAAGTGAAAAGTGTTTTGCCATAATACAATTTTTATTAATATTTCCAATATCTTACTGTAGATCAATGAATAGGAGATAGTCATTAATTTAAACTAAGGAAAATGGGCCACAGACTAGATCTTACAGATAATACATTTGGGCCTAGGACTTACAGAATGTTTTTAATTTACCCACCATGCCGCAAGCATTGTGCCTATGATCATGCAATGCCACATTGTAGATTCTGACAGCTATTATTTCTCACAGTATTCATATTTACTTAAATTACAACATTTAAGGACCACTAGGATCAGAGTGATAAGATTCTCATAGAATGAAGACATTCTGAAACAAAAGGCCACTTCAGTGAAGTTCTTACTTCTCTAAAACAGTCTTTTCCTGGAGTTTAGCCTGTGGCATCAAGGATGTGGGGTCTAAGTAGGAAAGCTCTTCTTTAATGTCCACTTTTCTCTGTCATCTCCAGTGGTGCTACACCTTGCCCCAAGAACTCTCTCTCTCTTTTAAAATAGTTCAAGGGGGTCTCTGGGTGAGTCTTGGTGCATAGTTTTCATTTTAACCCTTCTTAAGTCCTAGGCTTTTTTAGCATCTTTCCTCTTGGTGTCACACTCCTTTCTTTCTATTTGCTTTCATTCTTCCCTTAATGAATGAAGCCTGTATTTGTTTATTTCATTTGGAGCACCTCCTGTGTTCCAGGCATTATGCTAAGCATGTGGCCCGGACAGACAAAACTCCCTGCTCTTCAGGAGCTCACATTCTGTCCCCGAAGCGAGCCTGAATACAGATCTGTCAGGCTAGTTGGTCAGTTTGCTTTGGTCCCAACTTCAGGCTGTCATGCTTGGTTTCATGTTGAATCTGTGCTTTCCTCAGTCACCTATATCCCCAGGACTCTGCCCCTAGAAAGTCCCTGGACTTGCCTTGGTTCTCACAAGAAAGCTTTGCTCAGTCAGGGTCAGCACAGTATGAATTCTTATCCTTCCAAACCAGACAACCAGGGGGATAGCATAGTATTGTGGAACTTAAAAACAGGCAGACGTGGGTTCCAAGCATTGCTATTTATTAGTCAGGCAAGTTCCTCAGCCTCTCTGAGCTTCCATTTTCTTATTTTTAAAGTGGGAGTGATAGTGTTTCAGCCATTATGCCATATAGTTATAGAATATCTACTGTTTGCCAGGTACTGTGCTATTTGCTGTGGTGAACAAAGTAGATATGGCTGCCACACTTCTCCTGGATAGTTGTGTGGAAGGACTAGATATCATGGTATATGCAAAGTACCTGACACCATGCTTGGCCCAGAGCAATTGCTCAGTAATGCTAATGTTTCCTGGGGGACCTCTTGTCACTCCCTGTTCCCCACTCTATGCATGCAGCCTGCCTGGGGTTACTGGCAGTGGTGTCCAGTTTCTAGTCCAGAATTACCACTTTTGGGATTATATGTCTAGGCCCCTTCAGGGCAAATTGTAAACAGAGCTGTAGTGCAGTACTGCTTGAACATAGTTCATATATTCTGTCTCCAGTTTAGAAGTTTCGTGACTTTTGGGGAGGATTTTTTTTTCCCTAACCACAGAAAATGTATTTCCAAGACATTTTTTTGAGCCCATGTAATAACGATGATGCATTATTATTCTGTAATTTAGAAGGTGGTTTCTTATGAGAATGTCTTTTATTAGAACAATTAATTCTATATTTTCATGTTGCTTTTTCATTCTCACAGTGTCCTGGTGTGGCAATTTTCATGTTGCTTTTTCATTCTCACAGTGTCCTGGTGTGGCACATAGTGGTACTCCTATTTCAGAGTCTGGGAGACCAAGGGCCAGAGAAGTTACTAGGGAACTTGCTTATGGTTAAACTGCTAGTAAGTAGCAAACGCAGTAATTTATCAGAAGTCCCTGACTCTGAAAGTTTCTCTCTTTTCACTCACCAAGTTTTTCTATCATGCAGAGCAGGTTTCTGAGGCTATAGTTCAGGGGCCTGTAGGGGAGGGTGTCTAAGAGTTCTGGAGCGGTCTGAAGTTGTATGTAAAAGTTTCGGTCCTTGCTTGCCCCTCTGTAGGAAATGTCAGTAACTTTTGCTACACTCAGAAAGAGCCACCCTCCCCACCCCCCCACCTCCCACCCCAGCCAGAAATCACTGCTAACAGGTTTCAGTGTCAGGGGTCTAGTTGGTTAGCCCTAGTCTTTTCAAATGTTGGTTATTTATTTATTTATGCATGCTTATTTATAAGTGGGATATTAATATTAATTAGCGAATTAAATCAATCAGTTAAGCTGGCAATGCCTGAACTAAAGTAACTTTTCTATTTGGTTTAATTTATTTTGCTTTTGACCATTTGTTTTTTAGAGATACTGTGTGTTATATGAAGCAGGATATTGGCACAAATGTTAATGCTTTTTGTAAAAAGAGGGTACTGACTGGTCCTCCAAACAATAGCTTTTCTAACCAGTATCTCAAGGAATTGGGGTGAGTCTGGGGTGAGCCTTACCAGACATTAGCATGCAGAAGCACAACTTTGTTTTGGTGTTTGCCACATATTCATGTCCTCTTTGGGTTCCCATTCAAATGGGTGGAACTTAGATACTGACTTATATAGCCTGGGGGAAGTCTGATTAGGGTTTTGTGAGGCAGTCTTCTGAGATGAAAAATCAGGCCAAAGAAACCTGCAGCTGGAGGCCTTTTTCTGAAATGATCTGGACACCTCACTGTGCTTGAGGAGGTTACTGCTGGGAGTTCAGGAGGCCTGCATTCGATGGCCATGCCAATTTACCAGTGACCCCAACTTCTTTATTTTGTAGATAGGGACCCATTGAGTTCTAACATTCTTCATTCAGAAC
Organism: Phoca vitulina; assembly: GCF_004348235.1. Classification (NCBI taxonomy): domain Eukaryota; kingdom Metazoa; phylum Chordata; class Mammalia; order Carnivora; family Phocidae; genus Phoca; species Phoca vitulina. The sequence continues at coordinate 108,725,698 of NW_022589704.1, forward strand.
TGGTATTTGCTATTTGCGTTTATATTCAAGACCCATTGGTTAGCTCCCTAGGGCTGTGGTAACAAAGTATCAAATTGTGTGGCTTAGAGCAATGACAGTTTCTTTTCTTCTGGTTTTGGAGGCCAGACATTCTAAATCAAGGTGTCACAGGATCATGTTCCCTCTGAAATCTGTAGGGAGCTTTTCTTTGCTTCTTCCAGCATCTGCTAGCCCTAGGAGTTCCCTGGTTTGCAGTATAGTTCCAGTGTCTGCCTCCGTCTTCCCTGGCATTCTCCCTGTGTCTATTCACATGGTGTTCCCAGTGCATGCCTGTCTCTCTGTCCACATTTTCCTTTTTTTGTAACACCAGTCTTACTGGATTAGGGCCCACCCTAATGACCTCATTTTAACTAGATTACCTCTGTTAAGACCCTGTTTCCAAATAAGTTCATATTTCGAGGTGCTGGGTTAGGACTTTTGGGAGGACACCATTTAATACCCATCATTTACATTTTCATCTGCCTCAGCTTTGTTTACTGTCATGCTTCGTAAACTTTGTTTGTGTGCAACCTGCTGTGCCACCAACTGACTTTTATACCTGTGCATAGTATAGGCGCCCCAGGAAATGAAATGGAGTCTTTGTAGGAAAGAGTGTATGATCTATACTCCTTTAGTTATGTATCAGTCACTCAGCAAGTTGAAACCATGGAGATAGTAGGTGCTGTTATATTTTAGAAGCATTTCCATTTCTGTAATTTTCATGTTATTTTGTGTCTCTAAGTATCAAGACTCAGGTTTAAACATTTCTTTGTAGCAAAACCTTTTTCTTTTTCTTTTTTTTTTCCCTTTTTAGGGGTTTGCTATAAAATGGGACTTCTGATTATATTCACTGGACTATGGCTGTTTTCCTCAGTAAAGGCAGATTCAAAAGCCATTACAACCTCTCTTACGACAAAATGGTTTTCCACTCCGTTGTTGTTAGAAGTCAGGTAAGAAGACATCTTTTTTTCCTTTAATGTGTTTGAGTAAAAATGTGGGATCTGCTAGTGAGTATTCAGGAGCTTTTTTAGGCAGCGAGATTATCATCACATGCATTTAGTCAGCGCCTCTTTCAGTGTGCATTGTGCTGTGTGCTAGTCAGAGGCTGTTAGAACCACAGAATCTGTCAGTAGGATAGGATAATATTGATTCATAGAGATCCTTAGGGACTTCTTTGGACAAATATATTGAATTGGTTAAACTGTCTTCCAAGAAAGGTGTACATGTGGTAATAAAGGAAGAGAAAGTTGTACTTAAAGGAATTTTTCTATTTATTTGAAAAAGGTTTTAAGAGATGTTTAATAAAAGAGAAAGAAGAGAGTTTGGCAAGGTGAGGGGAAAGAGGGCCTGCTCCTTCTAAGAAGTTGGAAGAAGGTCTTGAGATACAAGAACGCAGAGGGGAGTCTGAGGACATGGCTAGATTTTTTTTTTTTTAAAGATTTATTTATTTGACAGAGAGAGATAGCGAGAGAAGGAACACAAGCAGGGGGAGTGGGAGAGGGAGAAGCAGGCTTCCCGCAGCGCAGGGAGCCCCATGTGGGGCTCGATCCCAGAACCCTGGGATCATGACCTGAGCCGAAGGCAGACGCTTAACGACTGAGCCACCCAGGCGCCCCGCACATGGCTAGATTTTATCTAAGATTTACATATTCCACATTTTAACATCTCCAAAATTAAGATGCATTTTAATGCAATCAAGATGTTATCTTACAGTTAAAATCAGTAACATTTTCCTTTTTAGTGTTTCATAAAAACGATATGTCTTAAAATTGACGGTGTGTTAAAATCTATAAAATACAGTATAGTCAATGATTTCTTGGGAAATTGTGTATTCCAAGTGTATTTTTTAGTTAGTGTTTATAATATAAATAACCAGATACCTCTCTTTTAGTCAGTTTTTTGTTTATAGAGGGAAACTTATTTTTATTGTATCTGAAATAATATATAGGTAGGACTTGTAGAGAATCTCCTAAAACATAAATTTAGGTAGATTGAATGGCAAGCAGTTGGTAAATCTCAGAATTTGATAGTGCTAGAAATTTGAACTGTTGCATTACTTCAATTAACCTTGGTCTATCTTTGTACTCTTCAACTTAGAATTTTGTCTTCTGACATTTCCTCCTTCATCCCTAGAAAAATGTGAATGAAGAGTTTTTGTTGTGGTGATTGTGTTTATGAATAGTTGCATCTCCTAAGGAAACAGCTTCATTTGGTATTGATAAGAGGACTAGTGGGAAAGTGGGACTTTTAGGATCTGATTTTAGCTTGCTGAGGAGCCTCATGGACTTTCTTTTGATCAGACTTAACCTTGTATCACTCCTCTGTGCCTCCCTTTTCTCAACAATAAAATGGCCAAAAGAAAAAATTCCTACTGCATTTATTTCATAGCAGTGTTATAATTTGATAAATGGTTTGAGCTCTTCCAGTGTCAGAACTTTATTAGATAGAGAGGGCACTTATAAAAGTGAAGTGACCGAAGGTTGTTTGAGATCTAAGCTGCCTGAGTGGACTCTAATAGCTGACCTTCCCCCCGCCCCATCTTATTTTGGCTGATTTGTCTGGTGTAAATCTAAGTGTTTGAGGTTTACTATACTTTTTAAATAATTTTGTGCAATTAACTATAACATGTTTTATAATACTTCGCTTGACATTCTTTACTGAGTTCTACTCAGTTACTCTCACACTAATTTTTTGGTTTTGTACATTGTCTTAAGATTCTTATGGCATATACTTATGGGACTTTTGAAAAAGCATGTTAAAACTGTCAGCCTTAATTAACCCATTTTTTTCAGTTTCTTTGATCTCTGTGAAGTGAATAATATATACTGCTTCCTCCACCAACTTTTCCTTTCACAAACATTGCCCCTTTTCATGATTTCCTGGCCATTTGCCATTTTGGTTGACTATTTTTAGTCCTCTTCTGTGGCTATTTGCAGACATTTTGCCAAGGTAATGGCAGTCTAGGCAACTCAGAAATAAGTTGCGCATATTAGAAATCCTTGATATTTCCCTACAGAAGTAGCTGAGGCCACTATTCTTCCCTCCAGGTCCATGGCAGACATTGATGGCAGATCACAGCATTGTCCATCTGAGTGAGGGTGAGGGGACAGAATATCTCTCTACACATTGAGGCATGCAGCTACCACAGATACTTTACCTTCCCTGCATCTAGCCCTTAGGAACTAAAAATATTCCCATGTATATTTTTAGATTAGGCCTGATCCTAATGAAGCAGTTGTAGCTTTCTGGTTGTTCATGAAGTGATATATATTTAATTGAAGTAGAACACTGAATATGTTTTGAACAGCCATAGTTACTAACAGAAATCTTGTATAAATAAAGCTACTATTGTTAAAATGGAAACCAATAATCATTTATTGAGTACTAGATACTATAGTGGCCCAAGAATGCAGAATGATAGAGATATAAATCAAATAGATTTGATTTTGCATTCCAGATTTTTCATTTGCTAACTCTGTGCCCTTAAGCAAATCAGTAACCTCTCTGAGTTACAGTTTCTTCATTCTAAAAATGGTTATAAATCAGGGTGGCTGTGAGGATTTAAGGGCGTGGGTGAATATACCAAGCATAGTGGCTGTCGCATAGTAAGCCCTCCTTAAAGATTCATTTCCCTTCCCTTTCTAGTTCTTTATGGAAGGAAGACCAATTCTGATCTCCAACAATAACTTTGGAAATCTAGAAAACAAGTTTGTTACCAGATTTATGCTATCTGGTGGACATTCAGGTTGTTTATGTTTTTTTTTTCTTCTGTCATAGACTAAAAACTTTTTATTGTGATCTTTCAAAACATTTGTAAGTGGAGAGAATGGTACATATAATGTGCTCTCTCTCTACCTGTCACTCAGTTTTGGCAATTATCAACTCAAGTCCAGTAACCCATAACTACCACCACCCTCCTCCCTTATCCTGCTGGAGTATTTTAAAACAAATCCTAGACATCATATAATTTCATTTGAAAAACTGTAGATGTTTTACTCATGGAATAAGAATAAGAAGCTAAAAACCATTTAAAATGAAAAGCAAACAAAAATATACTGTAAACAAATGGCAGCATCCCTTTTAATATTGTCTTGTATTGTTCTTACCTTCCTTGGATTAGTTGAGTGGATCTAGTCAATAATTTCTTAAGACTGTTTGAAACTTAGATGTTGTAAGACTTATTTATGCAGTGGGGATGAAGAAGACAATATACTTCAAATTTTCCTGTAATTATATGAGGAGCATATATTTATTTGCAGATGGCCTTTACAGGAAGGTCTTAGCTTCAGTGAATCCTTGTTTTCACCATTACAACCTTTGAGTGTATTATCCTTTCCCCCTCTTCCACAAGCTTATCTTGTGAATGCAGCTTTAATTCATGAATTTAGCGTTTATTTGCATATCATAATCTATTTGTCTTAGTATCTGTTTTCTTGATCATAAGCTATTATAGGATTGGTGTGATGTCTGTACTAGTTACTAGAAAGCCTAGAAAAATGCCACATTCAAGGAGGTACTAAATAATTTAATACATTATGATAATGGGTATTTTCAGAAACCTGTTTTTAGAGAGGCTGTATTACCAGGAAATGTTTCTTATTTTTCCCATATTTCTGTGTCTAGCTGTGGAGTAGAGTGAGAGTTGTACACCCCAGTGTTGACAAGTAATGGGAAAGTCTTCCTTTGGCTAGGTAAGCTGAGATCCAGATCTGTAGTTTGCTTTAAGACAGTGAAAGATCACCACTACATTAGTATTCTGTCTCAGAGGAGAAGATAACCAATTTACATGAATCATTCAATCAATACACACATTTTCTTTTAGGGATTTTAGACTCTGGAATGAAGGGAAATTTAGAACGGCCATTATTTAGATCTGTAGAGTAAAGTCAAGAAAAAATTAAGGTGGTGTTAAGTTCTAAGAACTTATTTTATTAAACTGAAATTTGGTGATCTTGAAAATTTGGATTTATGGATGTTAAAAGATTACAACATGCTTCCTTTAGTCTCCTAGAAATTTTTTTAGGGTTCACGGTTTCCTTGGGAGAACCTTAGGCAAAACATATTTTTTGTTCTTTGAAAGTTCTTTCAGAAAATAAGTGAGCAGAACTAGTACCAGAATTATCAGTTCTTAATTCTACTTCTACTACCAAAAGCATTTTCACAAAATGGGGTTTCATAAGCTTTATTTATATTGGGACTTCCCTCTTGTTACATTATTATTCCAGGTTTCTTATGGAATACCTATTAGGCTATTAATATGAATAAGTGAATAAGCTACTAAGCTAGTTAGTTATTAATAGCCAATAAGCTAATAAGACTTGCTTATCATTAGAATATATATTATACATGCTTGTGTATAATATATATTATAAAAGCCAAACTCTGGACATTTGGAAACTTAAAAACCTATTTTTACTCTTCTTTAGTAATGTAGCTTATATTAGAAGATTTTATTAAGTTGTTTTATTTCTGATATTTCCCCCCTTTTCTCCCAGTGAGTTTTTAGCAGAAGACAGTCAAGAGAAATTTTGGAATTTTGTAGAAGCCAGTCAAAATATTGGATCATCCGATCATCACGGTAAAATTGAAGCAAATGCTTCTTTGACTTTGGTATCTGGGAAAATATTAGAAAAAAATGGTCTCTTTCACAGTATTTGTGGCATGGCAATTAATGGAAAATGTTTTTATCTTTAATGACTAGATTTGTGATGGTAGCCAGCAGAGCCAACACAAACTAATACTTTTGAAGCAGTTTATAACTTTGGCTATAAGTACTGCCTTTGATTTCTTCCCCCCCCCCCCCCGCCTTGTTTTTGTTCTTTTGTGTTGTTTTATTAGAAGTGCTATGTGGATATTTTGTAGCAGTCAAATTCATTTAAAATTACTTAGTATTAAGTATTAACTTAATTACCATTGATTTTATTCCCTTTTTCTTTTGTTATGAACTAATTACACAACTCATCTATTATGTTAGGTTCGGTATCGTTAAATTAGTGCCATCCAAAATGCTTCCCGTTATGCCTGCCAGCCACCCACAACTTGAGTGTCAAGGTATCAAATGAATGACAATGTCAACTGTATCACTTGTTTACAGTTTATAATGTGCATTCCCACTTTCTAGTTCAGTGTAAGCTTTGTAGATGTTTGTAGTATAAACATAACTAGTCAAAGATGTGGATACACAGGTAGCTAAAACCTTGAATGTTACATTGACAGGCCTTGTTGAAGAGCAAATGTGTGAAAACAATGTGACTGCTATTAATATTTAACTGAATTGTTTTTTAACTTTTTGATTTTTATTAAAAATAATACAAATTTTAAAAGTCAAGTCTGAATTTTTTTGTGATATTAGTACATAAAGGTTTGAGCAAACATCTGTAGTTTGAGTTACATAATTTAGAGTCAACTGGAATTGTTTGCATTATCGAAAAAAATCATTTTACTTTTAGTATACAATTTCATAAAACAAATTTATCGACGTGGGTCTTATAATGAAATTTGAACTCTGACATTTAAAATGAAATTTCCTCAATATAAATGATAATATGTTCTTGGTTAAAGTTGGGGGTATGAATTCTTGGAAGTGATCATAAAAATATGTTAAATATTTTATTTGAAATATTATTCATTGTCTCACCACCCAAAGGTATTGACCATTAACATTCTGGCAACATTTTAAGTATTTCTTTCTGATGTCTTTTTCTACTTAGAAGATGCTAATGCCATATAGAATCTTTTGTATTTTGCTTTTCAAAACGTTAGTTATATTCCTTAAAAACTTTTTTTGATACATAATATATGATTTACTAGTCAAGCTTATAAAATGCTTATACAGAAAAATCTTGTTCTCTCCCTGTCCCTGCTCCTGTTTCTTCCCTGCTTTTTATAACTATTTAAATTATTTTGTTTAGCCTTCAGTGTTTTTTTTTTTTTTTAACAACAAATACATCATATGTATTCTTATTTCTCATTCTTTCTTACAGTAAAAAAGATAGCTCGCTATGTACAGTTGACCCTTGAATAACATGGGTTTGAACTTCATGGGTCGACTTATACTCAGATTTTTTTCTGTGAACACAGTATAGTACTTAAATGTATTTTCTCTTTATGATTTTCTTAATAACATTTTCTTTAGCTTACTTTATTGTAAGATTACAGTATAAAATTGCATATAACCTACAAAATGTGTGTTAATTGACTTTTATGTTATCGGTATTGCTTCCTGTCACCTGTAGGCTATTAGTAGTTAAGTTTTTGGTGAGTCAAAGTTATACGTGGATTTTTGACTGCATGGGGCGGTTGATGCCCCTAAACCCTGTGTTATCCAAGGGTCAACTGTACATTGTTTTGTACCTTGCGCTTTAATAATATATCCTGGGGATTTTTTGATACTGGTACGTGTATTTTTTTCCCCCTCAGATAGTTTGTTGCAATTTTTAAATGCTTCTTTCCAAACTACAATTTTGTTAATATCCTTTAATACTCTGTACTTCCTCATCACACTGCTCAGTTTTGCTGGGTTATTTGAGTAGGTAACAAACATATGGTAGGCACTGGGGATACAAAGATAAATACATTATAACTTCTGCCTATGGGGGCTCAAAAACTATTTGGGAAGAGGTAGATAGTGAGTAAATAGTTTAGTAATGATGTGATAAATGAAAGAGGTAAGGAGAAAAATATTATGGGACCAAAGAAGAGATGTACTTGGTCCAGTGAGGCATGGGGTAGGGATTGGGAGTGACTTTGCAGAGTAGGTGATGTCACAGCTGAATTCTTCTTGTGGAGGTAGGTAGGAGTTAGTCATCCCAGTAAGTGGGACAGTTACGGTCCAGGTAGAGGGAATAGTGTGAACAAAGGGAAGAAGAGAGGAAGAGTCCAATTACTTCCTGTACTCTAGAGAATTCTAAGCATTTGACAACAGTTCAAGATAGGATAGTGGTAAAATTTTGCCACCATATACCTCTGTAACATGTAGCTTTATACTTTATGAACTATCTTATTTGGATACGTCTAGTTGTATATAATTATTTTGGATAATGTTCTTCTTTGACAGGTACTGATTATTCCTATTATCATGCAATATTAGAAGCTGCATTTCAGTTTCTGTCACCTCTACAGCAGAATTTGTTGAAATTTTGTCTGTCCCTTCATTCGTATTCAGCTACAATTCAAGCCTTCCAGCAGGTAAGTTCAGTGCTTAGAGATAACAGTATTTTTTAGGGGTTGTATAACGTGATGATTGGATATATTGCGATTCTCCTGGCATTGTGTTACAGAGCTATAACTTTTCTGATTGAAATTTCTGAGGATTTCTTTATAAATAGAAAGCAAAGCTGACATTAAATCTTCAGATCACAGGTTTTTTTTTTTTTAGTAAAAAACCATAATTTGCACTTATTTTCACTTAAGAAGAAAAGAATATCCACACAAAAATGAAACTACCAGACTTCATTTACACAACACAGTGTAGGAGGCATAGTCGTGTTAAACCAATTGACCATGAATCTGATCACAGCCTGTAGATCTAAAAGCAGTTCACAGGAAATTCAGGGGATGGGAAATACGAAGCAATATCACAGGGGTAACAGGAAAATCTGGAATGTAGGAAAATTTGTAGTTTAAATGATCTGATTCCTTCAACAAATGTTACAAGGAAAGAAAGGAGGGAAGGAAGACCGTCAAGAGAGACTTAAAGTATATGTCAACTTAATGCAATGTGTGAATCTTGTTGGATTTTGAGTTGAACAGACTCCCATAAAAAAAAAGATGAGAGAAGCGAAGATGAGCATACACCGATCATATATTTGATGTAAAAGAAATGTTAGTTTTAAAACCGCTATTTTATTATAAAATAAAACAGGCATAGAAAACCACTCACAAGAAATATGTGGTGTAATGAATTTTTGCAAAGGGAGCACTTGTAATTTTCTTTCAGGTCAAGAAATAGAACTTAGCCAGGCCCTTTGGCAGTCCGCCCTTCTTGTGCTCTGCTCTCATCACAGCTACCTTTCACCCTCCAACAGGAACTACTTTATCAACCTCTGTTGAAATGACTTGCTGCACTTCTTTATCATTATATTGCCTAAGAGTGCATCTCCACACAATAGTTTAGTCTTGCTGAGTTATAAAAATTTTGATAATTTTTTTTGTGGGGGGCGTTGAATTTATAGGTTCTTCTTCTATCCCTTTCCTTTCTTTGAATAAATTTTTTCACAGTCTGTATTTTGTTGACCACATACTCAGGATGCGGTTCAACTTATTCTCTGTCCTCTGTTTCCTGCACATTGGCAGCTGATCCAGAGGCTCAATGAGAATTGTGTTTCATCCTTTTGGCAAGTGTAAAGGTAGTGCTCTGTTTCATGAGGAGATACCTAATGTCTTTCTTCTCTTTGATTTAGCAGTCGTTACTGCTCTATGCTTAATCCATTAATTCTTTGGGGGTTGTGAAGTGGTGACGCTCATTTTTTTTGTTGTTGTACATATGCTCACCTGGTACTGTTCACATGGGGAAGGCAGAATACATAATTGATTCTTTCCTGCTATTTACCAGGTTTTTGAATGAGTTTGATTCACTAGCATCCTTTTACTTTAACCATTTAGTTTTTTGTTTCAACTCTTTTTTTATTGTGGGAAAATGTAGATAAAGTAAGATTTATCGTCTTGGCCATTAATTTAAGTGTACAGTTCAGTGGTATTCAGGACATTCTTATTGTTGTGCAGGCATCACCACCATTCATCTTTAGAACTCCTTTTGTCTTGCAAACTGAAACTTTCTACTCCTCAAATAATAACTGCCCATCCCCCCTCTCCTCTCCCCCCTCATGCTTGGTAACCACAATTCTATTTTCTAGCTCTGAGTTTGTCCATTTTAGATACCTCATTTAAGTGGAATCATACTGTGTTTGTCCTTTTGTGTCTGGCTTAATTTCACATAGCATGATGTTTTTAAGGTTCATCCGTGTTGTAGCATGTATCAGAATTTAATTTCTTTTTATAACTGAATAATATTCCATTGGATGTATACAACACATTTGATTTATCCATTCATCTGTTGATGGGCATTTGGATTGTTTCTTCCTTTGGCTATTGTGAATAATGCTGCTTGGAACATTGGTTTATGACTGTCTGGTTGAGTCTCTGTTTTCAGTTCTTTTGGGTGTATACAGAAGAGTGTAATTCATGGATCATGTGGCAATTCTGTGTTTAACATTTTAAGGAATTGCCAAACTGTTTTCCACAGCAGCTGCACCATTTTACATTCCCACCAGTAATGTACCAGGATTTCACTTTTTCCACATACTTCCCAACACTTGTTATTTTCTTTGTTTTGATAATGGCTGTCCTCATGGGTAGGAAGTAGTGTCTTGTGGTTTTGATTTTCATTTCCGTAATGACCAGCGATGTGGAGCATCTTGTCATGTGTTTATTGGCTATCTGTGTATCTTCTTTGGAGATTTGTCCATTATTTGTCTTTACCCATTTTTCAGGTGGATTGTTTTTGTTGTTTTGTTGTTGTTGTTTTTGTTCTTGTAATCATTTATCAGATATATACTTTTCAAATATTTTTTTCATGTTCTATAGGTTGCCTTTTCACTGTTGATAGTGTCCATTGATACACAGAATTTTTAATTTTGATGAAGTCTGTTTTATCTGTTTTTTCTTTTGTTGCCTTTGCTTTTGGTGTCGTATCCAAGAAGTCATTACCAAATCCAATGTCATGAAGTTTTACCCCTATATTTTCTTTTTTTTTTTTTTTTTTTTTTAAAGATTTTATTTATTTATTTGAGAGAGAGAGAATGAGAGAGAGAGAACACATGAGAAGGGATAGGGTCAGAGGACGAAGCAGACTCCCTGCCGAGCAGGGAGCCCGATGCGGGACTCGATCCAGGGACTCCAGGATCATGACCTGAGCCGAAGGCAGTCGCTTAACCAACTGAGCCACCCAGGCGCCCCTACCCCTATATTTTCTTCTAAGAGTTCTATGGTTACCATATTAGCTCTCAAGTTAGGTCTTTGATCCATTTTGAATTTATTTTTGTATATGGTATAGAGTAAGAGTCCATTTTCATTTTTGCCTGTAGATACCTATTTTCCCAGTATCGTTTGTTGAGAGACTGTCCTTTTTTCTATTGAATGGTCTTGGCACCCTTGTTGAAAATCAGTTGAGCATATATATGAGGGTTTACTTCTGGGCTCTTTATTCTACTCCATTGGTTGGTATGTCTTTACTTATGAAAGTACTATCTGTTTTGATTGCTGAGCTTTGTACTAACTTCAGAAAACAAAATATGAGTCTTCTACTGAGTTCTTTTGATGCAGTGCGGGTAGTCTTTGATTGCTTCCTTGCTATCTGGTATGGTAAGTAGTTTCAGATTTATCTTGTATATCTCTGACCTTAGATTTGAGATCAGCTCTTTCTCTAGGAGGTTCATTAAAATTTGTTTGTTTTCTTTTGGTGGGAATGATATTTTAAGAGCACTATCTAGGCATTAGGGATACTCATTGCAAATGGGTTGGTCCTTGTTCTTAGACCTTTTAAATGGGCAGAGGTAGGAGGTGACTATGTGCATATCTAAAGGCAAAATATATAAAGCTATGCAAAGATGAAATACTTCATGAGTTCATACTGATATTTCCAATTCAGATCAGGACTACTTTGTTACATCTGTAGGTCTTTTCTTCCACACTGAGAATATTGGTTCTCAAGGTTATAAGGGATGATAGAATTAGACTGTCTTGTGGTTTACTTGTTTGTTTTATCCACGTTACATACACAGTAACCTTAATAACAGTAGTCATACCGTTTCCACAATTACATTTTCTTTTTCTTTCTTTCTTTCTTTCTTTTTTTTTTTTTTTTTTTAAGTAGGCTCCACGCCCGGCGTGGAGCCCAATGCGGGGCTTGAACTGAGATCAAGACCTGAGCTGAGATCAAGAGTCAGACTGACTGAGCCACTTCAGGTGCCCCCACAATTACATTTTCTATAAACAGTTAAAAATTTTTCTTTGGCCTAGTTATCCCCATTTTTAAAAATGAATATATTCTACCTAGAGCATAGATGTTTCATATTATACTCTCCCCCTCAACCCTCATTTAGTCTTAGTTCTATAAATAATTTATATCTTTAATGCTCACAACCAGTCCTTTTGCTACATGTCTTTAGTCAGTTGGCTTTCCTGAGTCTTGCTTACTGGTAGATTCCTCAAGAGGGGCTCATAGGAACAATATTTCCTCAGTTTTGCATGTTTATATATGTTAGATATAAAGTCCTTGCTTTATATCTTCTTTCCTTGGCTAAAACATATTTCATTTTCTTTTAGCATAAAATCTTGCAGAAAGTTGGATGATATCTTATATTCTTTCCCTTAAAGTGTCTTGGTCTTTTTGTCTAGAGGCCTGAAGGATTTAAAATTTTTCTTTAATATAGCTTACACTATATTCTAGTGAATTATGACTTTGAAAAAATTGAAGAGTGATTGTTCTGGGTCAATATTCTCAGGTATCCAGTATGTTCTTATTAATACCGAGTTTCAGATCATTTTTTATTTCAAGAAAGTTTTCTTAAAAACTTACTATAGTTTGTTTTAGTCCCTTGTTTTGGAATTCATATCATCTCTGTCTCTGTATGTTGAACTTTCTTTGCCCAGCTTCATTGTCACTTTCTCTGAATTCCTTTCTCTTTATTTCTTTTTGATTTTTAAATATTTCCTCCTTTCATCTTCTATTTCTCTTAAGTCATTACTTCTCATGTTTTTGTGCCCCTTCTAGTTTAGTCTTCATTTCCACAATGATTTCTCTTTTACAGATTCTTTTCTCAAGTCTTTTGCCTCACTTCTGAGTTTTTCTAATTCTGCCTTAGGTTCTTCTTTACGTCTAGTATAATTTTCTTGATATATTTTAACTTGTTTGAAATAGTAGTTCACATTTCCATCTGTTTTTTGGCTGTGTTTTTTTGACATGGCTTTATTAGCTATGCTCTCCAGTATGGTAACCAGTAGCCATGCGTGACTATTTAAATTTAAATAAGTTAAGATTAAATGAAATAAAAAATTTAGCTCTTCAGTTCCATCAGCCAAATTTCAAGTGTTTAATGGTCACAGGTGGCAAGTGGCTACCACATTGGACAGTATAGATGTAGAAGATTTCTCTTGTTGCCGAAATTTCTGTTGTACAGTCCTCATCTATAAAAATAAGGATGTTACTCTATTCCTCCCCCTCCCTTTTCTTAGCATTGTGTGGGATTTGACATTGAGACTTTTCTGCTCCTTTTGATGTGAAATTGGTTTCCTTATCTTTTAAAGGTTGGCATGGCTCCCTCTTCTGTTGATTTTAGGTAGTGTTAAAAAATACGGTGGCTTAAAAAAAATGGTGGTATGGTTTTTGAGATTTCCTTTATTCCCCTCCTGCACTTTCACTGGACTTTCTCTTTAGTTGTCTCTATATCTCTGCGCTCTCCAAGTTTTATTGGACCCTCAGCAGTTTCTTCTTACAGTGGGGTCCTGTCCTTGCAAGTCTCCTAGCCTGTGAGTTTTGAGAGTTCAGAGCAGCTAAACTGCCCTAAGCCCTTTAACCTTTTCATGGGCCTCCTTGTGCTCACCTAGTACTAGATTGAACAAATGCGTTGGCCCACCATACTTTATAGTGAAAACCTGTTGGCTCTTTGGTTTTCTTGTTGTCAGGATCATCAGAATCTCTTATTAAACATCCCTCTGCTTCCTTCCCCATGGCATCTAATACCTGCAGGTCTTATGTCATAGGGATATTTTTTCCCATTCAGTTTGTTATATGTGTTCTATTGGCTATCTAGTTGCTCTGTTTTAATGAGGGAACTTGGGAAGATTGAAAGACTATATTGCCAGTTGCCATCTATGCAGAATTTTATTACTTTTTTAAAGGGTGGTAATGAGGTATTTAAAAAAAATCTCTTCTCTTTTATTGAGACACACTGAAACATTACAAATAAAATATTATTTGGGATTTGTGTCAAAATGATCCATTGGAGTGTGGCAGGAAGGTGGATGAAATAAGATTGGCCATGAGTTGATAATACTGAAGCTGGGTCATGGGTACATGGGGCTTTATCATACTATTCTTTCTTTTCTTTGTGTGTGTAAGTTTTAGAATAATTCACAAAAAAAAATGAAGAATGTAATGAAAAGTTTTCATGTCAGTTTTTCATGGCAAGCTTTCCATTTCTCTACCTCTGAATTATTTCTCTTACATTTATAGAAAACGACATCTTAATATTAATATATTACATAAGTGACATCAGTGCACACAGCAGTACTTGTCACTCTATCCTTTCTTTTCCCATCTCATACTCATTCTTCTCAATATGCCTCCCATTAAAGTTGCAGCTTGACTTGTCTCATTATGCATTGGCATTTATGCATTTCACTTTAAACATAAACTCATGTCTCATTCAGCCTTTCCCTGGAATATCTTACTATGCTTCGTAGATAATTTTATCTTCCATCTATATTCCTTTTTAGATCCAGTTACTTTTTTAGATTCTGTGTCATTCTTCCTATTTCAGAGAGGGGTTCCAAGTTAATTTGCATATTATATTTATTATATGGACTTAAAATACTTAATAGGGACTGTGTAGTTACACTTTGATGCTTAAAGTTGAAATTTGTAAGCTTAGTTTTCTTCAAGGTACATACTGTGTTCCTTGGACATCTTTTGTTATTTTCTGAGATAGAATTTTAAAGTTCTGTTTTGGGGATGATATTAACACCTACCTATTGGGGTGATATTGGGAGGAGCTAGATGAAATAATACATAAGAAACAATGATGCATAAAAACTCTTAAATCCTGTCACATCATGGGGGTTCAGTAGATGTTAATTTTTGCTTTTACTGATGTTATTTCATTGCCATCTAATTACCTATTTAGAGTATTCACGTCCTTACTCTTTGGTTAGAGATCATTACAAGAATGTCTTGTGTCTTAAATGGCAGATAGCAGCTGATGAGCCTCCACCAGAAGGATGTAATTCATTTTTCTCTGTGCATGGAAAGAAGACCTGTGATTCTGACACCCTTGAGACTCTTCTCCTCAAAGCATCTGAAAGGTAGATTGTATGTTTCTTCATGTAAATGTCACACATTGCATTATGCTTTCTTCTGTATCAAATCTACCATCAGATTTTTCTTACGGGTTTTATAGTCTATAGGTACAGTTGCTTAGAGTATGGATTCTGGAGCCAGACTGACTAGATTTGAATCCCAGCTCCATTACTTAAAATAGTTTTGTAAACTTAGGCAAATTACTTAACCTTTCTTTCCCTATCTCATTTCGAAATGGAGATAATAAGAGTACTTAATGTTACTGTTCTTATTTAGTAATGACTGTTTGAGAAATTACATAGGCTTTGTCATTAGCTTAGTAAAGAATACCTGTGTATTAAAGCCAGTGCCTGAAGTAATGATATTAATGATAATGATCTCTCAGAGTATTATTAGTTTCAGACAAAGGAGACTATTTAAAAGATAATTGCAAGCTTAATTTGAATATTAAATTGGTAATTAATGGGCTGGCTTTTTTGCTTAATGGTAGGTTTCCTGTGGTGGACAGATATAACAGGTGCCTCTTGCTGTCTGGCTGTGGCAGTAACTGCATTGTACCTTCTTAGAGATAACAGTGATCGTTCTGTGGTGTTGCTCTGCTGTACCAGAAGAGTGTTTTAGG
Source organism: Phoca vitulina (assembly GCF_004348235.1). Lineage (NCBI taxonomy): Eukaryota > Metazoa > Chordata > Mammalia > Carnivora > Phocidae > Phoca > Phoca vitulina. The sequence goes on from NW_022589704.1 coordinate 108,741,414, forward strand.
CAGGGTAGTTCTTCTTTAGTAAGATTATCTGCCCAGCACTTGTTCTCTGCTCACTAAATGGCATGAGAGCCTTTTACTCAGAATGACAACCAGAAAATGGGGTGCGTGTTCCAGCTATCTCCAGGTCCAGGAATGGACATTCGAAATGGCTTGTATGGTAAAGTGCTGTTCCCTTGGAGTAAACATAATTGATTTAAAAAAACTCTTTCTTTAACTTGTTAAAACAATAATGTAGGGCTTCATAAAGAAAAGAGCGATGTTGTCTCCTCTTCTGAGAGATGGTAACTATTTTTAATGGTTTGTCATATTGTTTTAGACTTTTTTCTGTGGTTATAAATTTATACAGATATGTAGGTTTATTTTTACAAGAGGTTTCTTTCCATTAGTACATGTAGGTGTACCTCATTATTTTTAATGCGTGCAAAATAACTATGTAAGAATGTCCCATCATTTTTTACTGATAGTTTTTAAAATTGTTTCCTATTTTTTTGTTTTTGTTATTATGGTAAGGTTATAGTGAACATCCGTATTTATATGTCTTTACTTTTGATGGAATAGTTTATTATAAAATAGTTTATTGTAAGAGGGAATGGCAGGTCATAAAGTCTGTGCAATAGGATCGATTAGTATCTTTTTTTTTTTTGAGAGAGCGAGCGAGTGAGTCGGGAGGGACAGAAGGAGAGAGAAAACCCTAAGCAGACTCCGCGTCTAACGTGGGGCTTAATCTCATGACCCCGAGATCACAACCTGAGCGGAACCAAGAATCAGACACCCAACTGACTGAGCCACCGAGGCCCCCAACATCTATTAATATCTTGATACCATTATTAGGGAATTTTTTGTGAGGGTGGAGTTATAAAATTCAGGAGGAAAACTTAAATCATTTAGTAGGAAGATCATAGTAGTAAAAATATGGAGGAGGGAGATGCTGTGTTGGCATTTATGTGCTTAAAGCATCCTGTCTTTTCACATTATTTGTACTTATGTTTTCAGATAAAAGGATAATCTATTTAGGGGTGCCTGGGTGGCACAGTCATTTAAGCATCTGACTCTTGATGTAAGCTCAGGTCCTGATCTCAGGGTTGTGGGATTGAGCTCTGCGTTGGGCACTGTGCTCAGTGCAGAGTCTGCTTGAGATTCTCTCTCCTCTCTCTCTGCCCCTCTCCCTGCTCATGTTCTCGTTCTCTCTAAAATATATAAAAATTAAAAAAAAAAGAAAGAATAATCTATTTATATAGTAGAAAAACTTACTAAAGTTTTAGTATTGTGAAATGTGGATATGTTTCCTTTTTCTGGCTTTCATCCTTCTTTAGGAATTGGTAACAATTATGAATCAAAGCCTGCATTTTTATAGTTGGTATTTATATAATATACTTTTATTATTTTTAGTCATGAATAAGTAAGACTAATATCTAACAGTATTCTTACTAACTGAAAACTATTTCAGATTTTGATATTCTTTGTATTAAGTTGCTTATAATCTTAAGTTATTGCTGCTGTAGCTATCTTGTACTGTTTTTAGTGTTTAAGAACTTTTTTAAGTTTAAAATTTTAAGGGGGGTAGGAGGATGGGTGAAACAGATGGGGATTAAGGAGTGCACTTGTGATGAGCACCAGGTATTGTATGGAGGTGTTGAATCACTATATTGTATACCTCAAACTAATATAGCCACTATATGTTAACTAAATGGAATTGAAATAAAAACTGAAAAAAAGTTTTAAGCTTTTAATATTTATTTTCAGACCCAAACCTTTATTGTTCAAAGGAGATCACAGATACCCCTCATCTAATCCTGAAAGCCCAGTGGTGATTTTCTACTCTGAGATTGGTTATGAGGAATTTTATAATTTCCACCGCCAGCTTATATCAAAAAGCAATGCAGGCAAAATCAATTATGTATTCAGACATTATATACTTGTAAGTATTGATTTATTTTAGCACTTTTATAAATGTTAGTTTGCCCAGCATGACCTTAGCACGTAAGCTAATAATATTCCCCGTTTATAAAATTATTTGAACTACTTTTCATCATATCTGTTATTTGCACACAGGAGGTACTTTGCTTGTGTTTCTGAAGAAATATAAAACGATTATGCTTAAAAAATGGCTTAATAAAATTTACATTGTATTTAAAAATGAACTACGTAAATTATATTTTCTAGATTTAATGTGATCAGCATACTATGAAACTGATTTTTTTTTTGAAACTGATTCTTGAATTCCATTCCTTTCAAACCTTTTTTTTTTCATTTTGGAATGTTTTCATTTGATGGAAAAGGGAGGATTTCTAAAGAGATAAAAGCAAGCAGAGTTGATTTAAAATTAAGTTTTTAAAATCTTTTGTAACATTTAGCATTTATATATATATATAGATATATATATATGTATGTATGTAAACATATCAGCCTTTAAAGTTTCTGTGTCATAATAAGCTCAGTAAAATTGCGTGGTAAGTCCATACAAGTAAAATAAAATTTTTAAATGAAAATTTGTATGAAAAGAAATAGATTTTTTTTAATATCCAGTTTTTGGCAACTACTCTCCTTCCCTCTGCTTTCCAGGCTTTATTGCTGTTACTAAAGATTAAAATATCTAAAGTGCCATCCTCATTCAGGATGGTGGTAAGCCTGTGACAGTTGGTCAGCCCAAACCCTACCTGAAGACATTTAAATTTCAATTAAAAATGAACACATAACACACATGGTCCCAACAAAGTACTTCAGGGTTTGAAACCTCATCAGTTTTAAACCCTGCTATGTAGGCTCTGGAACTTCCTTTTCTTTTTCTCCATTTCTTCACATGGTTTGGCTACTTTTGCCCTGTCAGCTGTCCCTTCATCTGGTTTTGCTTCTACTTTGGAATTCCCATTCCCATACTTGTGGAGGATACCCAAAATCTAAAGGAGGCTGGGATTCCCATGGAAGTTTAAGTATATTTTGAGTGCATAATCCTGGGTGGTGGCTATGTGGCATTAACATCCTCATGTCCTGTACACTGTGACATGTAAAGAACCAGATAGTAATGGTGGAATACTTACTCTGCTTGCAGAATCCCAGGAAGGAGCCTGTTTACCTCTCTGGCTATGGTGTGGAGTTGGCAATTAAGAGCACTGAGTACAAGGCCAAGGATGATACTCAGGTGAAAGGTGAATTTGTAAATTAAGACCAATGTGTTTTCTTTTCCTTAAATGTGAGTGAAAGGGAATTTGTTTCCTTAATGCAAAATAATAGATTTAGGAGTATGAGGAACCTGTGTTTGAATTCTGGTTCTGTTACCTCTGAGTTGGGTGATGTTAAGCGAATTCCGTAGGTCCTAAATTTTTTCTTTGTAAAGTGCAGATAATGGTATATGCCTCCTAAAGTATTTGTGAGGAGAAAATAAGATGTATAAGTAAAGAAGGTAGCACAGTGTTTTTGCACAAAAAGTTCAGTAATTGTAGCTGTTGTTATTGATGATATGTAGTTCACGAATAGCCATTGATATGTGACCCAGTGTGAAATCTTAAAACTATCTTATACTTAATGAGTAATTTTGTGTTTTTTATTATTTTCTGCATTTGGAATAGTTTTTTTTTTATGGATATACTTCCTGTTGTGCTACTCTAGAGTTCTGAATTCATTATTTCAACCACAAGTTTTTTTTTTCTCCCAAAGATTTTATTTATTTGAGAGAGAGAGAGTGAGTGAGAGAATGAGCAGAGGGAGGGGCAGAGGGAGAGGAAGAAGCAGACTCCCTGCCAAGCAGGGAACCTGACATGGGGCTCCATCCCAGGACCCTGGGATCATGACCTGAGCCAAAGACAGATACTTAACCAACTGAGCCACCTAGGTGCCCTTAAACACAAGTTTTATGTGCAGTCTATTTCTTCCTTATGTGCTCATTTTAATGATTGGTTTGAGTAAATGGAGGATAGTCTAGTACTTCATTATTCTGTCCTCAATAATTATACTTAGGATTAAGTTGCTTAATTGCAGATTCTTCAGAATTTTCATACTGAAAAATCCACTGTTCATAATTTTAAGGGTATTAATTTTGAGCTTCTTAACATATAAAATTTTCCAAAGTGTAAGGAAAAAATCCATTTTTACTTTCTCCAGAACACAAGATATATTGAAAAACACATTTATTCTGTTTGTTTAAAAAAAGACCCTGCAAAATGTTCGTTGAGGTATTCAGTGTTTTAAATGGTATTATAATTTAAGGTGTTTCTAATTTGCTTTCCATTATTCAAATTTTATGAGGTTAATAACATTTTAATTTCCCTTCTAAACAATTAGACATGTATTTGCTTGTGCTTTTATAGGAACTGAGGTAAACACTACAGTGATTGGTGAAAATGATCCCATTGATGAAGTTCAGGGGTTCCTCTTTGGAAAATTAAGGTATGGCATATTATTTTGGGAAATGCCCTTATTCTCTTAAAGCTCCAGGCTTCCTCCCATTAATAAGCATCATCTTTCTCATTACTGTCCGAGTTACAGATCTCTTCGTAGTACTTTATATATGTAATCTGATACGAAGCAATTACCACTTCACTTACTGTATAGTTTATGATCTCCAGGCATCCGAAGCACATTATTATTAAATGATATTAAGGTGGCCTGCCTATGGCTTTAGTTGATTTCCGTTTCTGGGCCTTGCAGTTGATGACATAAAGTTACATTCCAGTTTTTGATTCACATAATAGGGACATCTAATTGTTTCACTCAATTTTTCTCAAGATAATAAAAAATATTTTAAGTGAGAGAGGTCATAGCTGTTTACTTAAGCTAAGCATAGCCTCAAACAGTACAAAAAAGGTACATTCAGTTGAAATATATTAGATTTTCCTTTATATGAAAGAGGACAAAAGATGTTTTCTTGAAGAAAATTTCATAGCCATTTTATGAAAGTATCATAGAAATTTATAGCTGAAAATTCTTCTTAGTTGTTATTTTAAATGTTGTAGTTATTTCTATTATGCCTTGATAATTGTTTAGAGTCCTGAATAGTTATTTTTCTATCATGTCTTGAAAATTATTTAGAGCCCTGAATTCTGCTTTATCTGGAAATCTTAATTAGGACAGCCCCAGTGAGTTTTTTGGCTTTTGTGTTTTTGTTTGTTTGGGCTTTTTTTTGTTGTTGTTGGTAAAGGAATGGATCCTGAAGAAATATGTATAGGTCCAGTTCCATATACTTGAGCTTTAATATTTGGCCCAGTGCAATGACTTAATCAGGCTAACAGGTTAGCAGAGATGACTCAGTTCATGTTGAATTTCTGTGCACAAGTTCAGTTCATCCTATGCATATGCATGTTTCTTTGTGTTTAATGTCAGTTTGGGCCTCATTAGTATGCAATCAGATTCCATTTTTATTGAACCCAGGTTTCCAGAATGTCTTTTCATATTCATGTTTTTTATGTTTGCTTTTTGGATAGCATTATGATCTTATGTATTTAGAGCACAAAGCTAGTATGTAGAGTATTGAAGACATTTTCTTTTGTGGACATTCAGAATAGTTATTTAGCTATCTAAAGTAATGGGACCATTTTCTGATATTTTTATCATGAAGAAGGTTTTGTAGTAACTGATTGAAAATGAATTGGTTGGAAGGTGAAGAATCTGAGTAAATGTTTTACTTTATGTGGCATTTAAGAAATTTTGAGTTTCTAGCATTTAAAGGAACAGAATTACTCTACCAGCCATCTGTTGTCTGATCTAAATGATACATATCTGCGTCTTATAACTTCTGTTTTACTAGCTTTAAATAGAATGTACTATATTTCAAGATAAAACTAAAGGAAACCCAATAATCTTGGTTAGCTTAAGTTGTATTATTCATGTGATTAAAGGATTTATGAGCATGTAGCTGAAAGAAATCCATTTTGGGACTGGCAGCGATATATTTCCAGTTTTATTTTGAGAAACTAGGAAGATTAGTAAAGTATGGAAAATAATAGAACACACATGTACTTAACACCCATAATTGATGGTTGTAATCATACTTGTTTTTTGGTTCCAAAGAACTTTTTTTTTTTTAAGATTTTATTTATTTATTTGACAGAGAGAGACACAGTGAGAGAGGGAACACAAGCAGGGGGAGTGGGAGAGGGAGAAGCAGGCTTCCCGCTGAGCAGGGAGCCCGATGCGGGGCTCGATCCCAGGACCCTGGGATCATGACCTGAGCCGAAGGCAGACGCGTAACGACTGAGCCACCCAGGCGCCCCTCCAAAGAACTCTTTATCAAGTTTTTTTCCAACATACGCCTTCTTTTACTTAAAAAAAAAAAAAAGAAAGGGTAAAACACTACAGGTAGAGTTGGGGTCCCCTTTTCCCCCACTTTCAGTCCCATTACCCCTCCCTGACACAGAGAATCACTATTGTAGTGATTCATTTTTTTAATCTGTAAATTTTATGGTTTTTAAAGTTGTAATTTTCTATATTAGCTTATTTTTTTTTAAAAGATTTTATTTATTTGAGAGAAAGAACACGAGCAGGGGGAGGGGCAGAGGGAGAAGCAGACTCCCCACTGAGCAGGGAGCCTGATGCAGGGCTTGGATGCAGGGCTCCATCCCAGAACTCTGGGATCATGACCTGAGCTGAAGGCAGACACTTAACTGACTGAGCTGCCCAGGCGCCCCTATATTAGCTTATTTTTAAGAAAAATAATTATGCTTTAATATTTTTCTTATCTTGTAGGAATTTTCTTATTGCTAAGGGGAAAATCATGAAGATAAAATTGGAGCCATCTTCTAAGTGTGCTTTGAGAAGGGAAAGACAGGTTAATAAGACTGATTTTATGTTTCTTTTAGAGACCTGCACCCTGACCTGAAGGGGCAGTTGAAAGAACTCAGAAAACATCTTGTGGAAAGCACCAATGAAATGGCACCTTTAAAAGTTTGGCAGTTGCAAGGTAGTAAACATATAGAGGAATCACTGGCCTACTTTTTGACTAAATTTTATGGTATTAAAAAAAATTTAGAATTTGAAATTAATGTTATCTATTTGCCAAATTCTGAAGGTACCACAGCTTTTCAATATAGAGTGATTGATTATGACTAATCAGAAAAGAAAGGAAGTCCTTTTAGAGATAGATAACACTATGCAGAAGTAGATATAAAAATGAGTGCCAGGTCTTTATCTGTGTAAACAGATACATAAATGGGTAATAGTACAAACATGTTTGTCTTAGTCTTTATGTTTATATATATGTTTCTTGAACAGTGTATCTGTTGAATGTTAAAGACATTAACATGGCAGGATATATTTTTGCTTTTCTGGTCCAAAGATCTAGTTATCACATTATTTTTTTTAACATAATTTACTAAAGTCTTTTGCTATACTTTGTGGGGACCTATGAAGTGAATAAAACCTGAAATTAAATCATGGGCACTCTCTGAAATGGTTGCATTCTCAATTACCAAGAAAATTGTGAGAAAGAAATTTTTTTTCTTATTTCTCTTTGCATTAGATTAATGCACTTTAAATTGTATTTGACCTTGTTGCAGATCTCAGTTTCCAGACTTTAAATTGTATTTGACCTTGTTGCAGATCTCAGTTTCCAGACTTTAAATTGTATTTGACCTTGTTGCAGATCTCAGTTTCCAGACTGCTGCCCGAATCTTGGCTGCTCCTATTGAATTAGCTTTGGTAGTTATGAAGGATCTTAGTCAAAATTTTCCTACCAAAGCCAGGTAATAAAGAGTAAGGCTCTGACACATTTTTCTCTTTGACACATACATTAATTATCTTCATGTGTACATGCAAAATGAGGTGAGTAAAATATGAAAATGCTTAGAAAATTTAAGTTTTACTACCAGTACCATACTGCTAATCATGCTGTCTTTTTGGGAAGGTGGCAATGCCATACACTGTGTGGTTGGAGAGACCCATCTAGCTTGTGTCCTTGGCTCTGCCACTTGCTAGTTGCATGATGTTTGCAAATAAGCAACCTCTCTTTACCTCACTTCCTCAGCAGTAAAATGGAAATAATGATACCTACCTGTCAGGATTGGATGAGTTAACAAAATCTGATGTCTGCAGATATAACTAATCTAGGGTCTGGCATGGACTATAATGTTTTGTTCCTGAAGAGTTTCATATACATCATCTTATTCAAACTTGATGAGGAAAATGAGTTCTAGAGGGTTTTTTTTCATGGTGACACAATAAGATTTTGAATGCAGCTTTTTTTGATATTGCTTTCAGTTGTATAATGGTCCTCCACATCTTCTAAAAAATGATTTTAAAAGCCAAATTTTTAGAGACTAATGATTTAAATGGTTGCCAGTGTTTTTCTTGAATAACTGAACAAGGTGTTTTGACTTCTGATGTGAGATATTTTATAAATAAGTTTGTTTATTTGATTAGTCTTGGAAAATATTTCTTAGACTTATAAATCATATAGTACATTCTCATTTAGTTCAGCAGGCTGTTGAAGATATACATGTAGGATTACACCTCTGCCAAAAGTGCTCAAATAGTATGAGCAGTCTGTCACCTTAATTTAACATTAGCCTTTAGCCTGTGAACAGTAAAGATCATATATAGGAATGGAGTTACACATGCTTAACCTAAGATCTTGGGGATAACTGCACTTGCTTTAAAATGCTGCTACTACTGCTACTTTTCTGTGGCATCATATCTTGTAGTAAAATGAAAATATACGTACACCTGAATGGAGAAATGTATTTAATTATTTGTGAAGGTGAAGGTTTTTTTTTTCATTTAGTTTTTTGTAATGTATTGAGCAATGTGTTGTTTTATACATAAATATAGGGAAATTGAAGACATTTATATCAAATGTTAAACTAAACACTAATAACATTTTTATTTCTTTAGAGCAATAACAAAAACAGCAGTGAGTTCGGAACTTAGAACCGAAGTGGAAGAGAATCAGAAGGTATTACCCAGTGAAAAATCACTATTTTCCTTTCTGTTTTGTATTGTATCTTTAAAGATGAGGAAATCTGAGTTACATCAATGACATTTAACAGTTTTACTCTCCTTTTAGTAAAGATGGTGGTGTTTTATTTCTGTAATCGTTTTTTATATTTTTAATTTTTAATCAGGGTTGAATATGAATATAATTCAAACATCAGGGGTGCCTGGGTAGCTCAGTTGATTAGGTGTCCAACTCTTGATTTTGGCTCAGGTCATGATCTAGGAGTCCTGGGATCAAGCCCTGTGTCAGGCTCTGCACCAGGTGTGGAGTCTACTTGTCCCTCTTCCTCTGCTCCTCTCCCCACTCCTGCTTGCTTGTGTGTGTGCTCTCTTTCTCTCTCAAATAAATAAATAAATAAAATCTTAAAAAAAAATCAGATGGTGCCACCACTTTGTTTAGATAAACAGCATCCTCCTAACATGACTTCCTCCCTGTTTTGTCCCCCTTACTAGAAGTATCTGCTTTCAACACTAAGCTAATTGTTTTGATATTTATCCCCAGATTTCTAGCAAGTTTGAACTGGTACGGTGTTTTCCAATTTCAACCTTATGTCTTGGCCTCCATTACAAGGATGAAGTTTAACTTTCTTTCACTGCCCCTCACCCCTGTGTCTGCCATTACTCCACATTGGTACTTCCCTGTCTCTCCAATTTCTCTGTATATTTTTGTTGTGATTTCATTGATTTTTGTTCTGCTCCACTGTCGTCTGGTGGTTCTTTATGTCTAGGGCATACCAGTTATCCTGGGACCTTGCTTTAATCTCTTTTGTTGGATCTCCTATTCTTGGATTCCAGGTCTTCTTTGTTTTTGGTTTACTCCCTTATTTTGGTGTAGCACATTATTCTTCATGAGAAGAGTTGCATGTGAGGTAAATTTCAGACTCTGAGAAATCAAATTTCCGATTTCTGGTTTTTTTTTTTAAAGATTAATTAATTTATTTGAGAGAGAGAGAGAAAACACAAGCAGGGAGGAGGGGCAGAGGGAGAGGGAGAAGCAGTCTCTCCACTGAGCAGGGAGCCTGATGTGGGGCTCGATACCAGCTGGGATCATGTCCTGAGCTGAAGGCAGACGCTTAACCGACAGCCACCCAGACATCCCTCCATTTCTGTTTTTATTGATATCTTGGCTGGGTATAGAATTCTAGATTGGAAGTCATTTAGAAGTTTTGTTACCAGACCAAAGTGGGTCTGCTCCTTGGTAAGTAATAAGACAGAGACTATACCAGGTAGAGTTGCCTTCAGAGGTCATCTTTATTTGTATAAATAGGGAGATCACAGGGAATAATTTCCAAAGCCATGACTGTTCCAATAGGGGTAAGCTGCCTCCTTTTATTAGGGTTTGGGATGACTATTCCCTAAACTGGGGACTTTAACATTATAATGAGGCTGAGGAAGGAGCACTTTCTGATTCATCTGCACAGGTGTCATCCATTTATCCTCAAGTTTCTTTCTCTGTTCCAGCAATTTGTTAGTTTCTAAAAGATGAAATTGACAGACTGAACCTTTTAGGAGTTTCCTGAGTTCAGTAGGTCAGTCCTGAGTTCAGGGGGTCAAGGGTGACAGTTTGAAGGCATTGCTTCTTGGAATTTTGGTTTCTATTGTGGATATTGAGAAATCTGAACCCTTGGTATGAGATCTGTTTTTTCTTTCCAGAATCATTCAGGATCTTTTCTTCAGCCCTATAATCTGAAATTTCACAATGCTGTGCCTTTTAAGAAAATCTCTGTACTGTTGGGTGAATGGTGGCCCCTCCAAATCTGGAAAACAGTTTCCTTTAGTTTTGGGAAATTTGCTTGAATTATTTCTTTGCATCATTCCCTCTGGTTTCTCTTTTTTGTTTTCCTGGAATTCTTCATTTTTAAGGTATTGCATCTCCTTGACTAGTTTGTCCTAATTAAAAAATACATTTTATTTCTTATTTTCCAGTTCTTTTATGTTTTATTTTTAAACTTTCTGGGAAAGATTTTCAACTCCTTTGTTGATATTTTTCCTTTAGTTTTCAAATCTTTAATTTCCAAGGGTTATTGTTCTTAGATTCCTCTTTTTATGGTGTTCTTTTACCTTTCTGAAGCTATCAGTGGTGCATGTGTATGTTTTCTTCTCTCTTTTAATTTAGTTATTTAAAAATTTCTATTTATTTATTTATTTATTTTGTTAATCACCATATATTACATCATTAGTTTTTGATGTAGTGTTCCATGATTCATTGTGCATAACACCCAGTGCTCCATGCAGAACGTGCCTTCTTTAATACCCATCACCAGGCTAACCCATCCTCCCACCCCCTTCCCTCCCCTCTAGAACTCTCAGTTTGTTTTTCAGGGTCCATCATCTCTCATGGTTTGTCTCCCCCTCCTATTCCCCCCCCTTCATTCTTCCCCTCCTGCTATCTTCTTCTTTTTTTTTTCTTAACATATATTGCATTATTTGTTTCAGAGGTACAGATCTGAGATTCAACAGTCTTGCACAATTCACAGCGCTCACCATAGCACTTACCCTCCCCAATGTCTATCACCCAGCCACCTCACCCCTCCCACCCCCCCCACTCCAGCAACCCTCAGTTTTATTTATTTATTTTTAAGATTTTATTTATTTATTTGACAGAGAGAGACACAGCGAGAGAGGGAACACAAGCAGGGGGAGTGGAAGAGGGAGAAGCAGGCTTTCCCGCTGAGCAGGGAGCCCGATGCAGGGCTCGATCCCAGGACCCTGAGATCATGACCTGAGCCGAAGGCAGACACGTAACGACTGAGCCACCCAGGCGGCCCTGTTTTCTTCTCTCTTGCACCATCTGTTTCCTCTTAAGTTGACTTTCTTTTTGTCTTGGTCTCTTGTCTTTAATGTTAGAGGCTTTCCGTACATGTTTGGTGAACCGCTGCTCATATTGAAGAGAATGAGGCAGTAAAGAGCTTGTGGGAAGCCTTAAGAATGAGGCTTTTGACTGTAGGCTCTCCTGGTATGACAATTTCCTAGTTCACCCCAGTTCACCCTCAGGTGTCAGTATCCTGATACCTTTCCTCTTGAGCTGTTCAGTCACCAGAAAAGGATCTTCTGATCTTCTGCCTGGAGGGTGAAGTCTGGCTGCCTGAGTAGAACTTCCACCCAGTCCCCAGTTTTCAGTGAGGGGTCCCTGCCCTCAGTTGTGCTTCATTTCCCCAAGTTCCCAGATTCTCTCTTTCACTCTTTCCAGGGAATTTTCCTCCATTTTTCTGGAGTAGAGGGAGTCATGACAGCAGTCACCTTACTGTGTGAGCAGGGGAGTCTGAGGGCTCTTATCTTTAAAAAGCCGTCCATCAGAACTCATTTTCTAGCCTAGTGATTACCCCCTCATACATGTGTTCTTTGTGCTGTCAATTCTTGAGCCTTTTGAAGAGTTCCACAGGATAACTTGTGGTTTCTGTTGGCTTTTCCCACTGTTGGCCTGCCATTCAGCTTTCTCGGGGTTGCTAAGACAGTTGCTATTCATGCATTTCCTTTCCACCTTCCAAAATTAATTGCCCTTTTTCTTTTTTTGTTCTCTTTGTTGTGGATTTATAACTTTATAAAAGTCCCTTTTTAAAAAACTGACATTTCAACAGAGTTTCAGGAGGGAAAAAAAGAAATGCTTGTGTTCGGTCTACTAACTTTACCCCAGATTTTTTAAACCTTTACATGTGAGATATTAATTACATAGATCTGAGGAATAAGTAAACCAAATTTATCTGAAATATTTACTAAGTTGAAGAAACCTTATTAACAGTTTTTATTTACTTTATTTTTGATTTCCAGAATAACAGTACCAATACTTAAGCCTTTTTCCCCCGCAAGAGAACAAAACATTGAATTATATAGACTGTAGTATTTCCTGGATTCTTTTTTTTTTTTTTTATTAAATGTTTTGTTAAAGTATAAAATACAAAAATATACAACACATGCAAAAATGTGCACAAATCCTCTATCTTTAGTGTGATGCATTTTCACAAAGTGAACTTTGCTCTGTTACCAGCACCCAGATCTTGAAATAGATAGGAGTCATGTTTAGCAGCTCAGAATCAGTGTTTCTTACAGTCAGAGGGTATACAGCCTGGGTGTCAGTGGACATGGAGTTTTTCTTTCCCATGTAGGAAATTCCATTTCTGAATTGATGCAACTCTCCATTTTCCCCTTATTTTATCTGCACTTTAATCCTTGCAGGGCAAAGAAACAGAGGCTGTGGCTTCCTCATCGTTTTATGCTTTACGCATGCAATACTGGACCTTAAAGTTTACTTCTCTTAGTCTGCTGACTCCTGGGAAATGAAGGGAGCTCAACAGTCCCTGTCCTTCTTGTTCCTGTGAGAACTAAGGGCTTAAGTTCTGTCCCTAGTATCTGAGTAGTTTTTTCCCTTTGCTGTGTGGATTAGCTCCCTGTGGTGTGGAATATGAATAGTAGTCCCAGTTTCCTTGGAAGGAAAGAGTAATTAAATGGAAAGATAGAAGTCAACAGAAGCTACAGCATGGCATCCAAGCAGTGTGTCTGATGGGTCAGGCAGGTCTGAAGGGCTGCAGGGACTGCACAGTCACCTGTGTGTCAGGGAGCCACCATCTCAGGGAGAAGCAGTTGAAGGGCCCCATGGAGACCAGGGTCTTGGACAGTTAGGTGCACGTGGGTGCTGTCTCCAGGGCAGCAACTCAGCTTCTTAGTGTGCATTAGTTTGAAGGTTTAAGGGAGGTGTGGGGTCTTGAAACCCTTTTAGATTAGATCCCCGGAGTTCATCAGGAAGGCCCAGCTGTTAGTGACTGCTATCACCACCTTGGTTGGCATCACAAACAGTAAATAGTAAAAGAAGTCCCCTTTTATGAAAATGACCCTCAGCACTTGGCTTATTTAATCAATCTCCCTCCTCCTCCTTCCCCCAACATTATGGGAAACAGTTGTATTAATCGTAGTTGGAAGGAGGAAAGGGAGGAGAGGTATATTTCACATGAAACAGTAGTTTCATTACAATGTAGTAAATGCTAAGAATGGTCTGTGGGAGTACATAAAAGGAAATCTTAACCCAGCCTTAGGGTTTCCTATAATAAATAAGAGGATGCAACATTTGCACATACACTAAAGTCAGAAAGATGGAAATTTTTGTTAAACATTCTCTTCTTGCTCCTTAACTTTTTTTTTTTTTAATATTTTAGTATTTCAAAGGAACTTTAGGATTACAGCCTGGAGATTCCGCGCTGTTTATCAATGGACTTCATATTGATTTAGATACACAGGATATATTCAGGTATGGATAATATTTTTTATTCTCTGGAAAGGTTTTATGATGTTAGCTTCTCATAGCATGTTCAGATTGTTTTTCCTACTTGACGTGGCATGTTGCAAAGCCTAATGGCTTACCGGGTGGAGTGAGTAATGAGTCCTGAGTCCTGAGTGGATGACTGGGATGACACAACCATACTGTCATTTGTTATTATAATGTACTTTCAAGGCCTTGGACATTGAAGGCCTAAGTGTCTTTCGCGGATGCCCTTTTAGAGCTATAGTTTTCCTCTTATCCATAAAAAGAGAGTGTGAGTGGGTTCTTTTACTTATGGAAACAGTGTGCAGTAGGTTTATTCAAAATGCTGCCTCTGCCTCCCGTGTCTCAGAAGGTGTTCCATCTTACATATATTATTTGAATATCTAGGGACGCCTGGGTGGCATAGTTGGTTAAGTAGCTGACTGTTGGTTTCGGCTCAGGTCGTGATCTCAGAGTTGTAATATTTTTTTTTTTTTTTTTTTTAAAGATTTTATTTATTTATTTGAGAGAGAGAGAATGAAAGACAGAGAGCATGAGAGGGAGGAGGGTCAGAGGGAGAAGCAGACTCCCTGCAGAGCAGGGAGCCCGATGCGGGACTCGATCCCGGGACTCCAGGATCATGACCTGAGCCGAAGGCAGTCGCTTAACCAACTGAGCCACCCAGGCGCCCTCAGAGTTGTAATCTTAAGAGTCGTGAGATTGAGCCCCATGTGGAGTCTGCTTGGGTTTCTCTTTCCCTCTCCCTTTGTCCCTCCCTTGCTCTCTCTCTCCTTTCTCTCTCAAATGGATAAATACATCTTAAAAAAAAAAAAAGTATCTACCTTTTTATATTGTTAAAATGTAGTTCAGGACTAACTTGCTCTAAATTGACCTTATGAATTTTGGGGGGCAGGTGGATAGTTAGGTGGAATTCAGATTTTGTTCTTGGAATTAAGATTGACACAGTTGACACTATGGCTTCATAATAGTGAAAACAAAAGCTACTGCTACTGCTTCCGAAGAACCAGTTCCCCCAATAAGATATTTTAATTGAGCTTTTATGTCCTCCTACAGCTTTTCAGAGCTAGTAAAAAAAATAAAATGGATGTGGATGCTTTAAAAAGATTGTCCAGATTTGTAATTTTTTTTTAAGTAAAAAATATGCGCCTTTCTCTTTAATTTTTCAGAGTTTACAAATTGAGTACTTGCTTATTTAAACAGTTTTAAGTGATACACAGATAAAAGAACTAAGAAAAGGAGAGTCTTCATCCTGGCTTCTTATTTCTTCTTCCTTCCCATCTTTTCTACTTTCCCTAGCAAACCTTTATGTTAGGTATAAATTCTTCCAGACCTTTTACTGTGGTTGTATATGTATGCATCTTGTAAATTGACACTGATGTTGTAACCTATGTTAAATCTATATAATGTAGTTACTTTTTAAAATAAATTTTTAATTATGAGATAATTGCAGATTTATGTAGAAATAATACAGAGAGGTTACCATAGTGTTTTTTTTAAAACATGCAGTGTAAAATTCAGATGAGGATTATTTCATCCTCAAATTGTGTATTTATATTTAGAGAGAATTTTATATCTGATAGATACATTGATAAGTTTAATAAGAAGCAAGTCCTACCTACGTCGTTGTCTATATTTTGATGAGATGAAGCAAGGGGAAGAGCTCCCTTTTTTGATTTCTTGGCTAGTTTGAACAGGGCATTGAATTTGAACTGATAAATCTTTTCATGGTGAGGTTTTTTTTTGTTTTTAAACTTTTTCTACTAAATACCTTTTTTCCCCCCAGTCTGTTTGATATATTGAGGAATGAAGCTCGGGTAATGGAGGGTCTGCATAGATTGGGAATAGAAGGCCTTTCTCTGCATAATGTTTTGAAACTGAACATCCAGCCCTCTGAGGCCGACTATGCTGTAGACATCCGGAGTCCTGCTATTTCAGTAGGTATTCTGTTGGCGTGTCCAAGGGTCACTGGCATTTTGTTATGGTTTTCTCATTGTGTTTTGTGCATATATGTGAGAATTTATTTGGGGTGGATACCTAGAACTAGAATACTTCTCTAAAGTGACTGTTTTCCTCTCTCTCAAGTGACTATTCCAGGCACCAGCATTGGGTGAGAGTTCCAATTGCTCTATACCCTTGCCTGTTCTTGGATATTGACAAACTTTAAAATTTAATGATTGTGAAATTTCACCGTGGTTTTAGTTTCTAATTCTCAGATTACTAGTGAAGATGTACATCTTTACTTGTGTTAATTGCCTTGTTGGATTTCCTCTGTAAATTTCTTCATATCCGTAGCTTATTTTCTTTTCTCATATGTTGTGGACCTTTTTTTATTGATAGGTTAGATTTCTATAC
Organism: Phoca vitulina; assembly: GCF_004348235.1. NCBI lineage: Eukaryota > Metazoa > Chordata > Mammalia > Carnivora > Phocidae > Phoca > Phoca vitulina. The sequence continues at coordinate 108,757,942 of NW_022589704.1, forward strand.
ATGGTCTTGATACTAGTCCTTTAATGGTTTTGTAGGTTGCAAGTATCTTCTGTTCTGTGGCTTGTGTTTTAGTCACTCATTTTTCTACTTGATCTTTGTATTTTTGAAAATGGTCTTTCCCTTGTGATTCTTCTTAAAATCATTTCAAGTCTTACTGTTATTTCTGGTAATTTCACTAATAGTGACTAAAGTGTATGCACCATGTTGTGCTATTTTTTTCCTAGTGGATCAACAACTTGGAGGTTGACAGCAGATACAATTCATGGCCTTCTAGTCTACAAGAGTTGCTTCGACCCACCTTTCCTGGTGTTATCCGGCAGATCAGGAAAAACTTGCATAACATGGTGAGTAAAACTACTTATTGTCTGGTGATGAGCTCTGTTTCTCTCTTGCCTTCTCGCCTACCTTTAAGCCATATCTAGACTGTTCATTTCTGTCCTGTACTAGCTGCTTCTCCCATCACTATCACCACTAAATATGTTCTTCTTCTACCTCCACATTCAAACTGAAGGGTTTTTAAATGTATTGATCATGTGTGAGGCTGTGAGATGTCACAGTAGCAATACTGCCTCCATCAGCTTGTAAAGAAATGTTCCTCATCCTTAACCTGAAAGTTTAGGCCATGTTGTTTTAGTTTTTTAAGATTTATTTTAGAGAGAGAGAGCGCGAGCGAGCCTGCAAGCAAGAGCGGGGGGAGGGGCAGAGGGAGAAGGAGGGAGAGAGAATCTTAAGCAGACTCTGCACTGAGCATGGAGCCTGACGTGGGTCTCGACCTCATGACCCTGAGATCACAGCCTGAGCCGAAACGGAGAGTCAGACACTTAACTGACTACGCAGCCCAGGGGCCCCTTATTTTAAAGATAGTTTTACTCAGAAGATGAATATGCTGCTACTCTTTTCCTTTAATATCTTAATCTCTAAAACTTAAATAAATCTTTCTGTGAGCTCCTACTTGTTATTCCTTATTTCACTGCTTTAGAGAGAGAGAGGAGGAGGTTTCTTAGTGGGCCCTCTTTTTCCCTGTCATTTCTTCCTTTCCCACCATTTACTCTTAAAGAGATTGGGGGCAGGTCTCCTTCCCCAGAACGTGCAAGGGAAACTGTCCTCTATACTTGTCTGACTTTTGAAACCACTTTTTTCCTTCCTAGTCAAAATTTCATCCTCTTTTTCTTCCTATATATCTGAACTTATTAAACGGGGTTATAGATGTATTTAAAGCACATCATGGGATCTTAATACATGATAGCTATAATTTGATCTAAAAATTGAGTTTTAAATGAATTCTTAATTCAGAAATGCTTAGAAATGAATACACAGAAAAGATAATCTCAGTTTTCTAAGGTAGGAGAGTTCTTAAAACTTGGGTTTTTTTAGGTGTAGTAAAACTATGGATGTTAGTAATCTGCAACACAGTTCCCATGTTATTAGCAGAATATCATGAGAGTACTGCATTCTTTTGAACATTAAGGAGGGAAACTGCTGTTTGTGTAACTCCTCTTTCGTGTGGTTCAGGAGTTCCTGGAAGTACAAAGAGTAACAGCATTTTTATGTGACATTAGAATAAATTTCATTTTATGTGTTCCTTTCCCCCTTCCCCTTTACAGGTTTTCATAGTTGATCCTGCTCATGAGACCACAGCAGAGTTGATTAACACAGCTGAGATGTTCCTCAGTAATCATATACCACTAAGGTAACACTGGTATTGATTGAATGATATATATCTAATTAGCGGAGGTTTTGTCATTCTTAAATGCAAGTCTGGTGCTACTGGATAATTAATAGTCGGATCATTAATGGCAGTTGTATCTTTTGTTTAAGTATGAAGCAGTATCTTTTGGGGTAGAAAATTTGATTCTCAATGAATAAAAGCTTACCACCAGTGAATTATTAATAAATAGCTCATGTAAAAATAGTTTGTGGTCTCAGCTTGCTTCCCAGTGAAAGGGAATTTTCCTAGGTAAGTGTCCACATCACAAAGCCTATTTCTGCTTTCACTGGAGATAAAGAGCTTTGCCAACAACTTTTTTAGACTGGCAAGGACGAAATGTACCTGTAGCTTTTTGTAGACGCAGACACATTTGTTTTATTTGCATTGCCAAATCTACCAACAGGGTACTTGAATGGCTGGGTTTTTCACTGTGCTTTTTTAAGAACAGCATTTTAATGCTTTACAAATACATGCTAAGATATTTTCACTTATATTCTTTTTTTTCAAAGATTTTATTTACTTAGAGAGAGTGAGAGATTGAGATCACGCGCAAGGGGGAAGGGTAGAGGGAGAAGCAGACTCCCCGCTGAGCAGGGAGCCTGATGCGGGACTCGATCCCAGGACCCTGGGATCATGGCCTCAGCCGAAGGCAAACGCTTAGCCCATTGAGCTACCCAGGCGCCCATTTTCACTTATATTCTGAGTAATGTCGACCAAAATCTGAATTCTTAGAAAAGATGAAAATAGAGAAGAAGAAAAGTCTAGCTAACAAATGTAGTGTGTTCTATGCCCAGCACTGAGCTAAATGCTGTGGATAGTATCTAAGCTGTATTCCTACCTTCTTGGAAAAAATACTGTTCATACTTTCAGACACTTTAAGAAAATATTTGATCAGATTCTAGGTTATGTCCTAGTCATAGTGCTTTAGAATTTCAGGGAAGCAAAAGATTATGAACTAAGATATTTGGGAGGGACAAAGGTTTCATGGAACAGTTGGCTATTAGTTAAGCTTTGAAGAAAATAGAGGGTTTTTATTGATGGAAAAGTAGAGATTTTGTTTAGTGAAATTTTTCATGTAAAACGTGCATACCGGGGCGCCTGGGTGGCTCAGTTGGTTAAGCGACTGCCTTCGGCTCAGGTCATGATCCTGGAGTCCCGGGATCGAGTCCCGCGTCGGGCTCCCTGCTCAGCAGGGAGTCTGCTTCTCCCTCTGACCCTCCCCCCTCTCATGCTCTCTCTCTATCTCATTCTCTCTGTCAAATAAATAAAATCTTAAAAAACAAAAACAAAAACAAAAACATGCATACCCCCTGGTTTGATGGAGGACTGAACTACTGGATTGCAGCCAGAGCTATATTTTGATTAAAAGAGAAATAAAAGAACGCAGAAGAAGTTGGCCCATGTTACACGATGGGCACTAAGTAAATATTTGTTGAATTTCATTGAGGGACAAGAAGAGGGAATGCGGTTTTCACATTGTGAAGGTAGGTGAGAAGACACTTACTGGCGGTAGAGAGGAGTGTTGGCATACATAGTTGGTGGAGAGACCCAAGGCAGACTGGCTATTGTTTTAGTCTTTGTTTCCCTTGATGTGGTACACCAGGTTGTTGACAGGGGCTGAGGAGAGGAGGGGACAAACCTGGGAGACTCCCTAGTGGTACTTGTTAAGAGGCTGGGCCTGAGAGAAACAGAAGTCTGAAGGGGCCTAGCTAACAGAAAAACTCTGATGCCCTTTCTAGAAATTGGAAACGTGGAAAGGGGAAGTCCTTTGTGAGGAGATACTTAGCTCTTATTTTTGTTTTCATGAGAATAACATTTAAGTCATTTCTGCCTAGAACCTACTCATATGATTTCTGTTTTAAGTGGGATTTTAAAAAACATACACAATTTTTATCTATAAACAAACTGTCTTGCCACCACCATCTACATATACACACACTCTCTACATACCACAGGAGAGCATGATGTTTGATATGTATCTTTTTGTATTTTCTTCTATTTTTAGGCTTTACCTCTTTCTCTTTTTAATTAATAGACTTTGTATTTTTTAGAGCACTGTTAATTAGCCTGTATTGATACATTATTATTAACTAAAGTTCATAGTTTACATTTGGGTTCATTGTTTGCATTGTATAGTCTGTGGGTTTTGACAAATGTGTAATGACATGTTTCCACCATCACACAATCCTACAGAATAGGTTCACTGTCCTCCACATCCTCCGTGCCCCACCTGTTTGTCCTTCCCTCTCAACTGCCGGCAACCACTGGTCTCTTTACTGCCTCCATTGTTTTGCCCTTTCCAGACTCATGATATATATATCATTATTAGATTGGCTTTTTTTTTCATTTAGCAGTATGCTTTTAAGGTTTGTCCATATCTTTTTTTTTTTTTTTAAGATTTTATTTATTTATTTGACAGAGAGAGAGACAACGAGAGAGGGAACTCAAGCAGGGGGAGTGGGAGAGGGAGAAGAAGGCTTCCTGTGGAGCTGGGAGCCCGATGCGGGGCTCGATCCCAGGACCCTGAGATCATGACATGAGCTGAAGGCAGACGCTTAACAACTGAGCCACCCAGGCGCCCCTGTCTTTGTCTTTTTATGGCTTGATAGACCATTTCATTTTATCACCAAATAATGTTACATTATATAGGTGTACTCTGGTGGTGGTGGTGTTTTTTTTTTTAATCCAGTCACCTCTTGGTAAACATCTTGGTTGCTTCCAAATTTGTGTAATTATAAATAAAGTTGCTGTAAATATCCGTGTGTAGATTTTTGTATGGACATAAGTCTTCAGCTCATTTGAAGAATACCAAGGGGCACAATTGCTTTATCTTATGGTAAAAAGTGTTTTATAAGAAATTGCCACACTGTCTTCCAAAGTGGTTCTACTATTTTGCATTCTTACCAGCAATGAGTAAGAGTTCCTGTTGCTCCAGGTTCTCTCCAGAATTTGGTGTTGTCAGTGTTTTGGATTTTAGCTATTCTAATAATTGTGTAGTGGGATCCCATTGTAGTTTTTTTTTTTTTTAAGATTTTATTTATTTATTTGACAGGGGGAGAGATAGCGAGAGCTGGAACACAAATAGGGGAAGTAGGAGAGGGAGAAATAGGCTTCCCGCTGAGCAGAGAGCCCAATGCGGGGCGAGCCCAATGCGGGGCGGATCCCAGGACCCAGGGATCATGACTTGAGCCGAAGGCAGACGCTTAACGACTGAGCCACCCAAGCACCCTCCATTGTGGTTTTAATTTGAAATTCCCTAAATACATGATGTTGAACATCCTTTTTTTTTTTTTTTTGCTATTTGCCAACTCTGTGCCTTAGTTGCTGAGGTACTAATTCAGATCTTTTGCCCATATTAAACTTTTTGTTGTTGTTGAGTTTTAAGAGTTCTTTGTATATTTTGGATATCTGTCCTTTATCAGATATGTGTTTCTTAGTTTCTCACAGGTTTTCTACCAGTCTGTGGCTTGTTTTCATTCTCTTAATGGTGTCTTTCACAGAGCAGAAGTCCCAATTTCAGTGAAGTTTAGCTCATCCCTTTTTTTTTTTTGGGTCATGGATCATGTTTTTGCTTGTTAGATCTAATAAGTCGTTGACCAACCCAAGATCACCTAAATTTTCTGTGTTCTTTTCTAGGAATTTTATAGTTCTGTGTTTTATATTCATGTTTATGATCCATTTTGAGTTAATATTTTGTGAGAGGTATAAGTTCTCTGCCTAGATTTGTTTTTTTGCATTGTGGATATCCAGTTCCATCACCATTTGTTAAAAACACTGTCCATTCTCAGTTGAATTGGTTTTGCTCCAATATGTAGGCTGGTGACTTCTGTATTGGCCAGTGCAAGTTTTTTGCTTTTTTTTTTTGCCAGTTTATAGATGTGTAATGGTATCTTTTTGTGGTTCATTCTTATAATTTAATTTAAATTTTAAAATGTAATGAACATTAACCTTGGTTGTAGCTTTTTGCCAACAGTTAATAGTAAACATTTTTATGTTTTCCATTTACCTATGATTTTCATCTTGCCTATGTTAATCTCAAAATCCACCCCCCTTTTTATATATTTTCACATTTTGAAAATGTTCACTTCCCCTAATTTTTGCTTAAAAACAACAAAATCTCCAACTAAAACTATAACAGAATCCTTCATGTCAGTAAAGGCCTTTCACCATGTGGAAGCAGTATGGTTTAACAGTTGAAAAGTCTAAGCCACCTTTGGGAACCTGCTTTTCTATTCTGTAAGTGATGAAAGCCTTTGCCCAGTGTATTAGAGTAGGATGTGAACTGTGCTTTTCAGTAGAGGAAGTTACAATATGTGAGTGGGATACAGGGATGCCATTCTTTTTAACCAGTTGCATTTTTTGAGATAAGTTTCTTTTTCTTCTTTTTGCCCTTCCCCCTCTCCCCAGAATTGGTTTAATCTTTGTGGTGAATGACTCTGAAGATGTTGATGGGATGCAAGATGCTGGAGTGGCTATTCTGAGAGCGTATAATTATGTTGCCCAAGAAGTGGATGATTATCATGCCTTCCAAACTCTGATACATGTATGTTTTCAATCAAAATGGCGAATAATTTTCTTAATTTAACTTACTCTAAGAAACAGTATGAGTTAAGAGGATTTTATATTTCTGTAAAGAGAAAAAGCTTGATAAATTATTCTCTCAACCTTTGTGTTTTATATTTAAGGAGTTGCTTTTACTGATTTACTGATGTTATTAATAAATTGCTGTGATCTCAGCTAAGATAAGATTCCTTAGGAGCCCTACTAATGTACCTTATTAGTCTTCTGCCTTTTGGTGACTTGAAATCACTAATTAATTTTTTTTTTTTTTTTTTTTTTGGTAAATGTGATGTTCTCTGCTTGTTTAAAAAAATGTTTGCTTTTTTTCCTTTTAGGTCTTTATGATATTTTCATTTAATTAATATTCAAATCATAAATTCTTATTGTCTATTTTCTCCATATTTTTACCTTAGGAACTGAAATACCCTGAGTTTTATATATACTTAAGATACTTTCTCCAGTTCAAACAAGGAACTCTCTTGTTTTCTTTTTTTCTATTTTTGAATATAAAAAATTTATAAGTAATAGTTCTTTTGCTTACAGATTAGTGGTAATTATTAGAAAACCATCTTTAAAGCAGTTGATTTTCACCACTTATTTTTTAACCTATAAACATGTCAGCCTGCTGTTTATTATGTTTGTTATATTTATTGTTTAGAGATTCAGTCTGGAGCATTTTTTATTAGTTAAAATGTTCATTTATTTATTTGGCTAACATCTATTAGAGACTTACCATTTGCCAGGCCTGGTACTAGCTGCAAGGGATACAAAGAAGAGTAAGACTTCACCCTTGTCCTCAAAGACCTTACATTCTAGTGGGGGACATGTCCATGCAGATGGTTAATGCACTGTGGGAAGCACAGCCAACTGTGGCAGCACTAGACCTCACTCTACTAGGGATGGCATTGTTGTGGAGTGGGAAGTTGTCCCAGCTGAGTGTAGGAGGAAAAACAGGAGTCAGTTGAACAATGGCTGCAAATCAGAGGTAGTGATTTCCTTTGTCCGTATGGCTGAGAGGGGAACCTATTCGTCGAGGCTGTCAGGCCAGGCAATGAGTGTCCAGCTTGCAGAGGTTAAACTCCAGTTAAAAACATCATTCTGATGCATGTATGGAGACGGGTCTGATGGAGGGTAGACAGTGGCAGGGATAGTGGTTGGTGAGCTGTTGCTGGGATCTCTGTGAGAGATGATGGTGAAGGTGGTTAGCAATAGGGCCATAGAGAAAGAAGTTCAGAAGGAGTTGCTGAGGATGTGTTTTAAAGTCTGCTTTTTAAAGTTGTTCCCCTACTCCCATAGCTGTGTATATGAAGGATGTATATGTATATGAGTTTTCATTTTTTCAAATTTTTATTTGCAACAGCAAAAACATTGTGTGTTCATTGTAAAATTTTTTAAAAATAATATTAAAGTGTATCGATTTAAAATTTCTCTGTCTTTCCCTTTCCTAATCCTGCTCCTTAAAGGCAGCCACTATTAGAAGGTTGTCTTATATCCTTCTAGGTGTTTAACTGTATACAGACACAGTTGTGTTGTTATTTGTTTTATATCTGCTTTTTAAAAACAAGGTTTTTGCCATACATATTTTATAACTTTCGCCCCCCTAAACATCATGGCCATGAGTTCTTATTTCAAGGATTATGTAAAGGTGTTCAGATTTTTAAAAAATTAACACATTTTTGCATTTGGGACTTAATGTGAGTATGAGCTGATTGGGTCATTTTAAGAATATGTAGTTTCTAATATAAGAAGGTATCTTAAGGAAGTATATGAAAAAGGGAGAATTGCTAACCTGTTCCATTTCACCTTTCAAGAAAAATAGCCATGTTTTCTCTCTACATTCAGAAATCTTTTGTAATAAACATTCTGAAATTTGGATTTAAAAGTGCATTTGGTTGCCTGATTTTTCTTTCTTCAGATATATAACAAAGTAAGGACTGGAGAAAAAGTAAAAGTTGAGCATGTGGTCAGTGTCCTAGAGAAGAAGTATCCATATGTTGAAGTGAATAGCATTTTGGGGATTGACTCTGCTTATGATCAGAATCGGAAGGTAAGAAATTCTTTTGCGCTTCTCATTTTACCACAACGCTATGCTTTCCTTACCTCCCTTTTTTTGGGAGTTGTTATTAATAAGGGTAGTGGTGGTTAAAGTATTTAGGTACTTAGCATTTAACAATTTAGAAACCAGGTTACTTTTTTGTGTTTGCGAATGCAGTTTATATTTCAATTTTGTGACGATATCATTGATTTTTAGCTGGCATATTAACTATTAAATTGAAAAACAAATTTCTTTTACACAGTGCAGTGGTAGTACTTGTGTGATGTATATTCCACATAAAAGCTATTAGAAGTGTATAATGTATGCTTGCCAGGATATGACTTAACAATATTGATGTTGTTTAGGCTAAAGATAAAAATATATTAAGAAATGTAATAAAGCAGAATGGCAAAGTGTGGTAATAAGGATATAGGGAAATATTTAAAAATTTTATTTAAAGATAATACTATTTTTTGTGAGACATTAAATACAGTAAAAGGACCTTTATCTGTTGCAAGCAGGAACAAGGTAGTCAGTTTATTGAAAATAAATGTTCAGGCAAGGAATCTAAATACATTTCTGAGACATTTTAATTTAAAACAATAAAAATGTATTTATGAACTTTTTTTACTTTTAAGTGAAGGAGATGTTTCTTCATGGTTCAGTCTTCGTAGGTTGTATGTCTTTAGAAATGTATGCATTACTTCTTGGTTACCCAGTTTGTTGGTATAAAATTGTTCATAGAAGTCTCATGATCCTTTGCATTTCTGTGGTGTCAGTTGTAATGTCTCCTGTTTTCTGATTTTATTTACTTAATTTTTTTCTCTTTTTTTTTAGTCTAGCTAAAGGTTTGCCAATTTTGTATATCTTTTAAAAAAACAGCTTAGTTAACTTTTCTATTTGTTTTTCTGGTCTCTGATCTTTCTTTCTTTCAGCTAAATTTGGGTTTAGTTCTTTTTTTTTCCTAGTGTCTGGTGGTGTAAAGTTAGGCTTTTTATTTGAGATCCTTCTTTTTTCTTAATGTTGGCATTTATCACTATAAAATTCCTTCTCAGAACTACTTTTTCTGCATCCTTTAAGTTTTGGTGCATTATATTTCCATTTTTGTTTATTTCAAGATGTTTCTTTATTTCACTTTTCATTTATTCTTTGACTCACTGATTAAGGAGTTTGTTGTTTAATTTCTACATATTTGTAAATTTTCCAGCTTTCCTCATGTTACTGATTTCTAGAATATTTCATATGTGCTTAAGAAGCCCTGGATTCTGCTGCTGTTGGGTGGAATATTCTATATATGTCTTTTAGGTCCATTTGGTTTAAAGTATAATTAAATTCCAGTGTTTCTTTACTAATTTCTGTTTGGATTATTTATCTGTTGTTGACAGTGAGGTATTGAATTCCTCTACTCACATTGTGGTGTTGTCTGTTTCTCCCTTGAGATTTGTTACAAGTGTGTTTTCTGTTGCTGCTTTTAATATTTTCTCTTTGTCTTTGATTTTTAACAGTTTTATTATAATGTGTCTTGCAGAGGATCTCTTTAAGTTGATTTTGTTTGGTGACCTATATAGATCCCTTCTCAAACCTCTTGTCTCCTTCTGGAACTCTAGTAATTTGCAAATCATCTAGATAACATTTCTTTCATTCTTTTTGTTCTTGTTGTTCTCCTCTGGATAATTTCAAAGTTCCTGTCTTCTTTTTTTTTTTTAAAGATTTTATTTATTTATTTGAGAGAGAGAATGAGATAGAGAGAGCACATGAGAGGAGGGAGGGTCAGAGGGAGAAGCAGACTCCCCGCTGAGCAGGGAGCCCGATGCGGGACTCGATCCAGGGACTCCAGGATCATGACCTGAGCCGAAGGCAGTCGCTTAACCAACTGAGCCACCCTGGCGCCCTAAAGTTCCTGTCTTCTAACTTACAGATTCTTTCTTCTGCTTGATCCATTCTGATAATAATGCTATTTCATTTTTCCTTTCATTTATTGTATTCTTTGGCTCCAAAATATCTGTTTGGTTCTTTTTTATTATTTCTCTCTCTCTTATTAAACTTTAAATTTTGTTTGTGTGGTTTTTTTTATTTTGTTGAATTATCTTCCTGTGTTTTCTTGTAATTGAGTTTCCCTTTAACAACTTTTTTGAATTCTTTATTGGGTAAATCACAGATGTCCATTTCTTTGGAATTGGTTACTGAAAGATTATTGCTATCCTTTGGTGCTATCATGTTTTCTTGATATTCCTTGCAGTTTCATGTTGCTTTTTTGCATTTGAGGTAGCAGTCACCTCCCACAGTCTTTACCTACTGCCTTTGGGAGAGAAGTACCTTTTGTCAGACCTGCTAGGAATTCTGAGGCTTTCTCAGGCCATCTGTGGATACATATACTCCATACTTGTTCTTTCTTGTACAGAATTCTTAAGCATGCCTAATTTTCGATTCTACAGTGCCCAAGGCTGGGTGCTGACTGCCCTTCTTTTGTTTTCCCCAAGGTGGCCCTAACGCTCCAATATTTTGTCTCTCTGGCCCACACGTTTGGGCTGGTTTTCTGTGCTTGCTCACTAGCCATCTGGTTAAAGCTCACTCTTGCCACCACTGTCAGGAGCATATACAGGGAACTGGCCACAGGGTGAGGGTGAGTGTAGGTGGGGTGTGTCCGTGAGCCATTTGGTGGGATCTGTGGATGAAGTGTCCCCAGTGGCTCATGGGTGGGCTTCTTGTTGGAGTCCATGATGCAGTAAGTAGGATCCATCCCCTTTAAATGCTTTCTTAGTACTGTCTTGCTGCCCTCTTCCAGCTTTTTTCTACCCCCAGTCACACAGTTCACAATTCAGTACTCTAGATGGGGTAAGAGAGAAATGAGCCTCTTTGGCAGTATTCCTTATAGTGGGGGAAGTTGAGTGCTTGCCTGCCCGCTCACTTGCTCTCAGTTTCCCCCCTGTAGGAGAAATCATGGGCCCAGAAGATCTCTCTTGGCCCTAAGCTGTGCTGCTTTGGGGGAGGGCTGATGGGAGTGAAGTCAGACTGTTCTTATCTTTTCCAATGCATTCAATCTCATATTTTTTAAAAATTTATTTTATTTTATTTTTCTAAAGATTTTATTTACTTGAGAGAAAGAGAGTGAGAGAGCACAAGCAGGGAGAGTGGCAGGCAGAGGGAGAAGCAGGCTTCCCACTGAGCCGGGAGCCCGACATGGGACTCGTTCCCAGGACCCTGGGATCATGACCTGAGCCGAAGGCAGACGCTTAACCAACTGAGCCACCGAGGCGCCCTTATATTTTTTTTGCTCCAGTGGGTTCTCAGGCTATGGCTAGGAGGGACTGGAGCCAGTTGATGAGCCAATGCAGGGTCCACAGATGGGGTTGAAATCTGTATGTCTGTTACATGATGCATGGGTGGGTGAACCTTCTTCTGGGTTCCTTGGCATATGGTGCTGGATCCCAAACCTTCCACAAAGGCACTTTTGTCTGTGGATAGATACCAAATTGTTGTTCAGGATTGGGAAGCACCAATGAGTTATGTTCTCTTCAGCCACGATACTGATGGCACTCATGCTTTAGTGTTAAGTCCCCTTGTTTTAAAGTGTATTAAGTCAGGTTTAGTGTTGCGGCTGGTCATGAGGTCTATTCAGGGTAGACTGAACATGGTTCCATTGTTCTGTTGTATCCTTCCGTTCACTCACTTGCCTTACATGTTATTTAAAATAAAACTGATATGGTACCCAGTGATTTTCTAGATAGACGCAAACAGTAAGAACAATACTCCGTAGAAAAAGAATAGATGAAATAAAAGGAAAGAAGGACCACTTTGGGAATACCAAAGAATTGAGGGAATTCATGAAGTTTTCTCATATTTTACATTTGGAAAATGTGTAACTTTCTTTTTTAATTTTTAATTTTATTTTTTTTCCCTTGGAAGGGAGAAGTGCCTGATTTTAGCCCAGTGTGCTTGCTTGCTTGCTCTTTACCATTTTAACATTAGATCTTACATTGTTTAAAAAATTTTTTTAATTCAAGTATAATTAACATACAGTATTATATTAGTTTCAGATGTACAGTATAATGATCCAACAATTCTGTACACTACTCAGTGCTCGTCATGATAAGTGTACTCTTGATCCCCTTTATTTAACTCATCTCCTCACCTGGAAAACGTTTCACTTCAATTTTCTCTCATCCTACTGAAGAAACAGTACACATTTCCTTTTCATTGTGGGTGATTGCTATGTCAAAGGTATTTTCTTGAGAAATATTAGACAAATTGATAAAAAGGATATTTTTATATGTATTGAAATCTTGATTTTACTGATGAATCACATAAATGTGTCACAGACCTAGCTCCTCAGTAATTTCCCAGTCTTGGCTCTTTTCCTCATCTGTACTGATTAGAGGCCCTTCCTATGTAAGCAAATGATCTTAGACCACTTAATTTCCTAGGTATTTGAGTAAACATACTTTCATGACAAGGATGTTGTGAGATTCCCAGAAGTCCTAAGAATCTAATGATTAATAAGATTTTCAAAACTGTAGCAGCTGTGCCTCCACGTGAAAAAGCCCAAGAAAAAGATTCTTTTGAAAAATTTTTAAGGAGGAATAATATCATTTAGCAATTGTTATTACACTTATAAATATCTGTGCTGGGGTGCCTGGGTGGCTTAGTTGGTTAAGCAGCCGACTTGATTTCAGCTCAGGTCATGATCTCAGGGTCCTGGGATCAAACTCTGCATCGGGCTCTGTGCTGGGCGGGGAGTCTGCTTTAGGATTCTCTCTCCCTCTGCCCCTCCCCCTTTGCTCATGTGCGTGCGTGCTCTCTCTCTCTCATTCTCAAATAAGTAAATAAAAGTCTTTAAATAAATATCTGTACCTTTTGTATAAATCTGAAGCTATGATATCCTCCGTGTATGGTATTTGAAAGTTGTAATTATTTGTACTAGGCAGTATAATTAAAGTAGCATTTTTAAACGGAAGATAATGTAGTCTGATAGGTGTATATTTATATCTTTCAAGCTAATAAGATAGATAATGATATTTAAGAAAAGTCCTAACTTACACATGTAGACATTTTGCGTTTGGCATGTTAACTCTGAGTCCTTATTAATTTCAGTTATCATTGTGAGTAGCTCATTCATAAGACCTCGCCTGTAATTATTAAGGTTTTTAAATTATTTATAGTTAACATTTTTAGTTATTGATAGAAAGTCTCATGTAATTTTTAAGTTTGCCTTTTTGGTAATTAGGCTGCATTCTGTTATTTGGTCTGGTAAATTTTTTATGGTTTGTAAGAAAAGAAGGTATATATAGTCAAAACATCTCCCTCCCACTCCTGATTTTCACTCAGTTGCCATTTCCAGAGAAAACCAGTGTCATTTCTTATTGTCACTTAAGAGTTATAATATGGGTTTTGTTTTGTTTTGTTGGGGGATAATTTTCAAAACTCAAAGTATGTTAAAATTGAGTTTTTAATGAATGTCTTTGAAATAGTTGAGACATCAAAGAACAGAATTAACATGGTAAGAATTTTAGAAGTGTAAATTTTAAAAGTATAAACTATGATATATAGAAGTGGCAGAAATCAACATAGAAGACCTTTCTGCCTGTGCAGAAAGTCTGTACCATTAGTTACTATTGTGGCTAGATCTGATTAGGAACTAAGTAGTCTGTTGCTGTTGATGATTGTCAGTTACCCAATTGAAGTACTTTTCTATTTATATATAAATATGTATAATTCTGCTATTTTCAGAAAGTATTAGTTATAAGATATCTAACAAGTATGTTTTAAGGAATCCTTTTTACATCTTGGGTAGTAATGTATGTTTTACTTTGACAAGTTAGTTATGGATTTTTGGTTGATATCTAGGGGGAATGTACCCCTATACTGACCACCAGAGAAGAGTGTTCATCTTAGATATATTTACCTTTTTATTGGCCTGATATTTCCCTGCTAAGGAACCTCTTTTGTCTTGGAGAAGGAAAAAGATTGGGCTTAGTATATTATAGGGCAATTTTCAAGCACTGTTTTACCACTAGCCTTGTTTTGTTTTCTAAAGTGTAATTTCTATGTTAGGGATCCTTTTAAGTTTAGATTGGGGTGTAAATATTTCATCTCAGGCTATCTGCCCAGGAGCACTCATAATTTATGGCAGTCTATCATTGTGCTGCCCATCATGGTAGCATCTAGCCACATGTGGCTTTTAAAATGAAAATTAATTAATTTCAGGTGCTCAATAGTTACATGTGGTTAGTGGCTACTGCATTGGACAGCAAAGATAGAATATCTCCATCATTGTTGAAAGGTCTGTTATATGTCTTGGCTATAGTATATGTAATTAAAGTTTGGTAGCCTGGGCAGCTTAAAATTACCCTCACCCCCAAATCACTTCCTAATGTGCAAGGTTTTGTGGTTTTACAAAAACTCAGTAATCAGTTTCAAATTACCCAGTAGGATATTAACTATGTTTCTTCTGATATTTCTTTAAAGGCATTTCTTTTGTTATTTCTTGGTGACCCTATTTCTGTTGATTTTACTTTTCTCATTAGCACATGTATGTATGAAAACTATGCTTTGTTCCATTTGTCTCATGAAGGACAAAAAATGTTTGTGGTCCCTTGTGTTTCAGGAAGCGAGAGGCTACTATGAGCAGACTGGGGTTGGTCCACTGCCTATTGTTCTGTTCAATGGAATGCCCTTTGAAAAGGAACAGTTAGATCCCGATGAGTTGGAAACCATCACAATGCATAAAATCCTGGAGACCACAACCTTCTTCCAAAGAGCAGTGTACTTGGTGAGTGGTATTTCAAGGGTGATTTTGAAAGAGAATGGTTTGCTTATATTTTTGTAGGCTCTGTAGTAAGCAATAAGATTCTTTAAGTATTACTCTTTTTTATACATCACTTGTAATTGGTTTGTGGATTCCCAGGAAGTTGTGCTATAATGAAAATATTCACAAGACTTTGTGCATTGTATTTGAAATAGCTAAGTTTATTGTTGTCAAGATTAAATGTTTATTTAAGAGACATTTGTTCTACTTGTAAGGAATTTTGACTTTGGAAAGACTCAAATATTATATATGTATATAATCATATTTATATATATGTATAAAATAGTTATTGTTGAGACATAATTCACATGCCATAAAATTCAGTCTTTTAAAAGTGGACAATTCAATGTATTTAATGTATACACAGAGTTTATACAAGTATAACCTCTGACTGATGTTAGAACATTATCATCACCCCTAAATCCAACGCCCTGTAGCATTCACTCTGCATTTGTTTCTACCCTAGACCCTGGCAACTACAAATCTGTTTTCTTTCTCTATGGATTTGCCTATTTGAGACATTTAATATAAATGGAATCATACAATATGTGGTCTTATGTGTCTGATTTCTTTCACTTAGTGTAATGTTTTCAAGGTTACCCAGTAGGAGCGTGTGTCAGTACTTCGTTTCTTTTAATGGCCAAATAATAGTTCCTTGAATGGATATACCATATTTTAAAAATCCATTCATCATTTGTTATAAATTTAGGTTTCTACTTTGTGGCTACTGTGAATAATGCTGCTATAAACAATCATGTACAAGTTTTTGTGTAGACATATATTCTCATTTGTCTTGTGTGTATACCTAGGAGGAGAATTGCCTGTTCAGTAATTCTGTTTTTAACAGGCTGTTTTCCAAAGCGGCTGCACCATTATACATTGCTACGAGCAATGTATGCTGGTTCTATTTTCTCCACATTCTAGCCAATGCTTGATACTGTCTGTCTCTTTGATTATAGCCTAGTGGGTATAAAGTGGTATCTCATTGTGGTTTTGACCTGCATTACTCAAACATGAATAATGTTGAGCATTGTTTCCTGGGCTTATTGACTATTTATATCTTTTTTTTGAGAAATGTCTATTAAAATTATTTGCCTGTGTTTAATTGGGTTACTTGTTTTGTTACTGTTATGAGTTCTCTATGTGTTCTGGGTACTAATCCCTTATATATAGGATTTGTCAGTATTTTTCTAATTTCATGGTTTGTCTTTTCATTTTCTTGGTGGTCAGTCTTTTAAAGGACAGATGCTTTAAATTTTGATTAAGTCCAATTTACTTTTTTTTTCTTTTGTTGCTTATGCTATTTGTATGAAATTATTGCTTAATTCTAGGTTATGATGATTTATACCTCTGTTTTCTTTTGAGTGTTTTATGGTTTTTTCTCTTTAACATTTAGTTCTTGGATGTATTTTCAGTTAGTTTTTATATGTGGTGTGAGGTAGAAGTCCACATTTTTTTCTCATATACAGTTTGGCATGCAACTGAATGTCTTTTGGGATATTCAGTTGTCCCAGTACTATTTATTGAAAAGAATGCTCTTTTCCCATTAAAGTATCATGGCACTCTTGTAAAAAATAAATTAACCAATAATGTATAGGTTTATTTTTGGACTGCCTATTGTTTTCCATTCACCTATATGTTTGTTCTTATGTAAGTACCTCACAGTCTTGATTACTACTGTAATCAAGTGTGAGTTTTCCAACTTTGGGTTTTTCTTTCTCTTTTTTCTTTTTTAAAGATTGTTTGGCTGGTCTGTGTCCCCTTCATTTTCATATGAATCTTAAGATTAGTTTGTCAGTATATGCAAAAAAAGGCCGCTGGGTTTCAATAGGAATTGCATTGAATCTGTAGATCAGTTTGGGGAGTATTGACATCTTAGCAATATTGAATTTTCTGACCCATGAACCCAGGATGTGTTTCCATTTATTTAGGTCTTGTTATTCTTTCAGTGATGTTTTGTAGTTTCCAATGAAGGAGTCTTACACTTCTCTCATTAAATTTATTTGTTAATATTTTGTTCTTTTTGATGCTATTATAAATGGAATTATTTCCTTAATTTAATTTTTGGATAGTTCATTGATAGTGAATAGAAATACAGTTGATTTTTGTATATTGATCTTATATGCTGCAACCTTGTTGAACTTGTTTATTCTAAAGCTTTTTTTAAAAAAATTCTATATAGAAAATATTGTCATCTGTAAGTAGAGATAGTTTTGATTCTTCCTTTTCAATCAGGATATCTTTATCTCTTTTTTATTTTTTCTTTTCTTGTCTCATTGCCTGTCTAGAACTTCCTAGTACCATGCTGAATAGAAGTAGTGTGAATGAACATCCTTGTTTTGTTCCCAGTCTTAGGGGGGAAAGCTTTAGTCTTTCACCTGTAAGTATATTAGCTACAGGGTTTTTGCAGATTCCCTTTGTCAGTTTATGGAAGTTTTCTTCTATTCTTAGTTTATTGAATTTTTTTTTATCATCAACATGTTGGATTTTGTCAAATACTCTTTTTTTTTTTTTTTTTTTTT
>NW_022589704.1:108775671-108990928 GCF_004348235.1 Phoca vitulina
TTTTTTTTTTTAAAGATTTTATTTATTTATTCATGAGAGACAGAGAGAGAGAGAGAGAGGCAGAGGGAGAAGCAGGCTTCCAAGGAGCAGAGAGCCCGATGCAGGACTCGATCCCAGGACCCTGGGATCATGACCTGAGCCGAAGGCAGATGCTTAACCATCTGAGCCACCCAGGCGCCCCTCAAATACTCTTTCTATGTCTATAGAGATGATCATGTGGTTTTTGTCCTTTATCTGTTAATATTATGTGATTTTTATGTATTGTTTATATAATTGTTACATTTTTTATATCAATTAATTTCACTAGTATCCCAAATCTTTGCTCTTATATAGCTTTATTTATTCCCCATGTTATGTTGTTATGGTCATACAAATTACATCTTTCTATATTATATGCCCATCAGCACCAATTTATAAGTGTTGCCTTTTATAGTTGTCTCATAAGTGAAATAGAAAAAGAGTTACAAACAGAAATATATTCAGACCCTTTTTATATTTACCTATATAGTTACTTTTACTTGTGCTCTTAATTATTTTGTGGGGATTCAGGTTAGTGTCTTGTGTCCTTTCATTTTAACCTGAGGAAATCTTAGTGTTTATTTTGGGTTAGATCTGCCAGTGAAAAATTCTCTCTTTTTGTTTTTCTGGGAATGTGTTCATTTATCCTGCACTTTTGAGTGATAGTTTGCTTGGATATGGAATTCTTGGTTGATTATCTTTTCCTTTTAGCAGTTTGAATAGGTCATTCAATTGCCATTTGATCTCTATGGGTTCTCTTGAGAAAATAGCTGTTAATCTTATTGAGGATCCAGTCTGTGTTAGGAATCTCTTCTTGTTCCTGTTTTCAGTGTCCTTTATTTGTGTTTCATTTTGGACATTTCATCAATTTGTCTAGGTGTGGAACTGTGAGTTATCCTACATGGAGTACATTACATTTCTTAAATATCAAAATTAGGGGCTTTCCTTCCAGTCATTATTTCTAATAATCTTTCTGCCTGTAATGACTTCTTACACCAAACTACTCAGAATTAGGCCAAATGTGACAGTTTAAGGACACAATTTCCTACAAGGTTGCCCTCACTTCAGACACCAGCCACAAGTTTGGGGGTCCCCAAGTCACTGTCACTTAGTATGAACTGGCTAAAAATGCAGGGGCACTTAATACCCTTCTCAGTTTTGGTAATTTGCTAGAATAGCTTACAGAGTTCAGGATAGTTCTATGCTTATAATTTGTGTTATGATAATAAAATAATGCAAATGTGAACCAGCCAAATGGTGAGGGCAAGGTTTGGGAAGGTTCCAAACATAAAGATTCTATTATCTTTCCCCCATGAAGTAAGGATACATTGCCCTTCCTGCTCATTGGTGTGTGATAGCACATGGGATATTGCCAACCAAGGAAGCTCAGCCAAGTTTTGGTGTCAAGAATTTTTATTGGGGCTTCGTGTGTAGCTGTGATTGATAGAATCATTGGCTACCTGATTACCACTATCTCCAGAACATTTTTATCATCTCATACAGCAACTCTTTACCCACTAAACAGTAACACTTCATTGCTGGCCCTCATCAGCCACTGGTAACCACTCTTCTCCTTTTTGTGTTTATGAATTTGCCTATTCTAGGTGGCATCATAGAGTAGTTGTCATTTTTGTGTCTTGCTTATTTTAAGGTTCATATGTGTTGTAGCATGTATCACAATTTTCCTTCAATTAAAATTGAATTATATGTATATGCCACATTTATCCATTCATGTGTTGGATATTTGGGTTATTTCCACCTTTTGGTTATTGTGAATAATGCTGCTGTGAACATTAGTGTACAGATATCTGTTCAAGTCTTTGCTTTCACTTCTTTTGGATACATATCTAGTGGAATTGCTGGATTGTATGGTAATTCTGTCTTGAACATTTTGAGGAACTACCAGATTATTTTTTAAAGCAGCCATACCATTTTACATTCCTACCACCAAATATACAAAAATTTTATTTCTCCACATCCTCATTAATAGTTGTTTAGTTTCTATTATTTTGATGATGACCATTCTAGATAGTGTGAAGTGGTATCCTATTGTGTTTTTTTTATTTTTATTTTTTAATTAAAAAAATTTTTTTTAAAGGTTTTCGTTTATTTTTTGACAGAGAGAGAGACAGCGAGAGAGGGAACACAAGCAGGGGGAGTGGGAGAAGGAGAAGCAGGCTTCCTGTGGAGCAGGGAGCCCAATGCGGGCCTTGATCCCAAGACCCTGGGATCATGACCTGAGCTGAAGGCAGACGCTTAACGACTGAGCCACCCAGGCGCCCCTGGTTGTTTCATGGGGTACAGATCTGTGATTTATCAGTCTTATATAATACCCAGTGCTCATTACAACACATAACCTCCCAATGTCTATCACCCAGTTACTCCCTCCCCACACCTCCCTCCCCTCCAGCAACCCTCAATTTGTTTCCTATGATTAAGAGTCTCTTATGGTTTGTCTCCCTCTCTGGTTTCATCTTGTTTCATTTTTTCCTCTCTTCCCCTATGATCCTCTGTCTTGTTTCTTAAATTCCACGTATCAGTGAGATCATGTGGTAATTGTCTTTCTCTGATTGACTTATTTTGCTTAGCATAATACCCTCTAATTCCATCCACATTGTTGCAAATGGCAAGATTTCATTTTTTTTGATGGCTGCATACTATTCCATTGTGTGTGTGTGTGTGTGTGTGTGTGTGTGTGTGTGTGCCACTTTTATCCATTGTGGTTTTTTATTTGCGTTTCCTTGAGGACTAATGGGACTGAGCATCTTCATCTTTTCATGTACTTATTGGTCATTTGTTTATCTTCTTTGGAGAAATGTCTATTCAAGTCCTTTACTCCTTTTTGAATTAGGCTCTTTTGTTGTTGAAGTGTAGAGTTCCTTATGTGTTTTGGAAATTTATCCTTTATCAGATATGATTTGCAAATATTTTCTTCTGTTGGTTGTCTTTTTGCTTTTTTTGATAGTGTCCTTTGATGCACAGAAGTTTTGAATTTTGATGAAGTCCAACTTACCTGTTTTTTGTTGTTGTTGTTGACTGTAATTTTGGTATCATATCTGAGAAATCATTGTCAAATCCAATGTCATGAAGATTTTCCTCAATGTTTTCTTCCAAGAATTTTATAGTTGTAGCTCTTATATTTATGTCTTTGATCTATTTTGAGTTTTATGTGTGGTGTGAGTATGTAAGGGTCCCACTTCATTCTTTTGCATGTGGATATCCAGTTTTCCCAGCACCATTTGTTGAAAAGACCAAGAAAAATATTTTTAAAAACTACTTACCATGCTGATTGTTAATGCATTTATAAAAAAAAACAAACCAAAAACCCCCCCAAAAACAAAAAATCCCACCAACCCAAAGAACAAAACCCCAAAACAAAAAAAGTGTTGGCTAAATTCTTTTGTATGCTCCCTCATGAATAAGGTAGTTTTGTTAAGGAGTTTGTTCTTCATGAAGCTACTGGAATAAAATGTGAAAACAGTTTTTATTTGAATGAGTGTGGCTTATCTTCCAAAGTTAAGAGTAGTCTAGAAGAAATGATAATTATTTTCTTTGTTCAAGTGATATTAATGAAAAGATAAAAGGTAATTCAAACATTTTGGTTTTCTAGTATCCATTTAAAGCATTTCTTTTTCAACATTGTTGGATGTAAAAATCCAGAAGAGTTTTTGTTTTTCAGATACCTGTTGTGTGAAAGAATGATCATTTTCAAATAGTCCCCCTTTGAATGCTAGTTTTCCTCTGTTTCTACTTACATTGCCAGTGAGAAGTTTGGTTTGGTTTAGCTAAAGAAAATTTTATTTGAAATATTATGACAAAAGTCATATGTGCTCCTATACATATTTAGAAAATACTAAATTAGGAGAATATTAAAGTGTCTAAAGTAAAAATGAGAGTTCTTCCTTTCATCACAATCCCTAGAGAAATAGCCCTTTGTGCCCCCGTGTATATAGAAATAGATATTTACATATGTATTTTTTAGCTTACCTTTCTAATTGAATATATCTTTGCTTTGTGTTTCTGAGCATATAACTCTTTGTCAGTACTTTTGGATTGCTGCATAGTTTTTCTTTTTTCTAAGAATGAACAATAATTTTGGACATTGCTTGTAGAATTTCACTGTTATAAATAGTGCTGTAATGAATAGTCTTACATGTATATCTTTGTAACTTATTTATTTTTTTTTTGAGAAATACCAGTTATTGGAATTGGTCACAGGGTAATGTACATTTAAAATTTTGAACTAGAGTCACTATAAAAAGGTATGATATGCAGATGGTGTGAAATTCAAATGTGTTTAGAGGTATAAATGAAGAGAAACTTTCACCCATTCACTCCTGTTTCCCTGCCAGTCATCTTCTCTTTCTAGAAACAACCATTGTGTGTGTGTGTGTGTGTGTGTGTGTAGATGGGCTGCATTAAAAGGTATGTACATTTAAAATTTTGATAGATGTTGCCAAATTGCCCTCCCTGAGCTAGTTAGGCTTCTAAGTGGAAATCAATTCAGATTTATCATAGAGACCAAAGTTGTATACATGGGTGTACATCTATACTAAGTCATCTAGTAACTTTGTAGTCTTTTGAGTTGTATGGTTGGTTCATATGCTCATTATTAGTTTATAGTTTGAGAATTTGCATACAAGTTCTCTGTCTCTCAGGATAAGTAGCCACAGAAGATGCCTAATTGGAGTTTTTTAGACTTTACTGTGTATATTTGATTTACATCTATCTCTCCCTTGAAAATTGCTTTAAAATATGGTTTTATATGAAATATTTTGAGTGTGAAGAACTTGCAAGTTTCTATAGCCATTTACGCATGCCTTTGAGATCACCTTAATGAAGTACAAGTATTTCTATATATCTGAGAGGTATGAAAGGGAAGAAAAAATGAGAAATGATTTCTCCTCCCTGAAATATAATTGTGACTCTGGAAATGGAGCATTACTTTGATGCCTGAGATTGAAAAAAGCTTGGGGTGATTTTTGTTTTTTAAGATTTATTTATTTGAAAGAGAGAGTGTACGGGAGGGGAGAGGAGCAGAGGGAGAGAGAGTCTTAAGCAGACTCCGTGCTGAGCATGGAGCCTGACATGGGGCTCGATCTCACCACCCTGAGATCATGATCTGAGCCAAAACCAAGAGTCAGGCGCTTAACCAACTGTGCCACCCAGATGCTCCTTGGAGTGATTTTTATTATAAAATACATTAAGTGCTTGAGAGAAGGCATTTGGCTTTTTCCTTTAGAGAGAGGCTAACTATGAGCAGCTCTCAGGATGGATTTTTGGTTATGGTAACTTTTACCTAATTTGTAGAGCTTGCTTATTTCTGGGGAAGCACAGTAGTGTGTGGAGAGACCACATAAACTTGGCTTTGCATTTCATACTTGAATCTCCTTAGCTCTGTAACTTTGAGTAAGTTATTCTGTACCTCAGCTTCCATCGTTAAAACGGATCATCAATAACATCTGTCTCACGTTGTTGAAAGAGTTAAAGATAATATACATACATAACCTGTCAAGCTGTGCTTGGCAATGATAGGAACCTGTAACATGGAAACTTCTGTTTTTAAGTGTTATCAATACATAAGAAGCTATTGATTGTAAAGTTAATGACTTTTTACTTTTTAATAAATTATTATTGCTCTAATTTGTTTAACTCTTATCCTGCCCCCACCCTGTTAATTTTTTTTCTTGTAGGGTGAACTGTCCCATGATCAGGATGTGGTAGAGTATATCATGAATCAGCCAAATGTTGTTCCACGAATCAATTCTAGGATTTTGACATCTGAGCGAGAATACCTGGATTTAACAGCAACCAGTAAGAAGCATTTCAGAAACAACTTTGGGCTTTTTTTCATTTGTGTTTCAGAATCTTTGCATCTATTGGATTGCAGTGTTTAGAAGATAACCCAAGATTATGACACAATCTTGTTTTAATTCATTGCACCTTTAGTTCATAACATGAGTCTCTAAATTCACAAGAGTTTTCTCCAAAAAGAGAGAAATTCTTCATGTATAAATCCTTGTAAACTTAGAAAAATATCCATTGTCTTTTTTTTTTTTTTAGAGAGGGAGGTGGGGAAGGAGAAAATCTTTTTTTTTTTTTTAAGATTTATTTTTATTTTTATTTATTTGACAGAGAGAGAGAGTAAGAGCAGGAACACAAGCAGGGGGAGTGAGAGAGGGAGAAGCAGGCTTCTCGTGGAGCAGGGAGCCCGATGCAGGGGCCCAATCCCAGGACCCTGGGATCATGAGCCGAAGGCAGACGCTTAATGACTGAGCCACCCAGGGGCCCTGGAGAGAGAATCTTAAGCAGGCTCCACACCTGGTGCAGAACCTCCCAAAACCCTGAGATAATGACCTGAGCCGAAATCAAGAGTAGGACACTTAACTGACTGAACCACCCAGGCACCCCTCCATTGTCTTTTAAATGCCAGCGTTTTAGGCCTTAGGTGATGAGACTACATCTGTATTGTTGACTTTCTTACAGTCATAAAGCTGTTAAGCAGCTGTCTTTTCTT
This sequence comes from Phoca vitulina, assembly GCF_004348235.1. NCBI lineage: Eukaryota > Metazoa > Chordata > Mammalia > Carnivora > Phocidae > Phoca > Phoca vitulina. The sequence goes on from NW_022589704.1 coordinate 108,782,207, forward strand.
CATCCTTGTTCTGGAATCAGCTAGCAGTGATGTGGACAAACACCCTGGGTGGTTTTACTCTGAGAGGCTAGGAATGCCTATCTAAAAATAAACCTTCATTGAGATAAAGTGTACATGCCATAAAACTCAGTCTTTCACAATCTTATCTACAATTTTTAGTGTATTCTCAAAGTTGTCTAATCATCACTGTTTAATTGTAGAACATATATCATTCCCCCAAAAAGAAACCATGTACCCATTGGTAGCCACTCTCCATTTCCCCTTTTCCTATCCCCTCTGCAACTGCTGATCTAGTTTCTGTTTCTAAGGGAGTTTTCTACTGGGTATTTCATATAATTAGGAGCTTTCTGTGACTGGCTTCTTGTTCACTTAGCATAATGTTTTTAAGTTTTATCCATGTTGTAGCATGTCTCAGTACTTTTTTGCCTTTTTATGGCTTATTAATATTTTCTTGTATGGATAGTCCACACAGTCCACACTTGGCTTACCTAATCTTCAGTTGATGGGTGTTTACGTTGTTTTCACAAGAATACCTTTTCAGGTATAGTTTTGTGAAGCCCAGATGCCAATTTGTTCCTTATGCCTTTCCTTGCTGCTCTGAAGGCCATTTCAGCAAACAGCTGGAAATAAGGTGGAGCTGTGGTCACTTTGCGGAAGTCTCACTGGGCGAGAAAAGATAGGTGTAACAGAGAAGTACAAGCCACGGGCATTTGCTGTTGTGGTCGGGTGTGATGCACACAGAGCTCTAGGTGTGGTTGTTAGTTTATGGCACCTGTCTCTAATCTACTTGAAGCCGAATTCCCTTTCTTTTAGATAGAGGAAGATGTACATCTCTGCTTATATTTGAAAAAGGAAGTAGTCAGAAAGTGACATAAACTCTTTCTTCATAGTTAGGTTTTAGCTTTTTACCAGAAGTTTTAATAGAGCAAGTCAAGCAGTATTGGGAGTTTTTGTCCTAAATTTTTGTTGTTTCCATCATTTTATTTTATTTTATTCAGATTTTCTTTATTTATTTGACAGAGAGAGAGCACAAGCAGGCAGAGCAGAAGGCAGAGGGAGAGGGAGAAGCAGGCTCCCCACTGAGCAGGGAGCCCGTGAAGGCTTTAAGACTTTTGGTGCTTTCTCCCCTCCCCTACATGATGTCATGAGCTGTGTCTGTCTGTCTTACCATTTCTTTCCTTTTACTGGAATATTGACTTAAAGGATAGTAGGTCCTTGGTAAGGTCTGTTGAGTGAAAGGGTAGATGGGTGAGTGGGTGGACAGACATAGAGGGAGGGTTAGGTGAGCCACCTATGCTTGGAGGATGGTGAGAGAAGAGTGACATTTGTGTTAGAGTGCAAGAATGCATAAGATTGGGGAGATTCTTGGAGATAGAGGGTTCCTGATACAGGATGGAGACCATTTTGTAGGTAGGAAGAAATTACTGGGTAGTTTAGATCAAAGGAATGACTACATGAAACTGGGATTTTAACAAAAGTAACTCGAGGGGAAATGAATGGTAAGAGCATTGTCCGAGGGCAATAATTGTTCAATAAACCTGAAACAATAGATTTCACTCATGTATTTTTATAAATCTTGTATTATGGACAAATCAGATTATCAGTTGAATATTAACATTAGATTGAATTTAGGCACGTTAATTATAAATCTATTTCAACTTTCTCTTCCAGATAACTTTTTTGTGGATGACTATGCTAGATTTACTGTTCTGGATTCCCAAGGCAAGACTGCTGCTATAGCCAATAGTATGAACTATCTGACCAAGAAAGGTAATCCATTTTAGGCTTATCTTGGATTCAGCATTTTTTTTTCTTTTTTTTTAGTATTTGTAGAAATAATTAAATCTTCAGTGTCTGCTAGAAAGAGATTTCCTCATTTCTTTTATTAATTATTTTTTAGTATTTGTAGAAATAATTCAATCTTCAGGGTCTACTAGAAAGAGATATCATCATTTCTTTTTTTAATTATTTCTTATAATGATTTGAACCCAGAAAATACCTGTTTAAAATTCAATTCTTTATGAAGTGGAGTTTTTGAAACTCCAAAAAGTGGAGTTTTTGAAAATTCAAATGTTGTTATATTAGATATTATTTATTAGCTATTAAGGTGAAATGAAATATTTTTTCATGATTCAAAATGTGGAAACATTTATGATGTAAACATGGGTTAATGGATTGAAAATTGGTTTGACTTGCCTCTTTAGTGACAACACTGAGTTAAATTTTTTAGGGTTTATAAGATTAACTTGGTTCTAGGAATCCTTGTGCACATTTTAAAACTGATTTTTAATATGGAGTCAGTTATTTAGGCTAATATTGTGTGAAATGATATTTTAAGGACAGACAGATCCTTTCCCCCTCTGGCCATACTTACTATCCTTTCAAAGCACTGACTGTCATTTAAGGCAGCTATTTTTATCCATGCTGTAGCCTTGTCCTAGGGAGAATTTCTGGCTTCCCAGATCTATGTAAATAAAAGCAATTGCTCCATTTGGTTCCTCAAAGAAATTGGTTCCGAGGGGCCCTGGAACAGTGCTATACAGGTAAGGGGACTACAGAGCAGAGAGAAGATTGATCATATTAGGCATTATTTAAAATTTTGACTCTTAAGGTAGGCATCAGTTATAGCAATGACATTTTCTTCTACTTTTTCCTTTACCTCTGTCTAGGAATGTCCTCCAAGGAAATCTATGGTAATTTTAAACTTCAGAATGTTCGGGTTCTTTTCTTAATTATCTTATGTGGTTCCAGGCAATGTTGTGATTCAGAATTTATTGACACTTAATTGTGACATTTCTGGAACCTGTGGGTAACAGTAGATAATTTGTCAAATGCAGATAAAATTTGTATAAATTGTATAAATGTGAAGAATTCTATTTCAGAAAGTTACAAATTAATATGATTAAAGACTGTGATATGTTACCCACATGTTCAAAGGCTCTTTTTCATTGTATATGCTAACAGTTGCCTGAGCCATAGAATTAATAAATGCATGTTCCTAGTTTGTAATTAAGCCACATGGAAGGTTACTCTGCTTTCATTCTAGTATAGAAGTTTCACTACTTTTGCTTTGTATCTTTATTAAACTTGTCATTTTCTTATTTTTTGCATGGTTTTCAGAAATTATTTGGCTTAGTAACAATATTGAAACATAGAATGTGCTTTCTTCCCTCCGACTCAGTGTGTTGTTTTTGTTTTTCTACAGATGATTCTTTCATTAGGCCTGTAACTTTTTGGATTGTTGGGGATTTTGATAGCCCTTCTGGAAGACAGTTACTGTATGATGCTATTAAACATCAGGCAAGTATCTGCACCTCCATTCTGTGTGCTGATGTTACTGTTCTGGGTGGGAAGCGGGAGTCCTGCTTTTTTAGTACTTGAGGGAAAGGACCATTGTTTCTTCGAAGGTCTGCCCACTAGTGAGAAAAGAGGGGAGCCTGCAGTGTTCTGACTTTATTTAAGAGTATAGATTCTTATAGAGAAAAAAAATAATGAGATCCTTATCATAGACAAGTTTTTATTGTGTGACTGTTCATGTTTTGCTGCAGAGATGCTGTGAAGATCATGCTGTATATTGCATGGGGGAGGCAGGGCCTTTTCATTGAAGGAGATCTAGATGTGGGGGAAATACCATGCAGACACCTTAGTCCTCATATAATAGAAGCAGATCTAGGCACACAGAGGGATGCACATATAGATGGTCTGAAATACACATAGCACATAAATTGTAGAACTTGAGTGAATGGCAGTGGTGAATGGTTGGGAAGAAATGGACTCCTCTAGAGAGTGTTATTGTCAGAGAATGAGCTGTTACAATTCCTTTTCCTGAGCAGTTTCAGATTGAGTCTTCATCCACATTTCATACCCTTCCCATGTCCCCTTGCCACCCTGTGTCCCGAGGAGGCTTATTGAAGTACTAAAATATCAAAAGGTGATTTCAACTTCACTAACATGCTAAGTGCCTTTATTGTCTAAAGGAGTAGACCAGATGGTGTGGTCAATTCAGAGTTAAATCAGGATGAAGGAAAGTAGATACATAGATAAGATTCTAACTCAAATTTATAAATGCTTGAGTGGTGGTAGAGTGGGAGAACAAGAAGGGAGAATTGAAAAATTTTTTTCTCGATTTATTTTAGAGGGAGGGGCAGGGAGAGGTTGAGAGAATCTCAAGCAGACTCCATGCTGAAAGCGGAGCCCTATGTGTGGCTTGATTTCACAAGCCTGAGATCATGACCTGAGCTGAAACCAAGAGTCGAATGCTTAACCTACTGCACTACCCAAGTGCCCTGAGAATTAAAAAAAAAAAAAAGAAGTAAAATATAGAATCAAAAGAAGTGCACAAATCATAGGATACATGGTGTCACAAAGGGAACACCCAGGTGACCACACCCAGGTCAAGAAATACAGAATTATCAAATTCCGGAAAGCCCTCTCCTGCTTGTGTCTCCATCACCCCCCTTCACATATTTATGTTTGCCTTCTTTACTCAACATTTTTGAGATTTATCCATGATATTACAAGTAGCGGTAGTTAGTTCTTTTTCATTGTGCTGTATTGTATTATATGGCTATACCACAAAATTATAAAACTTTGTTTAATCTTTTTGATGGACTGTGGCGTTTTTTTCTAGTTAGGGGCTATTCTGAAGGATGCTGCTATCACTATTCTTGTATGCATCCTTTGATACACATTAATATGAATTTTTGTTGCTTATGTTCATGACACAAGGTTTTATGGGCCCCAGATAACTTTTCCAACATGGATTCTTATCTTTTTACTCAGGGAGAGATTAATTTTTTTTAAAGAATTTATTTATTTATTTATGTATTAATTTATGAGAGAGATAGAGAGAGAGAGAGCACGCACAAGCAGGGGGAGTAGCAGGCAGAGAGAGAAGCAGGCTCCCTGCTGAGCAAGGAGCCTGATGTGGGACTTGATCCCAGGACCCTGGGATCATGACCTGAGCCAAAGGCAGACGCTTAACTGACTGAGCCACCCAGGTGTCCCAGGGAGAGGTTAATTTTTTGCAAGGCATCTGGAAAGGCCATGTGAACAAAGAAGTATTTGAATAGAAGCCTGAAGATTGGTTGGGACTGAGGGGAGGAAAGATGGGATGGACTTGGGGTTTTGTATGCGAACATGAAGCATGGAGTGTGTTAGAATAATACAAAATGTGTTGGGAAATACAGGACTCTGATGGTCTGTAATGGAGCTATATATACAGGGATGGTAAGAAATGAAGTTGGAAAGGTAGACTGGGGACCAGTTCATGTAGGGGTTTGAAAGCCTGGCTATAGCATTTTAATTTTATTCTGTATACAGAAGAGGACTGAAGACCTTGAAGAGAGGTTGTATTTGCTACTTAATGGAATATGATGATATTAATGCCACTTTTTAAGTTCAAAACATCTACCATATAACTCTTATTTCCCATTTTGTAAATAGAAATCCAGTAACAATGTTAGAATAAGCATGATCAATAATCCCAGTGAAGATATAAGTTATAAGAACACTCAGATCTCCAGAGCAATCTGGGCAGCTCTCCAAACACAGACCTCCAACTCTGCTAAGAATTTCATCACAAAAATGGCCAAGGAGGAGACCGCAGAGGCCCTGGCTGCAGGAGCTGACATTGGGGGGTTCTCTGTCGGGGTAAGTCTCTGTGTGTTGCAGGGGGTTACTTTCCACAGAAGTTCATTCCCATGGTCTGATGTGTCTTGTTCATGATTGGGATTTGTGATTTTAGTACTGAGTTTCAGAGGATTTTCTTAGTTTGGAAGAATCTTTCTAAGATATAACAATCCTGCCACATTCCCCTTACCACTTTTAATACCTTTAAATAAAGTTTTAAGATATGACTCATATAAATTCATGTTTTAAGCACAAAGCCATTTGTTTTGTATAGTTTTTAAAAGACAGGCAATATTTGATTTGTTATAGAGCAAAAAACTGTGATTGAAGTTTCTTATGAGTTAGAGGCTTATGTGTTCTTAATGTGTTCTGATATAAGCCCCCACATGTATTCATTATATAAGTTACTACCTTTTGGACTATTTTGTAGATTTAAAATTCTTATAAAATGATGAGTATACTTGATATTTCCGTTAGAAAAAAGGCCCTTGAAATTAGCAAGATTTTAAAATGCAGAATAAAGGTATAATGAAGAATAATTTGCCAGTGGTGCAACCACATAAAAGAATAGGAGCAGGAAATAAGCATTACTTGATAAGTGGGAGGGTGGGAGAAAATGGGAGGAGTGGAGAATTAAGACATCATAATGTTAATTCTTAAAATTAGCTCTGACTTTCCATTAAAAGAGCATTTTATGATTTATTCATTATGATTATTCATTTTTATGGCTTGCTTAATAACAATTACTTTTCCTTAATAACAATTACTTTCCTAGGGCATGGATTTCAGTCTTTTTAAAGAGGTCTTTGAGTCTTCCAAAATGGATTTCATTTTGTCTCATGCCATGTACTGCAGGGATGTTCTGAAGCTGAAGAAGGGACAGAGGGCAGTGATCAGCAATGGAAGGGTGAGGATTTTGTCCTGAGACAAACTTGACCTCAAATTAGATGAGTGAACAGGGTTGGCAGTGTTGTCCAAAGCTAGTAAACTCTTCAAACAGAGCCACTCTTTCAAAGGGGATTGGGGCTTATGCAGTGCTGATGATAATTTCTGCACCCTTATTTCAAAGGAGGTTTGCTTTTCACAAGCATCCTTGTGTAAAATCTTCCTGCTGTATAATTATGTCCTGCCACATGTACGGTGGCAGTGAGAGTGTGATGTCTCTCAGAGAATAAGTTGATAAGGCTTTGATACACGAAGTATTCATACCCTGTGGGGACTGTGTTCATAGTTGTGTAGTCTCTGTCAACTTCATTGGCGCAGGGTTAGACTATTTCATACATATATGCAGCCAGGGACATGAGACTGGGGGGGATATACCAAACTTTAATCTCTTAGCACTGAGGGTGAAATCTCTGCTGTCTGTCATTCACTACACTGCATCTCTGGTTTGGCTCTGTTTTTTTTATATTCAGCGAGAATTAATGAAACTATGTGACTATTTTGTTTTACTTCAGAGTTGCTTACTATGAAAATATTGTGAAGTATACAGGTCTACCCTCTGTAGTTGAGGAATTGATAAGTAAATAAATAATTGGATGAGTTGATTTGGGTTCTGTTTTTACCTTTTTCATTGATTTTATTCAATGTATACGTGTCTTGGGTCTTTAAAGTGATTAAGTTTGTAAGATAGCCTGAGGACAGCAGAGGGCTTCTTTCCAGCTGTGATTCTATAACTGACCACCCTGTTCTTCTTCACAGATCATTGGGCCACTGGAGGACAGTGAACTCTTTAATCAGGACGATTTCCACCTCCTAGAAAATATCATCTTAAAAACTTCAGGACAGAAAATCAAATCCCATATTCAACAGCTTCGGGTAGAAGAAGATGTGTAAGTTTTCCCATGGAAGAAATTAATTTGTGCATGTCATAGGTACTGTGTTAGTTGAACTTTCCTCATGCTACCTATTTCATGGTGTTTTATTTCCAGTTTGAACATATAATGCTTTTCAGTTCAGGTGTTTATTTTTGCTTCTGTTGAAACAAGTTAATTTATTTAAAGAACTGAATTAGGTCTTTCCATTTTATTTTTTTGGTTGTGGAAAATTTCAAACATATGCAAAAATAGAGGGGTGAGTTTTTGTTTTTGTTATCTTGGGATACTCTTGTAAAGAGATACTTTCCCTTATCTGTTTTATTTTGTCCATGAAAGGAAAGTCAGGTTAAATGCTTCTTTTCCTTTATTTACTAGTATAGAATAATGAGTTGTTTCTCCTGCAACCTCCAAAGGTGATGATTTGGTTATTGTTGGTTTTTAATTTTTATTTTAATTCTTTCAGTGTTATTATTAGCTAATGTATTTTTTTTTCAAGATTTTATTCATTTATTTGACAGAGAGAGAGCGAGAGAGCAAGTGCACAAGCAGGGGGAGCAGCAGAGGGAGAGGGAGAAGCAGGCTCTCCACTGAGCAGGGACCCTGGGATCACGACCTGAGCTGAAGGCAGACGCTTAACTGACTGAGCCACCCAAGCGCCCCTAACTAATGTATTTTAATGAGTTATTTCCCAGTGGAAGAAAATGAATTATTTAATTGGTCCATGTACCTGCTATATAACTAGAGCCCATAAGTCATATACACATGGTTTTATATCAAATGAATATAGTTGAAAGGTGTATTTTTATGTTTAATTTTTTGAGGAACCATCATATGTTTTTCCACAGAGATCATACCATTTTATTTCCCATCGGTAATGCATAAGGGTTCCAATTTTGCCACATCTTTTTCAGTACTTGTTATTTTCTGGTGGTGGTTTTTTTTGTTTTTATTTTTTATTTTTTGTTTGTGTTTTTTTGGTAATAACCCACCCTAATGGGTGTGAAGTTGTATTTCTTTGTGGTTTGATTTGCACTTCCCTAATGATTAGTGATGTTGATAGCTCTTTACGTGCTAATTAGTCATCTGTATATCTTTGGGAAAATATCTTCCCAGTGCTTTGCACATTTTTTTTTTTTTTAAGTAATCACTTCACCCAGAGTGGGGCTGGAACTCACAACCCCGAGATCAAGAGTCGCACGCTCCACCGACTGAGCCAGCCAGGTGCCCCTACTTTGCACATTTTTAATTGTTTTTTTATTATTGAGCTATAGGAGTTCCATGTAAATATGTAAATACTCTGGGTATCAATCTCTTATAGATAGATGATATGCAAATATTTTCTTTCATTCCATGGGTTGCATTTTCATTCTTTTGATAGTGTTCTTTGGTGAATAAGTTGGAAGATATAAAATTTAAAAGTTCTTATGGTTTTTCTCTTCATCTCTTTCATATACCCTCATGCTGCAGAGTTTAAGATTCATGTCTTAGTGATGTATTGACCTTGATAGCTGCCAGAGTAGTTCCTTTGCCAAGTCTTGTGTGATAGAGGAAGGAATCTTTTTTCATCTCAACCAATAACGAGGCTACAGATAAAGAGGTTTCCTCCTACCTCAGTGGCTTTTTAGTGATGCCCTTTGTTCTGGCCTATGAAACACTTCCCTGATGCAGGTCAGGAGGTATTCCCATGACTTGAAGCCATCATATCATGGGCATAGGCTTGGTGTGGTGTGCCCTTGGATCACCCCCCGCTTTGTGGAGTCTTTGTGGACTATATAATTGCCAGTTTTTCTCTTGCCATTTGGTATAAAGTTCATATGTTCTCCAAACCATCTTGTTGGCATTCAGTACTTAGGCTGATTATATTATGTTCAGCAATAATTGGAAAAACCTTCAGTTAAAGATGCTAAATTTTCACCAACCATGTCTTTCAGGGCAAGTGACTTGGTAATGAAGGTGGATGCTCTCCTGTCAGCTCAACCAAAAGGAGATGCAAGAATCGAGTACCAGTTTTTTGAAGACAGACATAGGTACAGAATTAATACTGAATTTATGCATATTCTTGAATAAAATCTTAAGGTTGCCTTTACCTCATATGAAGTGTGTACATAAGTTCTTATTGGAATGGAAAATTTGTCCAGTGTACAGTTTTCATATATACTCATTTTCATATGCCAAATTCATATACAGATCTCAGTTGCATAAAAGTTGACATTTATTTCTAAATAAATCTGAAATAGTTCTGACTGTACCCTTTTAGAAAACAGAAAGCATTTAATGAAACAGTTGTAGTTTTCTCATACTCAAAAATAAACAGGTTGTTAGAGCACTTGTAGTGTTCATCTTTTATTGAAAACGGTTTTGTTTTCAATAAAAAAAAATAAGTTTAGCATTATGAAAAAGTCCTTGCCTTTTGGTTTTGAGTTTTTTATTTCAAAAGTTTCAAAGCTAAAGAATAGTTGAAAGATTATTACAATGAATACCCAGATATCTTTAACCTGGCTTCACCAGTTGTTAACATTATGCCACATTTATCTGTCATCTATGTGTGGGTTTGTGCATGTGTTATGTATGTATAGTACATATAATGTATATTTATGTTTGTGTACAAACTTATATGTACTTACATTTTTTCTGAACTGTTTGAAGGTCCATTGCAGACATCATTACACATCGTGCCTGAATTCCTCAGCATGTATCTCCTGAGCACTAGGAGTGTCTCCACTGTTGGCATACCTCAGAGATTTAACCTTGATACAGTGACATTTAGTAGTACACAGTCCATATTCACATTTCTCCAAGGCCCCAGTAATGACCTTTGAAAACTGTTGTGTTCTTTGATTTAGTCCAGATCACATGTTGCAGTTCTTTGTTGTGTGTCTTTTTTAGTCTCCTTAAATCTAGAACAGTTCCCTGTGTTTTTTGTTCTTTGGGGGTTTTTTTTGGTCTTTTATGACTGACTTTTTAAAGAGTCCAGACCAGTTATCTTGTAGAATGTCCCATAGTCTGGGTCGTTTCCTCATGATTAGACTTAAGATTAAGTTGTCTTTAGGAAGAATCCCTACAGTTTGATGTATGTAGCCAGGCAAGGTTATATATCTTGATTGTGCCGTAGAGGCTTTAGATATTGAAGCCTGCATCCTGCTCCGTTATGATTTTGATTTAATTAGTCTGGGGTAGATTGGACTTCGGTTTCATTGATCCATGCTTTCTTACAGCCAGTTCTTATGGGGATCAAATTTGACCAGACTGTTTGATGATCCAAGCTAGAATGGAGACTCTCTCCTTTCTCACTGGCTGTGTGTCCTAACTTCTTACATCGCCAGTGGGTGAAGACTTCTGTGGCTCTTTGCTAATCCTAGTTGGATTTTGCCCATTAGCACCCATTTTCTCATCACTGTATACTTTCAGGAAGTAACCCAACTAGTTATTACCACAGGAAACATATTTCCCAATTGGCTTGCTATCCTGTTTGCCTTTCATGGCCAAGATAGTGAGTCCTGAGCCAGAATCTCTTCCCTTTTTAGAGCATCATTTTCTCCATGAGTCTTATATAATTAAAATGCTCTAATTACAAATTCTGTTGTGAGACAAATTATAATTAGAGAAATTCTTATTGGGGTTGTGTTAGTTAAATGAGCGTTATACTTAAATCAGACGTTTCTTATTTATGTGAGAAATAAAAAGGTCTGAATTATTGGTTATGTATATCCTTGCCCTAAAAGTGTGACTCACAGAACAGCAGTGGGGCATCATCTGGGAGCTTGTTGGAAATGCAGAATATCTGGCCCCAGACCAGACCTTCTGAGTCAGTATCTACGTTGTAACAGGATCCCCCCAGGTCACGCTTGTGTACCTTAAGATTGGGGAAGCACTGTATTCTTTGATGTTTGCTCTACTCACTTCATGAAAATGTGTATGACTCCCAAATCTTGTTCCTGTGTCTGTCACTTTTGGCCTTACTCTGGTCTTTTCTCTAATACAGCAAATATATTTCCACATGATATTGTTAGTTTATACTGTTCTCCATTTCCATACCACTGTTCCTCTAATCTTGGCTTTTGTTTTACTCTTTTTTGTTATAGAGATATAGAGTGGTTAAAAGGCCAACCAGGATCAGTTTCTAGTTATACCTTTCGCAGATCACTTAGAACACTGGGTCAGAACATTAACATGTCACACAGAACTCTGCCCAGACCTGCCAGGTTCACAGGTTTTGGCCTGGGCATGCCTGACTCAGATGCTATACTCTATAGGACTCTTTGGGACTTCTCTTCTTCTTCCCTTTGTGAGAATTTATATAATGCTATTCTCTAGTGAGCTTTTTCCTTCTGGAATTCTAGAGAAGCACAGAAGTCCAGGTTATCTGAGGGCAGTGGCTCTCATACTTCGGCTTTTACCTAGAGAATTTGTTCAAGTGCAGGTTGCCTGACCCACCCCCTGAGTTTCTGATTCAGGAAGTCTGGGTTATGGCTGACAGTTTGTTTCTAACAAATTACCAGATGAAGCTGATTCTGCTGATTTGGAGCCACACTTTGAAAACAGCTGTATTAGAGTAAAAAAAAAAAAAAAATGTTATTTTGGAATAATTATTGACAGCTGGAATTGTTTCATCAAAAATTGAAAACCTCTGCTTTGATAACAGGCACAAAGCTATTTTGATGGTTATTTCCAAAGCAGTTAAGGTTTGAAATAACCTTCATCCCCATTTAAACTATAGTTACCCAGTTTTGTTAGTTATATTTTATTTTGCACTTTCGTTTTCCCCTCACTGGATAAATGTTCTTGCACAGAACAGTAGTGGTTAGCACCAGAACTATATTAAAACATTGTTCAGAGCAAACAAAGATAGGCATTGATTTGACCAATTAAGATTTTGGAAAATTGGATGTATTTTAAAATCCTTCCAAGTTTATCCCTTTTCAGAATATATTGGAGGCTCCTGCTCCTCTTAAGTCATCTAAGTCAATATGACTTCGGAGGGAGGCTGTGCAGCTGGAAACTGTGGGTGGGGAAATGTACATTCTCCTCAGAAACCCGAGAGGGACAACCTGAAACCTAAACATTTAGCTGCTATTTTTAACTTACTAAGAAGACAGAATATGTATAACTTAATGTCCTTGAAAATTGACTCAGTTCTTTTGGAAATGTGATTGACAGTACATATTATCCACAAAAATATTTGTATCCAGTGACTCTGCAATCTCATATCTAGGACTTTGTCGACTCTAAAGAAATTTCCAAGTATGAAAAAAACTATGTATGAAGTTACTTACAGGCTGCAAGCCATCTGAATGCCCAACAATAAGGAGTAGCTTAAGTAAACATGGCAGATTCGCTTGGTAAATAGAAGATTATTTTTTATTCAGGATATTTGATGTGTAACAATATGGAAAAATCATTATGATAAAGTGGTGGGGGAAGGAAGGAATTATAAAATTGCTAATATTCTTTAGGTATAGCTGCTCTTTATAGAGGCATTTGAGAAGGTCTACAGAGAAAAATGCCACAGCATGGTTGGGTTGGGATGGTGAGGTTTTATGATTATTTCCTTTTTCTTTCACAAGTTTTCTGTAATGTTCTTTGTATTATTTTTAAAAATCCATTTATTTCTTCTCTTCTCATACCCTTCTTGCCAGGAAATAAAAGTTGGCATAATGTTTGTAATTGTCAAAAACAAATATCAGCTTTTAGCAGGTTTTGGTTAAATACAATTTTAAGCTGGTTTTCATCTTTTGTTCATTTTGAGTGAACTTGAGTCATTAGCAGGTTTTGCAAACTTTGAGGTAGACATAAGTACATGATTAACCACCATGTAGCCTTGTTGTTCTAGATCCGAAGTGTTTTTGGAAATGCTGAGAGAGCTGATAGGTTATGTTGGTCTTAATAAAAAAGGTTAACTTTGTTTCCTGTTTTCTACCAGATTAACATTTTGTCTTTTTGATCTCTGTAGTGCAATTAAAATGAGGCCGAAGGAAGGGGAGACGTACTTTGATGTTGTGGCTGTCATTGACCCTGTCACCAGAGAAGCACAGAGACTTGCCCCATTGCTCTTGGTAGGCATAGCCTAAGAGGCAGTTCGCATCTCTTTACCTGAAGTGGTCACAGGCCCTGTGACTCCCTGAGAGTGTCATTGTTCCCCTAGTTATCTTCAGAGGGCTTTGGAAAATGCTACAGGGCATCTTGGCAGAGCAAATGTCTTCATAAAGATTAGTAATGGCTCTGGAAACAGCCTCATAGCCTTAGAAAGTTGGTACAAGTTTGGTTGGTTTCCTCATGTAATTTTTTAAAAATGTCCTGTTTAGAGCAAGGTGTCTTTTAATTAAATTGATTTATGCCATATTCTGATTTATAATGAATGAGAGTTAAAAAGGTAAAATAATTTTGCTTCTTTATTTTCCTTTTCTATAACTAGCATTTTTTCAAATTGTGGCATGTCTTGTAGATTTGTATAATACAATTTTAAGAAAATTTAAGAGCTTTGCCAAAAAGACAGTTGCTTTGACATTTTTTTGAGTTGTGTTTCTTTTCTAAGGTGAAGTTTTATTGATGTATAATCAGCTAACATTTTTATGGATGTGTGTAAATATGCATACTCTCTAGCCAAGAATAAGTTTGTGGTGTGATGAGACCTTGGCACCACTGTCCATTCAACTGCCCCTGAGCCTCTCTCCCTGGTGTGTGTGTGTGTGTGTGTGTGTGTGTGTGTGTGTGTAAGGAGGTGCTGGGCTACAGTGCTGATGCTGAGCAGGACTGGGGGGTAGAGAACGGGGTTTTCCCATGTCCTGGAGTGAATATGAACATTCTTTGAAATCCCATGTCCTGGAGTGAATATGAACATGTCCCTAGGCCTGAGTAGGGACTCAGGTCTAGGGACAGCTCTGTGGTCAGGGAGCCAGCCTGAGGATCCAGGAAAGGTGGAGGAAAGCCCTGAGTGTCTGTTTCATCTGAGGGTGGGTTGGGGTGAGTCACTGGGGGAAGCAGAGCTCAACTGAAGGTGGAAAGATGACAAAAGAATCGTACAGTCCAGCACTTATTCTTTGCACCCCTGGGAAAGGGGCTGGGTGGCCTGAGGGCGACTCTGCTGTTTGAGGGGAGGGGGCCCAAGGCCACTGACACTGAGAGCTGGGGCTCAAGGACAGGGGGTCCGGGGGTGGGCTCTCCTCTTTGTGATCACTCTACTTCAAGCCTTTATTATGAGTTGCCTTCTCATCAGATTTGTAGCCTTGGAGCCTACCCTGTATCTTGTACCTTCCCTCAACCAGATGTGGGTGGGTCCCTGGAGTGGGGCTGTACATCACAAGGGCTGGAGGCTTAGAGGCAGAACCCCATTATCTCACAGAGAGACAAGTTGTCCTCTTGCCCTTTCCTCAGCTGTGGCCAGGGGTGTGTGGGCCTTGCCTGCCTCAGGGTCAGGCTGCAGTGGAAGTGGGTAGATAGATGAGGTCCTGGCCCAGGAGTGGAGGATAGCGGTGGTTAGGTCTCCTCATGGTTCTGCTTGAGGTGGATTAGCTGAAAGGTGATGAAGTTTAAGCCCTTTTCTGTCCCTGTTCTAAATAAACACTTTTGGACAACAACAACAACTGCACTGATGAACTTTTAAAATTTTCCTTGTGTAGACAACTCTTCATTATCCATCAGTTGCTTCACCACACAAGGGGGAGCAGTGATTTGCAGTAGCCCACTTGCCATGTTTTTCCCAAGTGATACGTGTGTGTGATTTAGGTTGTATGCCAGAGTTGGGATTTCCAAAAATTTCTCCAGTGCAGATTTTATGGCTTTTATTATCTTTCTGTCTTTCTTGAGATATTAAGAGATGTTCTCTCAACTCCGTGTCAGAGTGATGTTTCTGAAGAGAAAATGTAAATATTTTGTCTCAAGTAGCAGTCCCTTTCTCTGTAGGAAAATTTTAGGTTTTGTCTCTGGTTTGGTCTTTTAGGTTTTAACCCAGCTGATCAACATGAATCTAAGAGTGTTTATGAACTGCCAATCTAAACTTTCTGACATGCCTTTAAAAAGGTAAGACAAGCTGTTGAAGAAATCAATCGAAAACGTGGTACTAAATCTGAAAGCAGGTATTGAATGTTAAGGATCAAATGGGTTTATAGGTGGACTTCATGTTTGAAAAGATCATTTACTGAATGTTCAGTTTTGCTAAATTTCTGCTCTAATCAGAAGTTCTAAGAATTTAGTGTGGGTCTAGAAGCATTTAGGTGGCATTAACTCAAGTTACTTGGGCCAGCCGGCCTGCCTGCTTGCCTGCCTGCCTTCCTGCCTCCCTACCCCTCTGTCTCCCTTCCCTCCCTCGGAATTATGTAGTTCTTTAATTTTAGAGCATTTGGATCAATATAACTGTTAAATATACCTAGTTAGTTAAAAAAATGTGCTGTGGTACAGAAAGAAACTTGTCTGTCCCGTTTTATCTTAAAAGTGGAGCAGTTATTTCAAGTTGGAGTATATTTGTCAGAGGAAGCTTGCTGAGGCTCATTTGCATGTATCTGGAGAAGGAGGGCAGGCTTAGCTGTATGTTTTCTGAACCTTGGAATGGTCATTTATGAAGAAAGTTAAATAAAAAGCAGTAGTAATAGGGTAGCATCTGCTGGGTCTGTGGGAAATTTCTTATGTAAAAATGTGCCGTGTTTTTTAAGTTAGATTCTAAGTGAATTCAAATACTGTTTGAAATGGTTCTCAGCTTCTACATTGTCCTTGAATACGAGAATTGTTTAAACTACTGTGTATGGTGTTTTCAGGGCTCACCTGAGAACCCAGTCACCATTTAGGACTTTGTGTTTAAGAGAAAAATAACTTTTTCTCATTGAAGGGAGGCATGTGCTCAGGAAATCTTGTGACTCCAACAACAGCCACCCTTAGCAGTACCAGAAAGAATGATCTCTCCTCTCAATTCTGTCCCTCCTGCTCTTCTCTTGCATCTGCAAAAACCATAGGAGGCATAAATTAGGTCAAGAGATGGCTTTGGAAACACTTTTCCCAGTCTGGGAGGTTACCCTTCCAAATCTAGTTTGTTTTATTTTAAGCCAATTAGTTACCTGTGTGGATGCCTGTGAACTTAAGGACTGTGAGTGTATTAAAAGGACTCACTTTTTATTTTATTTTTTTTTAAATTTCAGTTTTTACCGTTATGTCTTAGAGCCAGAGATTTCTTTCACTCCAGATAATAGCTTTGCTAAGGGTCCAATAGCAAAATTTTTGGATATGCCACAGTCTCCTCTCTTCACCCTGAATTTGAACACACCTGAGAGTTGGATGGTGGAGTCTGTCAGAACGCCATATGATCTTGATAATATTTATTTAGAAGAGGTAAGAATATCATTGCTTCTACATATGTAATCTTGTGTAAAACCTGTTTAAGTTGGAGTGGTGATAGTTTCTGAATGAACAGACTGGATCACAGTCCAGGCAGGCCTCTGAGATGTCCATGTTCACGTATAATTGTATTTTTTAAAAATAACAGCTTCATTGGGATCTATTTCACATACCATAAAATTTACCCTTTTAAAGTATACAGTTCAGTAGTTTTAGTATATTCACAGAATTGTGCAGCCATCACCACTAGGTGGAAACTCCATACCCATTAGCAGTCACTCCCCATGACCTCCTGGCAACCACTAATCTACATTCTGTCTCTGTGGATCTGCCTGTTCTGATGTTTGATCTAAAGAGAATCATATATTTTTGTGATTGGCTTCTTTCACTTAAATTATTATTTTTAAGGTTCATCCATGTTGTAGCATGTATTAGTATTCTTTTTTGTTGTGAGAAAATATTGTATGGATATGCCACATTCTGTTTATCCTTTCATTGATAGACATTTGGGTGGGTTCTACGTTTTTGGCTATTATAAATGATGCTGCTGTGAACATTCATGTCCAAGTTTTTATAGATGTGTGCTTTTATTTCTCTTGGAATTGGTGGAACATACAGGAATTCTATGTTTAATCACCTGAGGGATTGCCAAACTGTTTTCCAGGGTGACTGCACCATTTTCCATTCCTGCCCATGATGTTGAGCATTTTTTCATGTGTTTATTGGCTGTATATCATCTTTGGGGAGAAATGTCTGTTCAAATCCTTTGCCTATTTTAAAAAAATCGCCAGGTTTTTTTTATTGTGGAATTGTAAGAGTTCTTTGTATATTCTAGATACAAATCTGTTTTCAAATATATGATAGGTAAATAATATCTTTCATTCTGTTAGCTGTCTTTCACTTTCTGGATAATGTCCTTTAAAGCACAAATGTTCCTAATCTCGATGAAATCTGTTTTTTTTTCTTTTGTTGCTTGTGCTTATGGTAGTATACCTGAGAAATCAGTGTTTAATCCCAGGTCACGAAGATTTATTCCTATGTTTTCTTATAAGACTTTCAGATTTTTAAACTCTTACATTTAGGTCTTTTATTCATTTTGAGTTAATTTTTATATATGGTGTGAGGTAGGGTTACAGATTTGTTCTTTGCCTGTGAATATCCATTTGTCACAGCACCATTTGTTGAAAAGACTGTTCTTTCCCCACTATATGGTCTTGGTACCTTTGTCAAAGATCTATTAGCCTTGAATGAATTTAATTCTAGACTCTCAGATCTCTTCCCTTGATCTGTGTGTCTATCCTTTGGCCACACTTGTCTTACTTAGCTTTGTTGTCAGTTTTGAAATTGGTAAGTTAGTTTTCCAGTTTTATTCTTACTTTTCAAGGTAGTTTTGGCTCTTTTGGGTTCTTTGCATTTTGGAATCAGCTTGTTAATATCTGTAGGAAAGGTTGCTGGGAGTTTGATAGAGATTACATTAAATCCCTAAGTCAATTTGAAGAGTATTGCCATCTTAACATTAATAAGTGTTTTGACCCATGAATATGGGATGTCTTTCCATTTATTTGGGTCTTTAATTTCTTTCAACAGTGTTTTATAGGTCTTAGTATATAGGCCTGTAAAAGATCATGTCATCTGCAAATAGAGGTAGTTTTATTTCTTTCTTCCCAAACTGGATGTCTTTTATTTAATTTTCTTGCCTAATTGGGAAATTTTTAGATCACCAATTCAGTCTCTTGTTACGGATTTATTTGGATTTTCTCTCTCGTCTTAAGTCATTTTCTGGAGTTTGTGTCTCAGGAATTTATCCATTTTATCCAGGTTATAATTTGTAGGCCTATAGTTAGTCATAGCATTTTCTTACAGTCTTTTAAATTTAGTTTTGGAGGGGTGCCTGGGTGGCTCAATCGTTAAGCGTCTGCCTTTGGCTCAAGTCATGATCCCAGGGTCCTGGGATTGAGCCCCGCATTGGGCTCCCTGCTCGGCTGGGAAGCCTGCTTCTTCCTCTCCCACTCCCCCTGCTTGTGTTCCCTCTCTCGCTGTGTCTCTCTCTGTCAAATAAATAAATAAAAATCTTAAGAAAAAAAAATTTAGTTTTGGAGTGATGTCTCCTTTTCCCTTGCTGATGTCAGTGAGTTGGCTCTTCTTTTTTTTTTGTGGTCAATCTAACTAAAAGTTTGTCAGTTTGTTGATATTTTCGAAGAACCAACTTTCGGCTCCATCGATTTTTCTGTTTTCCTGTTCTTTATTTCATTTATGTTCATATAGCTATTTTGGGTGTCTAAGGTAAGTGATCCTTCCCCCAGTCCATTTTCAAAAGATTGAGAGCTCACACGTGTACTTTTGCTGCTGTATCTTCACAGCCCTCACTCTGTACCTAGTTCAGAGTGTATTAACAAAAGAATTAAAACACATGGTCTTTCCTTATAAGGAGCTTATAGAGCCTCCTTCCTTTTTAAGACCACTGTCTCTGTGTCTGTCCTAAATATCTCTTCTTACAATTGAAGCCTGTTTCCCGGTTCCTCTTGGGAATTGGGAGACCAGGAACTTGAAGATAGTTATTAAGGGACTTCTCAGCCTTCTTTTCATTAGGGTAAAGAAGAATCCCATGATTCTTTACATCCCAAGAATGCTAAGTTAGGGGAGAGTGTGTGTACACACTTGCCTTATTCCCCACCTCAAACCTGTCCACCATGTTTGTTAACAAACAGGAAATGCTGTCTTTGCCCTTGAAGAACCAACTTTTGCTTCAGAGATAGTAAGATGGCCACAGAAAGCACTAGAGAGCAGTGTAAGGAGGCACAGAACAGGTGCAGAGCAGCTCTCTTCCATGTCCTTAGAGTTTTTGCTGCTCTTTCCTAGACTTTCTCCGCTTTCTCTGTATCTGCTGAAAACATAGAGCCTGGGACTTGGTGAGCGTGTGGAGGTTTAGCCCTTAGCTTTCATTATTACGCTTTTGGAATTTAGTATTGCAGTAACATATTAAGCTCCAAATAGTGTGTTATTAGCATTAGATAGGATTACAGAGCCAAGTGTGAACCAGCCTGGGATAAAAACTCTTTAATTAACTAAAGCCAAGCTGCCCCAATACTTTGCAAT
This sequence comes from Phoca vitulina, assembly GCF_004348235.1. Taxonomy (NCBI): domain Eukaryota; kingdom Metazoa; phylum Chordata; class Mammalia; order Carnivora; family Phocidae; genus Phoca; species Phoca vitulina. The sequence goes on from NW_022589704.1 coordinate 108,802,072, forward strand.
TATATCGTATTTTCTGTAAGGAATCAATAATAATTTAGGCAGTTGATGTGGAACATGAATGGCTTTGTGCCATTATGGAGTCATCAAATACATTTTGGATATTTGCCTTTAGAATGGCAGTAGTATTTTCAGCTATATCCTGTAGGCCAAGATGAATTTATGTTTTTCTCTGCTGTTTCTCATTGTTTCTTCATTATCTTCTTTATTCTTTAGCTTTTAGATCAGTTCATTTTTTTTTTTAAGATTTTATTTATTTATTTTGACAGACACAGCCAAAGAGGGAACACAGGGTGAGTGGGAGAGGGAGAAGCAGGCTTCCCATGGAGTGGGGAGCCAACCTGACGTGGGGCTGGATCCCAGGACCCTGGGATCATGACCTGAGCCGAAGGCAGACACTTAACGACTGAGCCACCCAGGCGCCCCTAGATCAGTTCATTCTTTTGGCAGTGTGTTTTACATGGTTTTCCCAATATTACTTCCTAGATGACAGCCTCATCCTCTCATCTGTACATCTGTACAAAACCTCCTTGCACAATCAAGATACAGAGCATTTCCATCACCCCATAAAGTTCTCTTGTGCCCCTTTGCAGGCAGTCCCTCCCCATTCTGTCACTATAGTTTTGCCTTCCCTTAAATTTCTAAGAAATATGACCATACAGTATGCAGCCCTTTACGTCTGGCTTTGTTCACTTTGTACAATGCATTTGAAATCCATGTTGCATGTCTCAGCAGTTTGTTTCTTTTTATTGCTGAGTAATTTTCAAGTGATTTAATTCTGCTGTTGCAGGTGGATAGTGTGGTGGCTGCTGAGTATGAGCTGGAGTACCTCTTACTGGAAGGTCACTGCTATGACATCACCACAGGCCAGCCCCCACGAGGACTGCAGTTTACATTAGGAACTTCAGCCAACCCAGTCATTGTGGATACCATTGTTATGGCCAATCTGGTAAATAATCAGTACATAAGGTGGTGGTATTGAGTCATGTTAATTTGGGCACTACAGTTTATGATGAACAGTTTGCATTCTGGACATGAGGGAGATTAAAATTCATGATTGACTGAATTTGGTCAATATAAAAATCGAAAGTTAAACTTACAGATTGGAATTACATGTTAGCCTAAAAAAAATGCTAGGATATTCTGAATATTCTGTTCTAATCAAATTGGCCCCTGCAAATTCATTGCTAAAGAGCTGACAGCATTTTTTCTTGGCTTTGGAGGTTTTTAGCTTATTCACACATGACACATTGATCCTTCACTCACTCACAGATCAAGGACCCCCTTCTTGGCCTCACTGGCCTGTATTTTGCTAGTGTTTCAAATGGGTAGATTTCTTTCTTTCTTTCTTTTTTTTTAAAGAATTGCACTGAAATTATAACTTTTATTTAAAATATGAGTGATATTTCAGAAAAGGAAATAACTGTCCCTCAGAAACAGCATTTTGATGTTTCAAAGAGAACTAAAATTTGTCTTTCTTCTTGCCTTAGGGCTACTTTCAGTTAAAAGCCAACCCGGGAGCTTGGATTCTCAGACTAAGGAAGGGTCGGTCCGAAGATATTTATAGAATCTACAGGTAGGATTAAGTGATGTAGGTGCTTTTCTTCCAGAACATTTTACAGAGAATCAGCTTAAATTGAGTACTACACAGGCAGTTAGCCAGGGAATAAGGATTTAATTTATGTGTGATGAAACAATGCTTTTCCAGGAAATTGAGTATGGAAGAATTGTCAGGGTATGATTGGGCAATAAGTGGTATAAATACTAGTAAGTATAGTCAAGTTTCACTCTTTAGTCTTTCCTTTGTGCTAACAGCATCTCAGAATCAGATTATTCTTTCACTGCGATGAAAACCATAGGCAGATGAGAAATTGAGTCATTTCAAGAAAGGAGAAAAGAAACGAATAACATTCAAACTTTTCTACATAGACGGTGTATTTCTTGACCCTGGGTGAATTGCAGGTACACAGTGTAAGCTTTGGCCATGCAATCTTGGTGCTAGACTGGCTTTCTTGGTCTGTGGTAGTACGGAAGTACTTCCAGAGCATTTCGTCAGTCACCAGGTTTTTGCCTTCAGGTTTGCTATGGCTGCCTATCAGTTTAAAAAAATTATACTGCCATTTTGAGTTTATCTTTGTATATGGTGTAAGAGAATGGTCCAGTTTCATTCTTCTGCATATGTGACTGTCCAATTTTCCCAGCACCATTTATTGAAGAGACTGTCTTTTTTTCCATTGCATATTCTTTCCTGCTTTGTCGAAGATTTGTTGACCATAGAGTTGAGGGTCCATTTCTGGGGTCTCTATTCTGTTCCATTGATCTATGTGTCTGTTTTTTTTGCCAATACCATGCTGTCTTGGTGATCACAGCTTTGTAGTATAGCTTGAGGTCAGGCATTGTGATGCCCCCAGCTTTGGTTTTCTTTTTCATCATACCCCTGGTGATTCGGGGTCTTTTCTGGTTCCATACAAATTTTAGGATTGTTTGTTCCAGCTCTGTGAAAAATGTCGATGGTATTTTGATAGGGATTGCATTGAAAGTGTAGATTGCTCTGGGCAGCATAGACATTTTAACAATGTTTATTCTTCCAATCCATGAGCATGGTTTCACTCATATGTGGAGTGTAAGGAAAAGCGTGGAGGACCATAGGGGAAGGAAGGGAAAACTGAATGGGAAGAAATCAGAGAGGGAGACAAACCATGAGAGACTCTGGACTCCAGGAAACAAACTGAGGGTTACAGAAGGGAGGGGAGTCGGGGGATGGGGTAACCAGGTGATGGGTATTAAGGAGGGCAAGTGTGGTGATAAGCACTGGGTTTATGCACAACTAATGAATTGTTGAACACTACATCAAAAACTAATGATGTACTATATGTTGGCTAAAAAAAATTAAAGGGGGAAACAAAAATATTATACTGCCTTTTAAAAGGTGTAATCTAAATTCTGTTTAACACAATTTAAATTAGTTTTAAGCTATGTGAAGAGAGTTTATGTCAATTTTTAGGGAGTGATTTCCATTACAGTGTATTTAAAACACCCTCTTGTGTCATCTTAGTTCTATAGGATCTATAGAGCAGCGTGGTTTCTTGAAGCTGTACTATAATAACATATTTATTGTAAATACCATGTTTTCTTCCAAATAATGTTTTCCTAAATACGGTTTTGCAGAATTTAATCCTATCATAAGTTTACTTGTTCTTCTTCTAAACCCCGTCCCTTCCGTGTGCCCTTTTCCTGGCTGCTCTTCCCCTTTCCCAAGAGTGTGGAGTCGTCCTCTCTTCCTACTGTCTAGGGTTCCCTTCGTCTTGGATATTCCCAGTGTTTCATGCTTCCCCATCAGAATCTTACCTTGCCTGAGAACTCTGCTTTGTGCTGGATGACAGTGAATGAATGCAGTGAATTCATATTTTATCATGGCTTTCTGCACTTAACACCTTGAAAATTGGTGCCTGGAAATTTTAGGAATTACAGTTGAGTGGGGATATCTTATTTTTAATTTTTTTTTTTTTAAAGATTTTATTTATTTTTTTGACAGAGACATAGCGAGAGCAGGAACACGAGCAAGGGGAGTGGGAGAGGGAGAAGCAGGCTTCCCGCGGAGCAGGGAGCCCGATGTGGGACTCGATCCCAGGACCCTGGGATCATGACCTGAGCTGAAGGCAGACGCTTAACGACTGAGCCACCCAGGCACCCTCTTATTTTTAATTTTAAATGTTTCCTGTTCTGCCCTAGCCCTCCCTGCAAATAGAGCTTGTTATAGTTCTTTCTCCAGAATATGGGCACCAGATTGAGTACAGGGCCTAGAGTTGGCTGATTGTGTGCCTCCAGGCAGAAGGATAGAGTAGATGCCTTTACAGAACTCTGAAGTGGAGCCATGCTTTGTTACTTGTCCATGAAAGAGTGGAAGTGATGTGTTTCTGGTGATGGTGCAGAGTGCTCTGGCTCATGCTCCTGGGCAGTCCTTTATTGCTGATACTGAACTTGGCTCAGACTTTGTGAATACAGGTGTTGATTAAGTGCTCATCATGTGCTTGCCAGCACTGGGAGCCTCTTACTCTGTGAAAGGTAATTTAAAGAGGAGACTCAAGAAGGAAGTTTGGGTTGTGACTGATTGGAATCTTCAGTGTTTGAAGGATAGAGATTCTGACAGTGCTTCTGTGTAGCTTGAAGGGACTTCCTGTAGGTTTCGAGAAAATAATTTGTTCTGGAAAACTCCTTTATGATAAAGATGATGGACAAATATGGCAGATTGATGTCACACCACTTACTGCATTTTGAGAATTGTGATTTGTAATGTCTGTCTTATTCTTTCCCTTTCTTTTCTCTCTAAGCCACGATGGCACAGATTCTCCTCCTGATGCTGATGAAGTTGTTGTTGTTCTCAACAACTTCAAGAGCAAAATTATTAAAGTGAAGGTGAGTTTGGTAATACTAAGGCAGCCACTCTTATAGTGGGTGAAAGTAGCAGTATTCTGGCATTCAGTAGCTCTTATCTAGAAGTAGGTGGATGCATTAACTGATAGTGCTGTCACTGTGGTCATCATTTTACAATATTTATGCATATCAAATCATCACATTGTATACTTTCAATTTATACAATGTTGTTTGTCAGTAATTATATCTCGGTAAAGCTGGGGGGAAGAAAAACCAGCTTAAGACTTTAATTCACCTTTGGAATTTTAGTGTTTATTGCAATGCTTTTTTTTTTTTTTTTTGAGAGAGAGAGAGAGCATGAGGGGCGGGGTCGGGGGGAGATGAGAGAGGGAGAGAGAAAGAGAAAGAGAGACTCCTAAGCAGGCTCCATGCCCAGTGTGGAGACTGATGTGGGGCTTGTTCTCACCACCCTGAGATCATGACCTGACATGTCAGACACTTAGCCAGCTGAGCCACCCAGGCGCCCCAGAATACTTCTTTAAATGTAAGATGTCTTTTGTAAATATACATTTGTGGCTTTCTTCAACTGAGAGATTGCACCTTCTAGGTAATCTCTGAGCAATACAAGTCTCATTTTACATAAAGTGTTTTCACAGATACTGTTTTGCTTACATAGCCATCATTCACATTATTATTGATGACTGTTCTCAGAAAATTGGGAAGAATGCCAGTGAAAATTTCAATGACAATAATAATTGGTAGCCCTATTTCATTTCTTTTCACTTCTCAGAATTTTGAAGTTCTTAGTGCCTTAAATTCAAGTAAAAGGTATCATGGAATAAATAATCATTACACACAGTAAAATCTAAAGCTGACCACACATGATTGAGCAGAAAACTGGTCCCTATGTTGTTGAGAAGATTCAACCCGTCTTTATCCTGGTAAATCCTAAAAACAGGCTGTGATGTGAAGTGACTTCTTCCTGACAGCGCTCATGTGGGCTGCACTCTACCCCTGGAAAACCAGCTGTCAGCTTGGTGGATTAGGTTTCTAGTTTTGCTTAGACTCTGTTTCCTACATAGTTGAATTTGAGATTCTTTGACCATTTTTCAAAGTAAAAACAGTTATCTAATTAAGAGAGGTTGCTGGCTCATCATCTGAAGTTTTAATGTGATATGTTGAAGATCATTGTATTGAACTCGTCTACACTCCGGGTGGATTGTTGTGCTTGTGGGGGAATTCGTTCCCTATTGTTGACAGCACTCCTCACATATGGTTGCAGGTTCAGAAGAAGGCAGATATGGTGAATGAAGACTTGCTGAGTGATGGAACTAATGAGAATGAATCTGGATTTTGGGACTCCTTCAAATGGTAAATTGGCATCATTAAAAAAAGAAGTATCTTTTAAGGAAAAACTGAGATATAAGCACCATCCCTCCCTTCTTTTGAGTATAAGACTCCTATCTGGGCCTTTCAGAGTCTGCACTCTGCCACCACATCTTGCACTTCTATTTAGAGTAGATGAGTGTTTTCCACTGACTGAGTGACGGAGGTTAATGTCCCCGTGTGGGGAAGTTACTTCTTGACTCTCACTGGGTTGTGCCTGCCTTTCGGAGAGTTCAGTTTACTTCCCATTGAGTGGATCATGTTCTGTGGGATCGCCTCTGTTCAGTCTACTCCTGAAGCTCTGCGGTACCCTGCAGGCAGCACCCTTGTCTTTCGCCTGTGGTGGCTTGGTTGCCTTGTGCCCTCTCAGGTGCCAGCGGATGCTTCACCAGCCTCTCCTGCATCGCCCCCTAGGGAAGGAGTGGGCATGGGAAACATCTCTGCAGCTCTCCCCTTAAAGGGCTGTGTGTCTGTACCAGCATTTCAAGTGTTCTTGTTTTTATCTTTATTATTATAGGGGCTTTACGGGAGGACAGAAGACTGAGGAAGTGAAACAAGATAAAGATGACATAATTAATATTTTCTCCGTGGCATCTGGTCATCTCTATGAAAGATTTCTTCGGTTAGTTGTGTTGATTATTTCAGTATATACGAATGGGTTTGTCACAGTATTCTTATTTAGAGAGTAAATGTTTTATGGGATTCTGTCCATTATGCTTCTGTGTATCTGAAGCACTCTGAGGATTGTGAATATATAATTGTATTTGTTTTGATCTGCCAATCTCATGAAGTCTGGCTGTATAATAAATGCATCTTGTGGATATTACAAGGCTATAAACCTTTAATACCACTGCATGCACATTATAAATAGTGGTGTTTCATTGGCCACCAAGCATTGCTTAAATCAGAAATTAGGAGGTTAACACAGAGAATAGAAGTGGAGTAGGGATTACAGAGTCCTGTAATCAGTTAACCACAACCTCCATTATTCATTTATACCATAATCAAGGTAGCAGTTCATGAAGCAGTTTATTTAAAGATGTAACATGATTAAGACATTTGCCTTTATCAGGTATATCTTTATGGGTGAGAAATACTCTTTCTTTTCCATGCAGTGATAACTTTATATAATAAGTGCAGTTTTTCATTTTCCATTACTAAGGGTCTCTCTTTGCCATCAATTTGCTCTGCCATGAAGAACATTCAGCAGTCTCGTGATTGACTCTACTTGATTTCATTGAGATTAAAAAGCATTGGAAAATTATTATTGATTATTATTTGCTTTTGTTTGACAGTATAATGATGCTATCAGTACTGAAGAATACCAAGACTCCTGTGAAATTCTGGTTCTTGAAGAATTATTTGTCTCCCACATTTAAGGTTTGTTCCTCAGGAGAAAGGAAAGGATTCTTATTAAGGAGATATGTATGGTATAATATACTTTTTTACTGCTTCAGTGTTATTTGTATGATTTAAAGTTTTTCCTTTTAATTAGGTTTCCCTTCTTCAGTTGCATATTTTGTTTGTTTATTTATTTAAGTAATCTCTACACCCACCGTGGGGCTCGAACTGACAACCCCAAGATCAAGAGTCGCATGCTCTTCCATTTAAGCCAGCCAGGTGCCCCTAGTTGCATATTTCTATGTTCATTCCAGATGGATTATTTTGGAGGAATAGTCGTTATAAAACCAAACACAAAATTATGACCCGTTTGAAGCTTGGATAACATTGGAGGAAAATCTGTATCTTTTGTTTTGATGAAATAACATTCTCTTCCTCTGAGCATGTATATTATAGTTTAATTAGAAAGCACAGTACAAGTTATTCTCTGTTTTTTTTATGTAGTCACAGGTGAGTCAGGGTCAGATTTCTGTATTAGACCACTGTTATGGTAAATGTGTTTTACTTGTGCCATAATCATGATGGCTGACTTACATTATTGAGTTGATTTTCTTCATCAAAGTAAATGGTTGTTTGTTGTCTTCTATGTCCAAAAATAGGAGTTCATACCTTATATGGCAAATGAATACAATTTCCAATATGAGCTTGTTCAGTACAAATGGCCTCGGTGGCTTCATCAACAGACTGAGAAACAGCGCATCATCTGGGGTTACAAGATCCTCTTCCTGGATGTGCTCTTCCCACTAGTTGTTGACAAATTCCTGTTTGTGGATGCTGATCAGGTAAGCTCTTACAAGCCAAATTTAAACAGTTCATATTGGGGCGCCTGGGTGGCTCAGTCATGAAGCGTCTGCCTTCAGCTCAGGTCATGATCCTGGGGTCCTGGCTTCAAGCCCCGCATCAGGCTCCCTGCTCAGTGGGAGGCCTGCTTCTCCCTCTCCCACTCCCCCTGCTTGTGTTCCCTCTCTTGCTGTCTTTCTCTCTGTCAGATAAATAAATAAAATCTTAAAACAAAAACAGTTCGTATTAAAGGCATTAGACTTCCTTCTCCTTTTTAAATGATTTTATTTTTCTAGTTACAGAAAAATACATGCTTACATTATTTAGAATATATGGAAAGTTACACTCAGATGTGATCACTTTTAAAATTTGCATTTGCGGTATCTCTTTTCATCTTTTTTTCTATGCCCCTTCTACACAGTTGTGATTACATCATGTATGCAGTTTTGTTTCTTAATTCATTTAACATACAAACTAGAAACTGGAAGATTGAGGTTTAACAGTGCTTGCCATTATCTCCAATTATTTACCCAAAAGCTAGGAGTTATTGACATGGTTAAGAGAGGGGAAGCTCTAGTAGATAGATGCTTGCCTTGATAATTTGGAACTCTTCAGATATTCTTCCTCCTGTCAAGATTTGACCTAAAAGGAACACACTGTGGTTTTAGACCACACAAACTCAAAAAGTGTGAATATAGTTGTCCTTTACAACCTTCCCCCTTCCCCTGACCTGGCTGAAACCCGAGGTAATCATCTGAATGGAAATGATATGTAATATGTGCAAAAGTCATGTGGCCAGAGGCTTCATCCACCTCTTTGGAATTACCTGCCTCATCTGACTCACTGTATCACAACTGGCTTGACCTAAAGCATGCTTTCTGGATTCTAATATAAGCACACTTAACTCCTTGTTGAGTACTTGCTGTGTGTCAGGCTATCCATGTATTGATTCATGTAATCCTGTGAGGTCTCCATTTTACACATGAGGAAACTCAGTCACAGAGAGGCTAAGTAGTGTAAATTTGTTTTATTTCTACCTTTTTGAATACTTAGAATACTGTGTGACAAGTACTAGGCAAGGTGTCTTTCTTGTTAGTGAAGGCAGTCAGCTAATCAGTGTAAGAATCCGGGCTCAGACTGGGTCTACCACTGGAGCCTGTGCCATTAACCTCAGAGCTGCCCTCTGTAATGTCTCAGTGAGGCAGTCTGTATTTTAAGAAAACTGCTGTCTGCATGGCTGTTTAACAAATGACTTGTGGGGCGTCTAGGTGGCTCAGTTGGTTAAGTGTCTGACTCTTGATTTCGGCTCAGGTCATGATCTCAGCGTTGTGAGATGGAACCCTGTGTCAGGGTCTGCACTGGGCATGAAGCCTATTTTAAGATTCTCTCTCTTCCTCTCCCTCTGCACCTCCCTCCGTCTAAAACAAACAAAACAAAACAAATGACTTGTGATCTTCTTTTTTCCAGATTGTACGAACGGATCTGAAAGAGTTAAGAGATTTCAATTTGGATGGTGCTCCTTATGGCTATACTCCTTTCTGTGATAGCCGAAAAGAAATGGATGGCTACAGGTTCTGGAAATCAGGGTACTGGGCCAGTCATTTGGCTGGGCGAAAGTATCATATCAGGTATTGAAAAAGGAGTACTCCCAGTGTTGTTTGATTTTCTTTTCTTAAAAAATTTATTTCACATATTTGAATTTGTGAATAGGTAATAAACTAACATGGTTCAAAAATAAAAATTATGAAAAATATGCAGTGAAAAATAATCCTCCCAGTCCTTTCCGTCTTCTACCCAGTTCCCATTTCTACAACAGATAACCAACTTTATTAATTTACTATATGTCCTTCCAGAGTTTGATTCTTACATTATCAACTGAACTTCTTTTTTTACACAAAATATACCATCATATTTACAGTTTTGTGCCTTGCTTTATTTAATATCTCTAGTAGATCTTACATCAATGTCCTGAGAGAGAGACCTTCCTTTTTACATCTACATATTATTCCAGTATATATGTTATTTATGGTATTTTGCTGTGACATACAGTGTTGCAGTGAATAATTAAATACATCATTTAGTATGTTTCAAATATATCTGTAGGACAGGGGCGCCTGGGTGGCTCAGTCGTTAAGCGTCTGCCTTCGGCTCAGGTCATGATCCCAGGGTCCTGGGATCGAGCCCCACATCGGGCTCCCTGCTCGGCGGGAAGCCTGCTTCTCCCTCCCACTCCCCCTGCTTGTGTTCCCTCTCTCGCTGTGTCTCTCTGTCAAATAAATAAAACAAAATTTAAAAAAAAAAAACAAAAAACAAATATATCTGTAGGACAAATTCCTAGAAGTAGAACTCCTAGGATGGACTGTGTAACATTACATTATCTGCTCTGGGTCGAGTGTGGTTAGGAAGATCTGGAAGGTCTGGGGATGTGTAGGTAGCAGCATTTACAGACATAAATGTTGGGGTTTGGTGATTTCTTTGTCATCAGTTAATGTTCTTGGTCCAGAAGATCTGTAACACTTGGGGTATTTTTCCCTGCAACATTTAAGACGTCAACAGGATATCTTTGACTGATGGTTAGCTTTTATTACCTAATCTGCTGACATTTGGTAGAAGTTTTCTTTTCAGAGATTTAAGGTAGCTAAATAAGGAAGGCAATTTAATAAGGAAGAGGGACAAAGTGAGCTTGTGGTGGCAGAATACAGGTTTTGCAATAATTTCCTGAGCCATCTTTGAAGGAGCACATACTGACCCTGAGCTCCACACTGAGGCCACAGCTTACTTTTTCAAAGAGAGGCCAGGATGTTTACCTGGTGACCATTATTCAGCGAGGTTACTTTTTCTGCCACAATCCATGGTTATAACAAGTAGTTCTTCTCTATCCAGTGCACTGTATGTCGTGGATCTGAAGAAGTTTAGGAAAATAGCTGCTGGTGACAGACTCAGGGGACAGTACCAAGGTCTGAGTCAGGATCCTAACAGCCTTTCAAATCTTGATCAAGTAAGTGGCTATTTTTTTTGGTTAACACTTTCAGTGGTGGGTATGCAATATTGTTTCAGGAATTAAATTATTATTTTCCTCTCAGTTCTCTCCTCCGTTGGGACAATGTTTTGTTTCTTCATGGAAAGGAATTGTGGTGTGTGTGTGTGTGTGTGTGTGTGTGTGTGTGTGTGAGAGAGAGACATTTTTATCCTCAAGAGAAGACATACTAGTGAAAAATGTCATAGGCCTGATGTGAGTTTGGAAGGGAGATGGAAGGAGGATGCTGCCTCTTCAAACCATTACCGTATCTTTCAATTTTGCACCCAAGTTACCTTGTTTGATAAATTTGTTTCTCTGCCTGCTAGGAGCAATTTGTTTCTTTTTAGGAACTAATTAGCAAAGATTCACAGTAGATAGTCTACAATTTCCCTTTTTTTCTTTTCTTTTTTTTAAAGATTTTATTTATTTATGTGTCAGAGAGAGAGAAAGAAAAATCACAAGCAGGGGGAGCGGAAGGCAGAGGGAGAAGCAGGCTCCTCGCCGAGGAAGGAGCCTGATGTGGGACTTGATCCCAGGACCTTGGGATCATGACCTGAACTGAAGGCCCATGCTTAACCGATTGAGCCACCCAGGCATCCCTCCTTTTTTTCCTATGTCAGAAACTATGGTGTTTGTGTGTGTGTATGTGTGTGTGTGTTTGTTTTTTTAACTATGGTGGTTTTTTTTTTAAGAAGTTTAGCCAAATCAATTTATTAATGCTAAATATTTTTCAGAAGTGAGATAATAGTTTGTTTTAGATACCTAGTTTTACATATTCTGTTTTGCCTAAGTCTGCCTTAAACATTTTACAACTGTTATTGTGATATATAGCACCCATAAAGGAAAGCATACAAAACAAAATTATACCGATATATACATATTCATATGCATCAGTGAATTACCACAAAGCAAATGCCCATATACCATCATCCAGTTCAAGAAATAGAACATTACTAGCATCCCAGCAGCCATCTTTCTTCTCTAACAGAAGTATCCAGCATCCTGACTTTGGCGGTAATTACCTCAATTCTTTTCTTTGTAGAATTACTACTTGAATGTGTATCCTTAAATACTGTAGTTTAGTTTTGCCTGTTTTTTTTCTCCCTACCTCAGTTGTATCTTAAAAGCTGTACTCTTTTGAATCTAATTTCTTTTGCTCAACGTTATGTTTCTGCAATCCATCCATTTTGTTGTGTGTAGTGGTACTGTGTTTTGTTTATACTACATTTGGGTTGTTTTCCATTTTTGTCTTCCATGGATAATGCTGCTGTGATCATTCATGCAACTGTCTTGATGCACATGTACACATATTTCAGTTGTGTGTACAACTACACGTGGAATTACCAAGTCATCAGATTTGTATGTTTGTCTTTATTAAATGATCCTAAACAGTTTTCCAAAGTTCTAATTTATATTTCTACCAGCCATGTAAGAATTCCTGTTGCTCCGTGTTTTGACCAGTACTTACTGTCAGTCTGTTAATTTGGTATATGTGAACTACCATCCTATGTGGCTTTCATTTAGAGAGTTTATTACATTTACATTTTCTATAATTATTAGTCAAGTAGGATTTACATCTGTCATTTTAATTCCCTTGTTTCCTGTACTGTATATTTTTGAGTTATTTTCTCAGTGGTTGTCCTGATGATTATCATTAACACTTTAACTTATGACAATTTAGTTTGGGTTACTAACAACTTAATTTCAGGAGTATACAAAAACTTTGTTCCTATATAGCTTTGTTCCCCTCCTTCCCATACTTTTATTATCATACAGTTTGTATGATACATTGTATATATATTGTATGATACATTATATGCCTATCAACACAGATTTATGATTACTACTGTTTGTAATTGTTTTTAAACCAGGGGGGGAAAAGCTCTAAATAAGAAATACATTGATATTATCTTTTATATTTACCTACATACCTTTACTGGTGCTTTTTATTTCTTCGTGTAGATTTGAGTTACTGTTTAGTGTCCTTTCATTTCACCCAGAGGTCTCCCTTTAGTATTTCTGATACGATGGCTCTGGAGCTATAAACTCTTGGGGGTAATTTTCTCCTTCATTGTTTTTGATGGATAGTTTTGCTGGATATAAAATTCTTGCTTGTCATTTTTTCTTTTTCTCATATTTTTCTTTGAATATATTGTCCCACACACTGTTAGCCTCCATGTTTTGTGATGAGAAGTTAGCTGTTAATCTTGAGAATCCCTTACCTGACAAGTCACTATCTCCAGTCTTTTCTTTTGATAGTTTTGATTATGATGTAGCTAGGTTGGGTCTCTTTTGAGTTAATCCTACTTGGGAGTTCATTGAACTTCTTGAATGTGTAGGTTAATGTTTTTCACCAAGTTTGGGAAGTTTTATTTCTTTATTATTTCTGCCTCTTTTTCTCTCCTCTTGGGACTCCCATTGTATGTGTTCATATATTTGATGGTTTCCCACAGTTCTGTGAGCTCTGTTTATTTTTTTTTTCATTCTTCTCTCCGCTCCTGGAAAATCTTAAGACTGGATAATCTCAATTGATTTATCTACAATTGGCCTGATTATTATTATTTTTTAAAATCTTTTTATTGTTATGTTAATCCCCATACATTACGTCATTAGTTTTAGATGTAGTGTTCCATGATTCATTGTTTGTGCATAACACCCAGTGCTCCATGCAGAACGTGCCCTCTTTAATACCCATCACCAGGCTAACCCATCCTCCCCCCCTCCCCTCTAGAACCCTCAGTTTGTTTTTCAGAGTCCATCGTCTCTCATGGTTCTTCTCCCCCTCCGATTTCCCCCCCTTCATTCTTCCCCTCCTGCTACATTCTTCTTCTTCTTTTTTTCTTTCTTAACATATATTGCATTATTTGTTTCAGAGGTACAGATCTGAGATTCAACAGTCTTGCACAATTCACAGCACTTACCAGAGCACATACCCTCCCCAGTGTCTATCACCCATTCCCCCCATCCCTCCCACCCCACCCCCCACTCCAGCAACCCTCAGTTTGTTTCCTGAGATTAAGAATTCCTCATATCAATGAGGTCATATGATACATGTCTTTCTCTGATGGACTTATTTCGCTCAGCATAATACCCTCCAGTTCCATCCACGTCATTGCAAATGGCAAGATCTCATTCCTTTTGATGGCTGCATAATATTCCATTGTATATATATACCACTTCTTCTTTATCCATTCATCTGTTGATGGACATCTTGGCTCTTTCTACAGTTTGTCTATTGTGGACATTGCTGCTATAAACATCGGGGTGCACGTACCCTGTCTGATCCCTACTTTTGTATCTTTGGGGTAAATACCCAGTAGTGCAATTGCTGGATCGTATGGTAGCTCTATTTTTAACTTTTTGAGGAACCTCCATACTGTTTTCCAGAGTGGCTGCACGAGCTTGCATTCCCATCAACAGTGTAGGAGGGTTCCCCTTTCTCTGCATCCCCGCCAACATCTGTCATTTCCTGACTTGTTAATTTTAGCCATTCTGACTGGTGTGAGGTGATATCTCATTGAGGTTTTGATTTGGATTTCACTGATGCCAAGCGATGTTGAGCACTTTTTCATGTGTTTGTTGGCCATTTGGATGTCTTCTTTGGAAAAATGTCTGTTCATGTCTTCTGCCCATTTCTTGATTAGATTCTTTGTTCTTTGGGTGTTGAGTTTGATAAGTTCTTTATAGATTTTGGATACTAGCCCTTTATCTGATATGTCATTTGCAAATATCTTCTCCCATTCTGTCGGTTGTCTTTTGGTTTTGTTGACTGTTCTTTTTGCTGTGCAAAAGCTTTTTATCTTGATGAAGTCCCAATAGTTCATTTTTGCCCTTGCTTCCCTTGCCTTTGGCGATGTTTCTAGGAAGAAGTTGCTGCGGCTGAGGTCGAAGAGGTTGCTGCCTGTGTTCTCCTTTAGGATGTTGATGGACTCTTGTCTCACATGGAGGTCTTTCAACCATTTGGAGTCAATTTTTGTGTGTGGTGTAAGGAAATGGTCCAGTTTCATTCTTCTGCATGTGGCTATCCAGTTTTCCCAACAGCATTTGTTGAAGAGACTTTTTTCCATTGGACATTCTTTCTTGCTTTGTCAAAGATTAGTTGACCATAGAGTTGAGGGTCCATTTCTGGGCTCTCTATTCTGTTCCATTGATCTCTGTGTCTGTTTTTGTGCCAGTACCATACTGTCTTGATGATGACAGCTTTGTAATAGAGCTGGAAGTCTGGAATTGTGATGCCGCCAGCTTTGCTTTTCTTTTTCAACATTCCTCTGGCTATTCGGGGTCTTTTCTGGTTCCATACAAATTTGAGGATTATTTGTTCCATTTCTTTGAAGAAAGTGGATGGTATTTTGATGGGGATTGCATTGAATGTGCAGATTGTTCTAGATAGGATTGACATCTTCACAATATTTGTTCTTCCAGTCCATGAGCATGGAACGTTTTTCCATTTCTTTGTGTCTTCCTCAATTTCTTTCATGAGTATTTTATAGTTTTCTGAGTACAGATCCTTTGCCTCTTGGTTAGATTTATTCCTAGGCATCTTATGGTTTTGGGTGCAATTGTAAATGGGATCAACTCCTTAATTTCTCTTTCTTCTGTCTTGTTGTTGGTGTATAGGAATGCCACTGACTTCTGTGCATTGATTTTATATCCTGCCACTTTACTGAATTCCTGTATGAGTTCTAGCAGTTTTGGGATGGAGTCTTTGGGGTTTTCCACATAAAGTATCATATCATCTGCAAAGAGTGAGAGTTTGACTTCTTCTTTGCCGATTTGGATGCCTTTTATTTCTTTTTGTTGTCTGATTGCTGTGGCTAGGACTTCTAATACTATGTTGAATAGCAGTGGTGATAGTGGACATCCCTGCCGTGTTCCTGACCTTAGGGGGAAATCTCTCAGCTTTTCCCCATTGAGAATGATATTGGCTGTAGGTTTTTCATAGATGGCTTTTATGATATTGAGGTATGTACCCTCTATGCCTATACTCTGAAGAGTTTTGATCAAGAAAGGATGCTGTCCTTTGCCAAATGCTTTTTCTGCATCTATTGAGAGGATCATATGGTTCTTGTTCTTTCTTTTGTTAATGTATTGTATCACGTTGATTGATTTGCAGATGTTGAACCAGCCTTGCAGCCCAGGGATAAATCCCACTTGGTCGTGGTGAATAATCCTTTTAATGTACTGTTGGATCCTATTGGCTAGTATTTTGGTGAGAATTTTTGCATTCATGTTCATCAGGGATATTGGTCTGTAATTCTCCTTTTTGATGGGGTCTTTGTCTGGTTTTGGGATCAAGGTAATGGTGGCCTCATAAAATGAGTTTGGAAGTTTTCCTTCCATTTCTGTTTTTTGGAACAGTTTCAGAAGAATAGGTATTAATTCTTCTTTAAATGTTTGGTAGAATTCCCCTGGGAAGCCATCTGGCCCTGGGCTTTTGTGTTTTGGGAGATTTTTGATGACTGCTTCAATTTCCTTAGTGGTTATAGGTCTGTTCAGGTTTTCTATTTCTTCCTGGTTCAGTTTTGGTAGTTGATACATCTCTAGGAATGCATCCATTTCTTCCAGGTTATCTAATTTGCTGGCATAGAGTTGCTCATAATATGTTCTTATAATTGTTTGTATTTCTTTGGTGTTGGTTGTGATCTTTCCTCTTTCATTCATGATTTTGTTGATTTGGATCATTTCTCTTTTCTTTTTGGTAAGTCTGGCCAGGGGTTTATCAATCTTGTTAATTCTTTCAAAGAACCAGCTCCTAGTTTCGTTGATCTGTTCTACTGTTCTTTTAGTTTCTATTTCATTGATTTCTGCTCTGATCTTTATGATTTCTCTTCTCCTGCTGGGTTTAGGCTTTATTTGCTGTTCTTTCTCCAGCTCCTTTAGGTGTAGGGTTAGGTTGTGTACTTGAGACCTTTCTTGTTTCTTGAGAAAGGCTTGTATTGCGATATACTTTCCTCTTAGGACTGCCTTTGCTGCATCCCAAAGATTTGGAACAGTTGTGTTTTCATTTTCATTGGTTTCCATGAAATTTTTTAATTCTTCTTTAATTTCCAGGTTGACCCATTCGTTCTTTAGTAGGATGCTCTTTAGCCTCCATGTATTTGAGTTCTTTCTGACTTTCCTCTTGTGATTGAGTTCTAGTTTCAAAGCATTGTGGTCTGACAGTATGCAGGGAATGATCCCAATCTTTTGGTACCGGTTGAGACCTGATTTATGACCTAGGATGTGATCAATTCTGGAGAATGTTCCATGGGCACTAGCGAAGAATGTGTGTATTCAATTGCTTTGGGATGGAATGTTCTGAATATGTCTGTGAAGTCCATTTGGTCCAGTGTGTCATTTAAAGCCTTTATTTCCTTGTTGATCTTTTGCTTAGACTATCTGTCCATTTCAGTGAGGGGGGTGTTAAAGTCCCCCACTATTATTGTATTGTTGTCAATGTGTTTCTTTGCTTTTGTTATTAATTGGCTTATATAATTGGCTGCTCCCATGTTAGGGGCATAGATATTTACAATTGTTAGATCTTCTTGTTGGATAGACCCTTTAAGTAGGATATAGTGTCCTTCCTCATCTCTTATTACAGTCTTTGGTTTAAAATCTAATTTGTCTGATATAAGGATTGCCACCCCAGCTTTCTTTTGGTGTCCATTAGCATGGTAAATGGTTTGCCACCCCCTTACTTTCAATCTGGGGGTGTCTTTGGGTCTAAAATGAGTCTCTTGCAGACAGCATATCGATGGGTCTTGTTTTTTAATCCAGTCTGATAGCCTGTGTCTTTTGATTGGGGCATTTAGCCCATTTACATTCAGGGTAACTATTGAAAGATATGAATTTAGTGCCATTGTATTGCCTGTAAGGTGACTGTTACTGTATATTGTCTGTGTTCCTTTCCAGTCTATGTTGCTTTTAGGCTCTCTCTTTGCTTAGAGGACCCCTTTCAAGATTTCTTGTAGGGCTGGTTTTGTGTTTGCAAATTCCTTTAGTTTTTGTGTGTCCTGGAAGCTTTTTATCTCTCCTTCTATTTTCAATGACAGCCTAGCTGGATATAGTATTCTTGGCTGCATATTTTTCTCATTTAGTGCTCTGAATATATCCTGCCAGTCCTTTCTGGCCTGCCAGGTCTCTGTGGATAGGTCTGTTGCCAGTCTAATGTTTCTACCATTGTAGGTTACATATCTCTTCTCCCGAGCTGCTTTCAGGATTTTCTCTTCATCTCTGAGACTCGTAAGTTTTACTATTAGATGTCAGGGTGTTGACCTATTTTTATTGATTTTGAGAGGGCTTCTCTGTGCTTCCTGGATTTTGATGCCTGTTTCCTTCCCCAAATTAGGGAAGTTCTCTGCTATAATTTGCTCCATTATACCTTCTGCCCCTCTCTCTCTTTCTTCTTCTTCTGGGATCCCAGTTATTCTAATGTTGTTTCATCTTATGGTATCGCTTATCTCTCGAATTCTGCCCTCGTGATCCAGTAGTTGTTTATCTCTCTTTTTCTCAGCTTCTTTATTTTCCATTATTTGGTCTTCTATCTCACTGATTCTTTCTTCTGCTTCATTTATCCTAGCAGTTAGCTCCCCCATATTTGATTGCACCTCATTAATAGCCTTTTTGATTTCGACTTGGTTAGATTTTAGTTCTTTTACTTCTTCAGAAAGGGTTTCTCTAATAACTTCCATGCTTTTTTCAAGCCCAGCTAGTATATTTAAAGTGATGATTCTGAACTCTAGATCTGACATCGTACTAATGTTCGTATTGAGTATGTCCCTGGCAGTCGGTACTACCTCTTGTTCTTTTTGTTGAGGTGATTTTTTCCGTCTTGTCATTTTGTCCAGAGGAGAATAGATTAATGAGAGAACAAAATGCTAACAGGGTAACAACGTCCCCAGAAAATATACTCTAAACAAATCAGAAAAGACCTGAAGCAGTGGGAAAAGAAAGGGAAAGAGAGAAAAAAGGAAAAAGGAAAAAAAAAGGAAAAGATAAAGATAAAAACAAACAAAAACAGAACAAAACAAAAAATAACCAGAATACGATCAAATATGATCAGGCTGGTATATAGATCAGTGCCACACACTAGATTTTGGGTGTATTTTGGTCTGTTAGAAGAAAGTGCCTCCCAAAATTTTAAAGAAGAAAAACTTATATATGTACAAAAATAAGGGTTGATATGATGAAGGGATGGAATATGACTGTAAAGATGGAAATTATAAAAAATTTTATAAAAGGAATTGATAAGAAGTTTGAAAAAAGAAAGAAGAGGATTTAAAAAAAAAAAAGAAAAGAAAAAGGAGAGAATGTGATCAGGCAGGGGAGTAGGAAAAAACCATACACTAGAGATTTAGGGTATATTTTGATCTGTTAGAAGAAACTATCTCAAAATTTTAAAGAGAGAACAACTTATATATATGTGCCAAAAATATGGGTAACTACTATGAAGGGATAGAATATGACTCTAAAAATGAAAAATAAAAATGTTTTTTTAAAAAAAGGATTGATAAGATGTTGGTTGAAAAAGGGAAAAAGAAAAATTAAAAAAAAAAAAAGTTAAAAAAAAATTAACTTTGAAAGACTACAGAATCATGGTAAAAAAGCCATGGATTCTATGTGCAGTATTCCGCTAGCACTGGAGTTCTGCCATTCTCATTGATGGTAAACTTGGTCTTGGCTGGCTGTTCTCGCTGATCTTCTGGGGGAGGGGCCTGTTGCCGTGGTTCCCAGATGTCTTTGCCGGAGGCGGAATTGCCCCGCCCTTGCCCCGTCCGGGCTAAGTAATCTGCTCGGGTTTGCTCTCCGGAGCTTTTGTTCCCTGCAAGCTTTCTGTACAGCTTTGGAGGCGGAGAGTGAAAATGGCGGCCTCCCAATCTCCGCCCTGGAGGAGCCGAGAACTCGGGGCCCCGCTCCTCAGTGAGCCCCCAGAGAAAAGCCGTCATTCACTCCCGTCTCCCCGGTCTCCGGCTGCACTCTGTGCTCACCCGGCCTGTGACCGAGCGTTTCTCTCTCTGGCACCCGACCCCGGGTGGAGTCTCCAAACCCCGCAGATCCCTGTGGTGCGCTCCCGCACCTCTCCTCCCGGGGGAAGAAGGGGAGTCTCCCCGGATCTGCCGCTTGTTGGGTCCCTGCTGGAGGAGTAGTGGCCCGACTGTGCTGCGGATCACGGTTTATGGCAACCCCGAGCTGAGAGCCCGCGCCTGGGCTCCGTCTCTGCAGCCGGCTTCCCCGCTCCGA
Source organism: Phoca vitulina (assembly GCF_004348235.1). Classification (NCBI taxonomy): domain Eukaryota; kingdom Metazoa; phylum Chordata; class Mammalia; order Carnivora; family Phocidae; genus Phoca; species Phoca vitulina. The sequence goes on from NW_022589704.1 coordinate 108,822,248, forward strand.
TACCTGGGAGCTCTGCCACACTCAGGCACCCCCGGTCTTTCTGTGACCCCGAGGGTCCTGAGACCACACTGTCTTGCGAGGGTTCCACCCCCCACTTAGCCACCGGAGTGACGTCCCTCAGCGGAGCAGACTTCTAAAAGTTCCGATTTTGTGCTCTGCGGCTCTATCACTTGCCAGAAGCGGCCAACGGAGGCCCCTTCCCTGCCGTCTATCCTCCCGAGTAACGCCTCGGATTCACTTCTCCGCACGTCCTACCTTCCAGAAAGTGGTCGCTTTTCTGTTCAGAGAGTTGTTGCTATTCTTTTCTTCGATCTCCTGTTGAGTTTGTAGGTGTTCAGAATGGTTTGATCCCTATCCACCTGAATTCCTGAGACCAGATGAAATCCAGGTCTCCTACTCCTCTGCCATCTTGACCTGATTTTTTTTTCTGCTACTCAAATCTGTGGCTAAACCCATCTAGTGAATTTTCATTTAAATTATTGTGTTTTTCTTTTTTTTTTTTTTTTTTTTAAATATTTTATTTATTTGCAAGAGAGAGAATGAGAGACAGAAAGCATGAGAGGGAGGAGGGTCAGAGGGAGAAGCAGACTCCCTGCTGAGCAGGGAGCCCGATGTGGGACTCGATCCCGGGACTCCAGGATCATGACCTGAGCCAAAGGCAGTCGCCTAACCAACTGAGCCACCCAGGCGCCCAAAATTATTGTGTTTTTCAACAGTAGATTTTGTTTGGTTCTTTTGTATAATTTGTACCTCTTTATTCTCTAATTTACTATTTATACTAATTAATACTAATTACTAATAATATTAATTACTAATTAATATATTTTCCTTTAGTTCTATTAGACTTGGTTTCCTTTCTTCCTATTTGAACATATTTAAGACACCCGATATAGAGTCCTTGTGTTGTAAATTCAATGTCTAGGCCTCCAGAAGTATAGTTTCTTTTGATTACTTTTTACCCCTGTATATGGGTTTTGTATATTTGGTATTTCGCATGTCTCTTCTTTTTTGTTGAATACTGAAAATTTCAAGTAATATAGTGCGGCACTCTGGAAATCAGACTTTCCCTCGTCCCCAAGGTTTATTGTTGCTGCCTATTGCAGGAGTAATTGTTTGTTTTGGGACTTCTAAACCAGTTCTGTGAAGTCTGCATTTTTGGTCTGCCTGATTAGCTTAGTGGTCAGCTAAAACAGAGATTTCCTTAAGTGTTCAGAACCCCTAAGACTTCCATTCTTTGCCAGCATCCTCTGGGTGCATGTTGGGACACATCCTCAACAGTTAGCCAGGCAGTTTACAACTCTACCTTCTTTGTTGCATAGAGCCTCAGGATCAACCAGAGATGAGAGCTTTTGGCTTTATTAGGTCTTTCTTGCTTATGCACACACCACTGAGCATGCTCAGAGCTTATACATGTGCATGGCTTTCTGTTTTCCCAGGAATATATCTTTTCTTTTCAAAGCCTCCTATGGATATCTAATTCTTTGGTTTCTCCTGTTAAGAATTTTGCTTAGTATATTGTTTACTCCACTTTAGACAGCCTCGGAAAGCTTAATATAATCCTCAAGTGCTGCTGAGGAGAAGCTGCTTTTTATCATTGGGTTAAGTTCAACTGAGATTGAATAGACGGGCCTATATAGTACAGTCTTTAAATAATGCCTCTGCTTTGGGAATGAAGCTTGAAAGATCTCCAGCGTCGTTCTCCTTTCTCCAGTATGGGAGTTCAGGCTGTTATTTTTTGAGGCTGATGGGGAGCAGGAGAATAGGAATAGGGTAAGTTCAGATGCCTCAAAATTCACTGTTCTTATCAACATTCAACCATTTTTTGTTGACTTTTAGTTGCTCTTAGGTTGCTGCAAACCTTTGGTTAATTTCCAGAGTTCTGAAAAATGTTGGTTCTATTTTTGTTATGTTTTTGGCTGCTTTTATGGAGAGGTGAACTTTCAGAGCTCCTTACTCTACCATTTTTTTGCTGATGTTGCTCCTCATTGTGGTTTTATTTTGCATTTCCATTATTAATATAATGAAGTTGAGTACCATTTTGTGTGTTTATGGCCACTTAGGTATTCTCTTTTGTGATATGCTTATTTAAGTATTTGGGTTGTTTGAAATTTTTCTTCTTGATTTATGGGCATTCTTTTATATATACTGATAGTGTATCCTTTGTTATATATGTTGCAAAATTTCCAACTTTAACTCTCTTAATGGTATCTTTTGTAGTCAGACTGGTCAGTATTTTCTGTTACGGTTAATGCTTTTTGACCCCTATTAAAGTTACAAAGATACTTTTTTTTATATGAGCTTCATTGTTTTTTTCTTTCACATTCAAATCATTATTCCAGGAGGAATTTGTTTTTGAGATAGAGTTCAACTTTCACTTTTTATGTACATATACAGTTATATCAGTTTTTTTTTTTTTTTTTTTTAATGAAATGCACTGCTCTATAATACCATCTTTGTCAGATATGAAGTGCCCATATATGCATGGATCCATTTCTGGGTCTTCTAGTTTTTGATTGGTCTATTTGTCTATCTTCACATCCATACTATAAATATCTCAGTTACTTTAGTTCTGTAATAAGTCATGATACCCAGTAAATCAAATCCTCCCACCTCATTCTTAAAGAATGTCTTAGAGTATTCTTTGTCCTTTATTTTTTCATATACATTTTAGAATGAGCTTGTCAAGTTCAGGAGGAAAAAAAACACTTGCTAGGATTTTATATTTGGGTTGTATTTAATTTCTCTCAATAATGTAGATTGATTTCCTCATAGAGATCTTGTACATCTTTTTTAGAGTTATTTTTAAAAGCCTTTTGTTTCTGTTTGTTGCTGGTATCTAGAATTGCAACTGATTTTTGTTCTTTGTCGTACTCAGCCACCGTGCTAATATATATATATATATACTTTTGTCTTTTCTATATATGTAAGCATCATATATCTACAGATAATGGCAGTTTTATTTTTTCTTTTCCAATCTTACATTTAAAAAATTTTTTTTCTTGCTTTCACTATTCACTGGACTTCCATAATGTTGAATAGAAATGTTGATAGTGGACATTCTTGACTCAAAATGATGAAAGTATTCAGCATTTCACCACTAAGTATGATGTTTGTTGTAGATGTTCTGTAGATACCTCTTATTCACATTAAGGAAGTTCCTTTTAGTTCTTTTTTGATACTTAAAAAAGATCTCTTGTGTTAAATTCTGTAAATTTTTGACATCTGCTGAAATAATATGATTTTCTCTTTTATTCTGTAAATATAGTTAATTTTATACCTAAATATAATTTCTGAATTATATAATCCAACATGATTATGATTTATTATTATTTTTTTATATAGTCCTGGATTTTGGGGGCAAGTATTTGTTTAAGAATTTTGCACTTATGTTTTTGTGTGACATTGACTTGTAGTAATATCTCTGTCAGATTTTGGTATTGAGATTTAATAAAATGAGTTGGGTTGTGTTGTTTTTTTTTTTAATTTACCTGTAATTGGTTTTTATAAGATTGGCTTTATTTCTTTCTTAAATGTTTGGTGGAATTCACTAGTGAAGCCTCTAATTTCTTTGTGCTTAAATTATGATTTCAGTTTCTTTAATAGTTATGAGACTGTTGGCATTTTTTATTACTTCTTTTATCAGTGTTTTTGTTGTCTCTAAATTTCCTAACATAGAATCATGAAGTTGCTTGTACTATCCTCTATATAGTGACATGCTCAGATTGTAAGTACACTGTATAATCTGTTGTAGAAAATGTGTATCAAGAAAGAAAAAAAATGTGTATCAAGAACCAGAATGCTTTCATCACTCCAGTTATCCTTTTAAAGTCCCATAGCATCTATACTGGTGTCTTCTCTCTTAAAAATTCCTGACATATGTTAAAAAAAAAAAAAAGAAGAAGAAGAAGATAGCAGGAAGGGAAAAATGAAGGGGGGGAAATCGGAGGGGGAGATGAACCATGAGAGACCATGGACTCTGAGAAACAAACTGAGGGTTCTAGAGGGGAGGGGGTGGGAGGATGGGTTAGCCTGGTGATCGGTATTAAAGAGGGTACGTACTACATGGAGCACTGGGTGTTATATGCAAACAATGAATCGTGGAACACTACATCAAAAACTAATGATGTATGGTGATTAACATAACATAATAAAAAAAATTATTAAAAAAATCAATTCTTCTTTTTCCAAGGGCATTCCTATCAGAAACACTGTACTTGATAAAAAAATAAATGATGATTAAAAAAAAAGAAAAATTCCTGACATTGTTTATTGTGCTTTTTTTCCCTTTATCACCTCACCAAAAATTAAAGAAGCATCTTTTAATGTTTTTCATCCTATCTGTATGTTTCTTTTCTATTTAACTAATTTATTCTTTATTTTTCTTACCTCTTTCTTTAATTTGTTGATTTTTTTTCTAACTTCTTGAGATAGGTGTTTAGTTCATGATTCTTAGTCTTTTCTAATATATGCATTTGAAATGATCAGATTCTATCTCACCAGAATTTTGGCTGCATTCCACACATTTTATATGTAGCATTTTCCTTGTCATTTGGTACAATGTATTTCTAGTTTTCAGTATGATTTCTTCTTTAACTCATGAGTTATGTAGAAGTTTTTTCCAAATACATGGGAATTTTCTAGTTATATTGTTACTAATTTCTAGCTCAGTTGCTTTATGGTTTGAGGATTTCTTCTGTATGATTTCAGGTGTATGAAGTTTGTTGACCCAAATGTGATCAGTTTTGGTAAACATTTCATTTGGTTTTGTATCCTGTAGATATTAGATATAGGCCATTAGGTCAAATTATGTGGTTTTTGTTTGTTTTTCTATTAGTTACTGAGAGAATTGTGTTCAAAATATTTTTCTATATTGTGGTATCTTCCTCATCTCTGGTTTTGTCAGATTTTGCTTTATGTATTTTTAGACTATATCATTAGGTGCCTAAAAACTTAGAAGTCATATATTTCCTACAAATGAAACTTTAATGATTGTGGGGGGCCCTGGGTTCTTAAAGTGGGTTCTTAAAGTGTGCTTGACCTAATATTAGTGCATCTATTCCAGTTTTCCTTTGGTTATTGTTATATGATGTATTGTTTTTATCCTTCTATTTTCAGTTTTTCTTTATCCTTATGTTTTAGTTCTATTTCTTATAAATAGCTTATGTCTGTTGGTTTTTATGTTTGGTATAACAGTCATTTAATTTGAACATTTAGTCCATTTATAGTTTATGTATTCACCAGTAAAATAGGCTTTTCTAGTATTTCTGCTTATTCCATGTGCTCTATTTCTTTTTTCTCCTTAGTTAGTTTCTTTCAGATTGAGAGTTTCTTTATAATTCCATTTTCCCTCTATTAGCTATCTATCTATCTATACACACTTTAATTTTTTTTAAGATTTTTTAATTTTTAAGTAATCTCTACACCTAACATAGGGCTCAGACTCACAACCCCAGGATCAAGAGTTGCATGCACTACCAGCTGAGCCAGCCAGGTGCCCCTTAAACTATATACTTTTTTACAGTTTTTTTTAGTGATTATCCTAGAGATTATAATATGCGTTTCTGAATTGCAAAGGCTGATATTAACCGGTATATTTTATCCACCTACCAGACAGTGCAAAAACATTAGAACAGTGCTTCTCAAATTTTATCATATATAAAAGATTCACCTGGAGAATTTGTTGAACCATTAATTCCTGGGTCCCATCCCCACCACCCGATTCAGTAGGTATATGGTCTGGTCCAAGAACCTGCATTCCTAGCAAGCTCCTTGCTGCAGTCTGCATACCACCGTTTGAGTAGTACTGACCTTAGAATTTGCTTCTGTTTATCCTCATCTCAGCCTGAATGGCTGTTACTTTGTATTTTAGATTTCTCTATATTTTAAACCCCAGAAGTTATTCTCCTACAATACAATCATTATCTATCTATAAGATTTAGATTTGCTTACATGGTTACCCTGCATTTCTGGGCTTCCATATAGGATCATTTTCTATCTGCCTAAAAAGAATATCATTTAATTTTCCTTAGTGTAAGTTTACTAGTAACAGTTTTTTTCAGTTTTTCTTGTCTGTGAGTGTTTTTATTTTACCTGCATTATTAGGTATAATTCATGCATAAAATTTACTATTTTAACCATTTTTAAGTACATAGTTCAGTGGCATTAAGTACATTCACAGTGTTGTGCAGTTGTTCATCTCCAGAACTTTTTCATTATCCCAAACCAAAACTCTGTACCCATTAAACAATAATTCTCTCTTCTTTCCTCTTTCCAGCCCCTGGCAACCTGTATTCTATTTTCTATCTGTATGAATTTGCCTATTCTAGATACTTCTGGAATCATACAATATTTTTCCTTTTTGTACCTGGCTTATTTCACTTTGTATAATGTTTTCAAGTTTCATCCATGTCATAGCATCTATTAGAATTTCCTTCCTGTTAAGATGGAAGAATATTCCATTGTGTGTGTATGTATATATATACATACACACACACACCATATTTTGTGTATCCATTCATCTGTTGATGGACATTTGGCTTATTTCCAGCTTTTGATTATTGTGAATAATGCCTCTGAACATTGATATACAGGTATCTGTTTGAGTCCCTGCTTCAATTCCTTTGTGCATATACCCAGAAGTAGAATTTCTGAATCATATTGGTTGTTTGTGTCTTAAGATAGTGGTACGTTTTATTGTGTCAAACTCAAAGGGTTGCTGAGAAGAAAAGCTTCAAAGCATACAGTTGGCTCAAAAACATATGAGCTTCATCCACTTGGGGTCAAGCCGCATTTGACAGGGTGGATTCAGAGCTTCCTTATGCAAAACTGTGAAGTATAGAAGCCACATCTATGCTTAGTTAACTTTCAAGAGGCAGTAGTATTTTTTCTTAGAATTGCCCTCATGGAGGGAAGTCTAGGGGCAGTTTGTGAGCTTTAAGCTAAAGTTTTTCAAGTACTTATCATGGGTAGATGTTTTGAGTCTTCTAAACTTTGTGGTTTTAAAAAACATTACAAATAAATATTTTAGCTTCTCTGAGGTTTTTAGTAGACCCTTTCAGTTCTAAAAATTTGTGATTGGCATGTGATATGTAATGAGCAGCTATCCTCACTAATTTGCTATGCATTCATTTAAATTTCCTCCAGAACTTTAGATTGTTGTGTTTTGTTTTCTTTTTACCAAACAGGATTTGCCCAATAACATGATCCATCAGGTGCCAATTAAATCACTCCCTCAAGAGTGGCTTTGGTGTGAAACATGGTGTGATGATGCCTCTAAGAAAAGGGCAAAAACGATAGATTTGGTAAGCTCTCTGTGATTCTTTTCTGCCTCTTAGTCCAGTGTGGTTTACAACTAGATCATTATTAACACACAGAATCTTATTTAGTCTTCTCTGTGGTTGTGCAGGTTGGGGATTGCAGCATGTCTTACAGTAACATCCATAGATCTCTGCTGCTTGCAGCAGGCAGCCAAGTCCTCTAGTGTCTGATGGGGCTGTTTTCACTACTTAAAATCAGTGAAGTTACTACTTCTCTTATGGGATTATCTCTGTGCCTTGTGATTTTACCACAGAAACTTTCTTTTCCTGCTTTCCTGTCACTCCCTACAACTTCGTAGAAGCTTTGTGTGACCCACTAGCACATTGCTTCTGCTAATCATTTGGTTCCTCAGTGTTGTTCTTTTTGTTCAGTTGGGATTTATAACCCAAGAATAAACACACCTTTGAATTCCGAATAATGTGCCCTGTCTTCAGCTTGGTTGAAATAATGCAATTTGGGTTTTCACAGTGTAATAATCCAATGACCAAAGAGCCTAAGCTGGAAGCAGCTGTTCGAATTGTCCCAGAGTGGCAGGACTACGACCAGGAGATCAAGCAGCTACAGACCCGCTTCCAGAGGGAGAAAGAGATGGGAATGCTGGACAAGGAGAAGACAACACAAGAGTCACGCTGGGAAGGTAGGTCCAACCTTTGGCCTTAGGGAAGTACTTATTCGAGTTTATGATTGGTGTTTATTGCAGAAACAATAGAATAATGAATAAGATGAATCTCAGCCCTTCTATCTTGACATCAACCAGTGTATATTTTTTTCTTTTTTAGTTGGCCTTCTAAATGGTATGTATTAATACAGTTGCTGCCCTCTTTTCTTTTCTTTGCCCTTTTTTTTGATTAAAGGTGCTTTAATTGAGATTACTGTTATTTAGGCTTGTGAGTTTTGTATATATAAGACAAGCAAGGAGTCTTCTGGTGTGTTGGTGGCCTGCTTGGGCATAAGGCTCTAGGTCCTTACCTCCATCTGACAAGCCTGATGTTATTTTGGGGATCTCTTGTCAGATTCCCTGGGTTTTTATTAAATCTCTCCAGGTACTAGTAAATGAACACATTTAGGATCAAGACAAAGTACATACTGATTTGAAAAAAGTGTTCTTTTAAAGAAGCATATTGGGGTGGAGAATGGAGTGTTTGTATTTAATTTAGGCTAAGAATAGAAGGGACTAAATCTTCATGTAAAATTTTCCCTACTCTGTGTACATCTCAAATGGTGTACAGTTGACAAAAATCATTAGAGTACAAAAGTGACCTTTTTAAAACTATTAATATTGAGATGTGGATTTTTAACATTTATTCAGCTCAAAACTAATTCTAAAAAAGGAATTACAGAACATGGATCTTGAGTGATTCACCTGTCCATCCTGAAGACTGTACCATGATGTATCACGGCCAAGAGGCTGAATATTCAGGATAAAAATAATTGAAATTCACTAGTGAAACCTGAAGGGTTTCTGTCGATACATGGGTAAAGAATGTAGACACACTGTTCAAATAAGAGGAAAACACAAATAATAAGTGGAGTTGAGGAAACAGTAATTACATTAAAGGAATCTGTCATTAATATATACTCCATTGAAAAAATACGCATATTAATACTGATAATGCTATTTGTTGGGGAGTTGGTGAAGAAACCGTTCTGGGTCTACCTTGCTGGAGCTTTGTACATTACAACAATCCTTGTAAAAAGCAATAAATTGGGGTGCCTGGGTGGCTCAGTTGGCTAAGTGTCTAACTCTTGATTTTGGCTCAGATCATGATGCCAGGGTTGTGAGATCGAGTCAGGCTCTGTGCTGGGTGTGGAGCCTGCTTAAGATTCTCTCCCTCTCTCTCTCTCTCCCTCCCTCCCCCCCACCCCCGCCACTCTCTCTTAAAAAAAAAGGGCAATAATTCAGCTGTCAGGAACCATTAACATGTTTATTCCCTCAATAATTCCTTTCTTGAGAATTTACCTTAAAAAATAAGTCCATACAAGAAAAAAGTCATATACATGGAGAAATTTATTATTTATAAACCAAAAGCATTAAAAACAGTTTAAACATCCAAGAATAGAGAATGGTACATGAGCTGCACTTTTACTTGGGGAAATGTTTTTATGTTATTAAGCGAAAAAAGAATCCTGACTAAAAATATATGTGTTTTTATCAGAAGTAAATATTGTATTTGTGAAAACAGTTCTGCTAGAGTATGCAGGTAGTTTTCAGTGTTTTTAAAAACAAAAAGGCCTTTTTAATTTTGTTTTTGTTTTCAAAATATAATACAAGCACACCAAATCAAAGCTCCTAAAATTATAAAGAGAGATAAAAGGGAGGTAGGGCCATAATTAATAAGTTACAATGTCGGGGGAAAAAATCCAGGCTGTATTTTTGTAACTTGAAGGTAAACTATCTTATTTTCAATTGTTCTCCTTTTCCATAGGACCTCAGAAACGAGAAGAGTTATGATCTTCATTCACAAGAGGATAGGAAATTACACCATTTGAAAAACACTTTTTATATTAAATGCTAGTTTTTTCTGATCTGTCTTTACAACTGCTGATAAACTGGCCGGGCAGGTGTGCCACACCTTTTGATTCTGAGCATTTGATTTTGACTTCTGCACACCAGTGGGCTCTGGATCTTTGGAGTTAAGGCTCTATTGGATTTGTACCTCAGAGGAAGACAAGTGGCTGATCTTTTGAGACTCTGTAAAGAGCAATCTTCTAACCAGAAGCGAAAACGGCAAAGGCAACTGGAAGAAAATGAGTCCTGTGGTGCCCACACCCAAGAGCACATACATGCTGCACCGCCACAGGAAGCCAACCAGCCAGAGCCACCGTGTTCTTCCTTACCTCAGTTTACTGGCAGCGGAGCTCAGTCTGCAGCCTGCGCTTTGGTGGCAGAAGCTTCTGTGTGGCAGAAGCCTTGTCCAAGGTCGACACACCTTGAGGTTTATGCCAGTGTGCTCCTGTGTCCTTTTGTTCTCTTCCCCAGCATTAGGTTCATTGTTGAAACCCAACCAACAATCATGTGTCTTCGGGGTTGGCTTGTGGCAAATTAATTTGGGGACAGGATGGGTGGGTTGGGGTGAGGGTAGGGAAAATACCAGGAGTAGGAGGACTCTGAGGTGTTTGGGGGGGAGGTGAGGAAGACAGAAATTGGCCATTCTCCTTTATAAACCATTAGTACCATGTGACTAATTTGAAATGAAAATGATTCTTATTCCCCACCTAGCCCCAGTAAACTTTTTAGGTAATTGTTTTGTAAACAATTTTTGTATTTGTGAAAGTCTTTGCTTTTTCTTCCCACTTTCTAAAAAAATGTCTGTTATTGATTTCCTTACTGGATACAGCCATAGTGAGCCCCTCTGGCGATCCATCTCGCAGGGCTCGGGGCTCCCTCAGGAAGGTCATGGCATCTTCCATCCCTCTACTCCTGGGGAAGGAGGGGGGTTCCTCTCTCAGTCTCAGGCAAAGTTGGCTTTGACTTTTCTCCATGAAGGACTCCCAGAGCTGAGAACAGGAGAGGTGTTGACTGTGTAATTCGTGTTTCTCTGTACACTGTTCTATATTCCTTTTAGTTTAGCGCTGTGAGTTGCCTTTGGTTTGCCAAAATTGCTGGTGCACCACCTGTTCTGACTGCACGTAATCACATCTTGAAGCAGCCTTAGCACTTTAGTCACTGCTTTTAGTGTCTTTAGCAGCACAGAACGGACCTTCTGGAGTAGCCTCTCCTGGTGAGTAGGCAATGTGGGACGCACCCGCAAGGGAGTCTTCTGGTGTGTTGTTGGCTTGCATGAGCATGAGGCTCTCGGTCCTTCCCTCCCATCTGCCCAGGCTGCAGGGTACAGCAGCGAGAGCACTCCCATGGGCTGCACCTCCTTCCAGTGCAAACTGTTTTTGTCTCTAATATTTTTGCCTCCTTTTTAAAAATGTGAGGAAGGGCTGCAGATGCATAGCCGAATCCTTACTCTTCCACGCCAGGGAACATTGATTTGCAGTCTTTTTTAAAAATGAAAGTCTTATGACAAATATTAATTAGTTTTTTCCATATTCACATAAGCAAAAGTTAGCTTAGGAGTCAGTCTGAAGGAGCTTTTCATTTTGCTTTTATAATTAAATTAAAAATTGGGAAGAGGGGAATTCAAAAGATTTTTAGGTAAATCGATTCAAGACTGAAAGGTCCCTCAGAATCATTGCTGTTGACAAAGGCTGTAGCTTGAGTTCCCCCTGCCCTGCTGCTCACCTGGTCAGAGCAACTGAAGGGATAGAATCAATGAGAGCAAAAAACATTTTTTCAGCTTCATCTTAGATTTAATTAAACCTTCAGAGAGGCTGCTGCTGCCGCTGCTTCAGTCTACAACCGTAAACAGAATTGTGCATTTTTCGAGTTTATTTTCTGGGAGATTGAGCAAGAAATACTAAAGTCATTGGAGTATGCTTTTTAGATGCTGGTTCCCTTGGGACATGGAACAGGCCACCTTTCTTCATGTCTTTCCACCAAATGTCTTAGGCATATTCCATGTGAGGAAGGTGCAGTGTGAAATCTGTTCTCTGTGTAGTATTCGTGTCCTCACTGCCCTTATCCATCACCACCCTAAACATAAGTCTTACCAGTAGTTGCATCTTTGTAAGACCCAGTTTGCTTCTGAAGTAATCTAGGGCCTGCCTTCCTTCCTTCTCTTCGTTCATGTGTCATCAGCATCTTTCAGGATGAACCTCTAATGCCCTAGGAAATGATAATACCACTAAAATTTGGTTGTGGTCAGCTTTGTCTGTGTCTCTATTGCGTGAAAGCAAATTGTGACCGAAAAGATAGATTTTTTTTTCCCAAGAAGCAAGAGCTCATTGCACTAAAACGCTCAAGCTTCTGGAAACTATTCACAGTGCATTGTTTTTAACCATCATTTATTTATATATATGTAATGGAGTTTTTTTTCTCTCATCATGCCATAATGGAAAATTTTCTTTCTGAATCAGTGCCAGAGTGATGTAAAATAATGTGACATGTCAGAGTGACATGGGACAGTGTGAGTTTTTATGTTCTGTGAACAGTGGTATTTGATTGAGATCAAAACCCATGCACACAGCCTGCTGCCGGAGCTGTGGGGACATGGCTATGTTCGTTTTAAAGTTGTACTCAATACTTACCACACTGAGAATGATGACACATTAGTTTTCCATAAGGTTGATAAAGTGTAGAATCTCAAAATGTGGCATTTCAAATGGAAACATATAGATGTTTGCTTACCTACTACACACACACGCCTCATGGCAGGCCCATGTGTTATATGAACTCAGCTTGTGGGAGAGCAAAGATTAAGAAATCGTTTCCAGGAATGGAGCTTAATGAACTCTGCTGTCCTCAAGTCCTCATATTATGAACTGTGTTGAGGCTCTGCTTGAATGAACAACTTTTGTCTGGTTGCAGTGACTCAGTCCCTGAATGAAGGGCCGAAAGCTAGGGGTGGCGTTACAGTTTTCAGAAGAGACTGGCCCAGGTAATAGGAAGGAAATCCCAGTTTCCTTTAGCTGGGAGTTACATTTGAAGGACACCAAAATTTGGAATAAGACACCGCCCTCCTAGCAATGAGTAAAATTATTCCCCTTACCCACATCTACCCTAGGAGTAAATTTGGGTACTTAAAAGCAGTCCTTTTCTAAAATTGCCATGAGTGATTAAAAGAAAGAATTCAACTCAAGAGTTACAAGGGAATTTCTAGTGCATTTTTTTAAATACAATGTTAGTGGAATGGCATCAAATTTCATGGAAATGGAAATATTTTGGTAAAGTCACCTAACAGAAACTGTTGGTAACAACAAAGGGAAGGTGCATTGTGTGCAAAGTTATTTAAATATCTATTCCATTGTTGTGTAATTTTAATAATGTTTTAAGTATTTGATTTTATGGGGATATTTTTGTGGGATGATAAGAGTTAAAAATAGCTATCGTGTCTAGTTTGGTGGGATGACATTTTTTACTTCAGTTCATGTTTTGCCTGCCTTGATGTAGTGGGGGAAGATCTCAATCATGACTTTGGTAATTACCTGATTGAATTCAAGCTAATTAATTCTTCATTAACTCAGGTTGTAATTGATATTTCAAGCTCTCTGGAGGATACCAATTTCTCTTTCATTTGGTATTTGATCTTTTGATCTAATACAGAAATGACACTTCTGGGTAGCAGTGAGTCAGTGCATGGAGTAGGGGATCTCTCCTCTTCAGGGTGCCATTGAGTGCTGATAGTTTATAAAAAGAAACAACAAAATCAGCTTCAAGCAGCTGCATGCTCCCCAAAAGTAGTGCATTAAGTTTAAACTCCCTAATAATGATTTTGCAAGCAAGAGGCTATCTCCTGAGTCTTAAATGACCTAACAACACAGAGGCCAAATGTGGAAGATTTAAGAGGAAACAAGTTAGGGTATTAGCTAAGACCATCCCACCTGTAATTTATGCATTGCCTTACTGGTCACCATTTAGATTTCCAGAGAAGGGGCATAGTTCCTCTTCAGAAATAAAAGTAGCAAAATCTAAGGTCAACAACTTGAGCAAAAGATTACCGAGTACCATGTTTTCCAACCAGTTATCCTTGGTAATACCAAGGTAAACATAGAAAAATGAAAAATGTTAGAGTTTTTAAAGAAAACTATGTATTAGAAAACCTTCTTTATAACTATTCTGTTTTACTGTAATCCTGTTCCATCAAATGCAACATAGGTCCAGGTGCTGCCCCTTGCTTGGGAACAAGCACTGGGGCTCTAAATGTCTGCAGAGCCCTCTGCACCTGAAGTGAACTGAGAATGAATTTCCCGGTACTGTAATGAAAATAAGGTCTGCTCAACACAATAAACTTTTTCTTGTCTTCTTTAAAACTATCTGGTCAGTCATTCAGCTTTTATGTTTAGGAAGGACGTAATCATTAGAGCTCAAAGTTCCACCCTTTCATCTGATGGAAGAAGCAGGCCTAGACAGGAGGGAGAGCTTTACCTGAATGTCTTCTCTTGTGTTGGAGCTGGGTCCAGTTGCTGCCAATTCCCTGGATTCTCACAATAGCACCCATGCCTCTTCAAGGTCTCCAGCCTTGGGAAACTGCCACAGGTGGGGTCTTGTAGGCATCTGCCCTAGGAAGGCTAACATAATGAGAAGGATGGCATAGAATTTGAATATTTTGCCCATTCTCTGAGCTCCTACTCAGGGGCTAGACTTGAAGATATAGTTCCTGACATTCACGTGCTCATTGGACACTGCCAGCTAGTGTAACGAGTGCTCTTGCTGAGGTGGAGGTCAGGGAGTGGGACCTGGTGGCTGTGACAAGGCAATAGAGGGCGCCTAAGGTGGAAGAGAGGAGGGATTTATTTTTATTTATTTATTTTTTTATTTATTTGAGAGAGAGAGTGAGAGAGAGAGAGAGCGCAAGAGGGGGGAGTGGGAGAGGGAGAAGCAGACTCCCTGCCGAGCAGGGAGCCCGATGCGGGACTCGATCCCGGGACTCCAGGATCATGACCTGAGCCGAAGGCAGTCGCTTAACCAACTGAGCCACCCAGGCGCCCGAGGAGGGATTTATTTGGTGGTCAGGAAAAGCTACAAGTGATCCTTAAATTGAAGCCTGAGGAATAAGTAGGAGTTATCCACGTAGGATGCAGGAGGCAGGGATGGAGGGAGGAGCAGGAGCTACTGTATCTCATTTAGGGAGCTGCAAGTGAACCTAAAGTTATAGCCAGGAGAGAAGTTCTGAGGCGGGGATCTGAGTTTGATCCCAAGGCCACAAGAAAGCCTGAGTGGTTTTTAACTGGGTACCAACATGAAATTGGCTTTTTCTTGTAATGAACTTTTTATTGGCAAATAGCACATATAGACCCAAGTACACAAACACATCTTGATGGATTTTCAAGGTGAAGATTTGTGTAACCATTACTGAGATAAATAAAAGAAAGTTGAATTTTATTTTAAATAACATTTAAACATCTTACTACCATCTGGCTTCCTGTAATGACAAGAGTGTCTTGTATCAGACAAACCCTCCTATCGATAATTATACACATTTTTGAAATGCACTGGAAAGTGGCCAAGACAGGCAAAAACTAGAGGGGACTCTATCCACTGAAAGAAGAGTAACACATTGGATAAGATCCACACTTAAGTGACTATTCCTCATGTGGCCCACAGGGAATAAAACAAAGTGGCAATCTCATGAGGCTGAGGAGCCAAGTCAGAATTCAGGGCTGTTGGAGCAGTTTGGAAACTGAAGGGGGAAATCCCAGAAAGGAGGAAACTACAGAGCCTTGAGTTTGCCTGACACTCCCCTTAAATCCTTGGCTGACTCCTAAATTATGCATGAACTGGGTAGGATTCCAGGGAGCCCAACAGAAAGCAATGACTGGAACGCTGGAAAAGCTCAGCTGAGATTTTAGCAGATGTCTGGTGCTGGGGAGGGAAAGTTTGGAATTTATGTCCCACCAAGTTTGGAGATGTAGTAAATATTTGGGGCTTTTCATTGAAAACCTAGTAGGTCATGCCATAGATGAGAACCACAGCTCAGAACTCAGGTCTAGGCCTGAGGACTAAGAGCAGAACTAAAACAGACCCACTCTAATAAAGCCTAAAACCAAGCCTTCAAAGAATCAGGGTGATCTGCTAGTGACTTAATGGTCTACTAAACCAAACTCAGCGATTCAGCATCTCTACAACATATTATCCAGAATGTCCAGTATACAATTACAAATCAGGAGACATAAAAAACAGGAATGCATGACACATAACCAAGAAAACAAAAACAGACCCACAAATAAGCAAGATGTTAACATTATTGAATAAGAATTTAAAAATAATAAATACCTTAAAGGATCAATAGGAAAGGATAAATACCAAGGATGAAGATGTGGGGAATTTTAGAAGAGACCTACAATTAAAAAAAATTAATTTCATAGGAGGGCTTAAATGATTAAACACTGCAGGGGTGCCTGGATGGCTCAACTGGTTGTGTCTGACTTGATTTTGGCTCAGGTCACAATCTCAGGGTTGTGAGATTGAGCCCCATGTTGGGCTCTGGGCTGGGCATGGAGCCTGCTTAAGATTCTCTCCCTCTCAAAAAGAAAAAAACGTCTGTAAAAGAGTAAACACTGCAAAAGAAAGGGTCAGTGAACTTGAAGACAGGTTAATAGGAATTATCCAAATTGAAGAGCAAAGAGGGGAAAAAGAAAGATAAATGAACAGAATTGTAATAACCTGTGAGGCAATAGTAAACAATATAATGCTAAGTGGAGTCTTAGATGAGTAAGAGAAAATATTCGGAGGAAAAAAACATGGAAAAAATTTGGGAGAAATATTGGCAAATTTTTTTTTTTTCAAAATGTGATTAAAAATATCAACTCATGGATCCAAGAAACTCGGTGATCCCCTGTAATGTAGTTTCTTAAAAATTCTGTCTATACCTAGTTTTGAGGTCCTGGCTAGGGACTAGTGAGTTATCTTAAGCATCCAATTAAGTTCACACCCTCAACCACTTTACTGGTTGGACATGCACACTGTGGGCCACTATACACCCACCCTAATCACCCAAGGCCAGATACCAGACAGCCAGTGACAGCTCCTATGCTCCAGAGCCCACTGGAGTTCTTCATATTAGCTAGTCCTAATCCAGCTTTCCCTTCCTTGCCCATTCATTCCTGGGGAAATCACAATAAATATTCTTGCCCCCAGGTCTTACCTTGCCTTTTTCCTCAAGACCAACCTTAATGTTCCCCCTGAGTGATCCTGCATGGTGTGAACTGTGAACATCGCAAAACTGTGACACTCTTCAGGTTTCTAACTATATGTCACCCCATCCCCCGAGAAGCAGGATAAATATAAAGGCCACACCTTAGGCACATCTTAGTCAAATGCTGAAAACCAGAGATAAAGAAAATCTTTTATAAGTAGCCAGGAAGGGGCACCTGGGTGGCTCAGTCAGTTAAGTGTCTGCCTTCAGCTCAGGTCATGATCCCAGGGTCCTGGGATCAAGCCCCTCATCAGGCTCCCTGCTCAGTGGGGAGCCTGCTTCTCCCTCTCCCTCTTGTGTGCCACTCCCCCTGCTTGTGCTCTCTCGCTCTCTGTCAAATAAATAAATAAAATCTTAAAAAAAAGAAAGTAGCCAGGAAAACAAGACACATGATACACAAGAACAATCATAAGAATGATAGCTGACTTTTCAACAGGAAAAAAAGAACAGATGATAGGGAAATAACATTTTTAAAGTGCTGAAAGAAGGAAAAGCTGTTTTAGTGTTCTATATGTGGGAGAAATGTTCTTTGAAAATGAAAATGAAATATAATCATTTCAGAGTAACTGCAAAAAGAATTCATTCCCAATAGATCTGGACTATAAAAAATGGTAAAGGTTCCTCAGACTAAAAGGGAAATGATGCCAGATAGAAATGCAGAGCCACAGGAAAGAATGAAGAGCACTGAAAATAGTAAATATGTAGGTAAGTATACTATTTTTTTCTTTAAGAGACTATTGATTGCTTAAAACAAAAATGATACCTATAATAATAATACCTACATACATATAGAAGTAAAATATGTGAAAATTTCACAAAAGATGGGAGGTATAAGATTCTTACTTATATGTGAATTGGTATGATAGTAATGCAAGATAAACTGATAAGCTGAGGGAGCATATTGTTTTCTCTAGAGTACATTAAAAAAACAACAACACAGTTATAGCATCCCCCCACCAATGGAGAGAGAATGCAATGCTTACAATTTTTTAATTAAAAAAAGGGTGAAAATCAATGAACCCAATAGAGGCAGGAAAGGAGGAACAAAGGAACAAGTACAGAGGAGATAAATACTAAACAAATAGCCAAATAGCAGACTTTAAACTGAAAAACATCAAGATTTGCATTATATATTAATAGTCTTAACTACTTTAAATAAAAGGCTGAGATTTTTAAATCGTGCTTATTTTAAAAATAATTTATAAGGGATAAAAATAAATAAAAAGAATAGATAGGTTGAAATTAAGAAATATACCACACAAACATAAGAAAACTGGTGTGGCTATGTTAATATAAGACAAAGTGAACTTCAAGACAATGAGTATTACCGCAGGATAAGAAAGGACCTTCTGTAATGATAAAAATCAATCAAGAAGACATTAACAATCCTAAATATGTATTCACCTAATGACAGTCCTTTAAAATGTATTTGGGGTCAGTTACCCCATGGAGTCAACGACTAAACTGGAAAAAGCTATTGGAATAAATTATTTTGGAACTTTGGAACACATTTGGACACTTACAACAACCAGAGTAGTGCTTCATGGAAAGGCTTCTGAACTTGTGTGAGTGGCATGCATGAACCAGCTACCACTCCCCATTTTGGGGGCACAACTTTGGCTATGGGAACAGCAGCCTGTGTTGTTGCTTGGAGTAGTTGGCTGGTGCCAGTGTGGGCAGAGGTGATCTTGTCCTCAAAATATTTGGATTTGTGCATCTGAGCTGGTCTAGTGATGCGTGAGGAACTGGCACAGATACTTGCATTGGTTTTGGCCCTCAGTAGCAGTGGCTTATCCTGGTGTCATCTATCAGAAAATTTAAAGACAGGCCCCTCTTTTTTTCCTTGTTGGAGATGGACATTTAAGGAAATTGTTTTCGGTCCCTGCTTGACTACAGAGATAATGGGGCAGAAACTTCAGGGACCACACACAACAAGGAATGCATACTTTGCAAAAAATAGTTTGGGAAAGTCACAAACAGATGGCTTCATCCTCAATAAGCAAAAATCACCAATCCTTGAGGACTGGGAGAATCCGATTTCCAAAGTAGACATATTATAATACCCAGAATGTCCATTTCTTTAAAAAGAAAAGTTAAAAACATACAAGGAAATAGGAAATATGGCTAATCACAGGGGGAAAAAATTGACAGAAACTCTCCTTGAAAAAGTCCAGGCATTGGAATTATTAAAGACATTGAATCAACTGATTTATTATGCTCCATGAATTAAATGAAGCCATGGACAAAGAACTAACGGAAATTAGGAAAATGACATAAGAACAAAATGAAAAAATATTTTTAAAAAGATAGAAATTATAAAAAGGAACCAAATCCTGGAGCTCAAACGTACACTAAGTGACGTGAAACATTCACTGAAAATATTCAAAGGCAGATATGAGCAGGCAGAGAAAAAGGATCAGAGAATTAAAGACTAAGAGAGTTGAAATTATTCAGTCTGGGGAGCTGAAAGAAAAATGAAGAATCTGAGGGACCAATGGGACACTATCAAGTGTAACAATATATGCATCATAAGAGTCCTATAAAGAGAAGAAAGTGCAGAAAAAGCATTTGAGGAAATGATGGCCATAACCTTCCCAAATCTGTTGAAGGACATGAATCTACACATCCAAGAAACTTAATGAACTCGAAGCAAGATAAATTCAGAGATCCACACCAAGACATATAGTCAAATTGTTGAAATCAAAGACAGAATTTTGAAAGCAGCAAGAGAGAAACAATAAATCAAGTACAAGTTTAGATTAATAGCCAAATTCTCTCCAGAAACCATGGAAACCAGAAGGCAGCGAGATGACATTTATGTCCTTAAAAAAACACAAAATTCTCAACCAAGGATTCTATAACTGGCAAAGCTATCTTTGAAGAATGAAGGAGAAATTAAGATACTTCTAGATAAACAAAAGCTATGAGAGTTCATTAATAGTCGACCTGCCTTATGAAAAAATGCTAATGGGAATATTTCAGGCTGAAATGAAGACACTAGACAGTAGCTCAAAGCCATAAGAACAAACATTGGTAAATGTAACTACATAGATAAATATGAAAACCAGTGTCATTTACTTTTAGTTTATAGCTCATCTTTTTTCCCTATATGATTAAAAAGGCAAATACATAAAACAATAGTTGAAAATTTATATTAATTAGTACAAATTGTATAAGGATATAATTGGCAAAATAATAGGGGAGGGACAGAATGTATACTATTGAAACCAAGTTGTTATTATTCAAACTAAGTTGCTATATAAGTTTAAGATGTTAATTGTAGTACCCAACATAACTACCAAGGAAATAATTTTTTAAATTTAAATTTTAGTTAGCATACAGCGCAGTTGGTTTCTGGGGTAGAATTCAGTGATTCATCACTTGCATACAACACCCAGTGCTCATCACATCACAACAAGTGCCCTCTTTAACACCCATCACCCATCTAGCCCATCCCCCACCCACCTCCCTTCATCAGCCCTCTGTTTGTTCTTTATCCTTAAGAGTCTCTTATGGTTTGTTTCCTTCTCTCCATTTCCCGCCCCCCATCCTGTATGGTCACCTGTTTTCTTTCTTAAATTCCACATATGAGTGAGATCATATGGTATTTGTCTTTCTCTGACAGACTTATTTTGCTAAGCATAATACATTCTAGCTTTCCACGTCGTTCAAAGGAAAGATTTCATTTTTTTGATGTCTGAGTAATATTCCATTGTATATATGTACCATATCTTCTTTGTCCATTCATTAGTTGATGGAGATTTGGGCTCTCTCCATAGTTGACTATTGTTGATAATGCTGCTATAAACATTGGGGTGCATGTACCCCTTTGAATCTGAATTTTTGTATCCTTTGCATAAATACCTAGTAGTGCAATTGCTGGATCATGGGGTACTTCTATTTTTAACTTTTTGAGGAACCTCTACACTGTTCTCCAGAGTAGCTGCACCAGTTTTCATTCCCACAAACAGTGCAAGAGGGTTTCCTTTTCTCTGCATTCTTAGCAACACCCGTTGATTCTTGTGTCATTAATTTTAGCCATTCTGTGAGGCGGTATCTCATCATGGTTTTCATTTGTATTTCCCTGATGATGAGTGATGTTGAGCATCTTTTCATGTGTCTGTTAGCCATCTGGATGTCTTCTTTGGAAACGTGTCTATTCATGTCTTCTGCCCATTTCTTAACTGGATTATTTGTTTTTGGGTGTTGAGTTTGATAAGTTCTTTATAGATTTTGGATACTAACTCTTTATCAGATAGGTCATTTGCAAATATCTTCTAGTCTATAGGCTGCTTTTAGTTTTGTTGATTGTTTCCTTTGCTGTGCAGAAGCTTTTTATCTTGATGAAGTCCCAATAGTTCATTTTTGCTTTTGTTTCCCTTGACTCTGGTGACATGTCTAATAAGAAGTTCCTACAGCCAAGGTCAAAGAGATTGCTGCCTGTGTTCTCTAGGATTTTGATGGATTCCTGTCTCACATTTAAGTCTTTCATCCATTTTGAATTTGTTTTTGTGTGTTTTGTAAGAAAGTGGTCCAGTTTCATTCTTATGCATGTTGCTGTCCACCTTTCCCAACACCATTTGTTGAAAAGACCATCTTTTTTCAGGGCACATGGGTGGCTCAGTTCGTTAAGTGACAGCCTTAGGCTTGGGTCATGATCCTGGAGTCCTGGGATCGAGTCCCGCATTGGGCTTCCTGCTCAGGGGGGAGTCTGCTTCTCCCTCTGACCCTCCCCCTCTCATGCTCTCTCTCTCTCAAATGGATAAAATCTTAAAAAAAAAAAAAAGACTG
This sequence comes from Phoca vitulina, assembly GCF_004348235.1. Lineage (NCBI taxonomy): Eukaryota > Metazoa > Chordata > Mammalia > Carnivora > Phocidae > Phoca > Phoca vitulina. The sequence goes on from NW_022589704.1 coordinate 108,844,099, forward strand.
TCTTTTTTCCATTGGATATTCTTTCCTGCTTTGTTGAAGAATAGTTGACCATATAGTCGTGGGCCCATTTCTGGGTTTTCTATTCTGTTCCATTGATCTATGTGTCTGTTTTTGTGCCAGTACCATACTGTCTTGATGATTACAGCTTTGTAATATAGCTTGAAGTGTGGAATGGTAATGCCTCCAGTTTTGTTTTTCTTTTTCAGAATTGCTTTGGCTATTTGGAGTTTTCTGGGGTTCCATACAAATTTTAGGATTGTTTGTTCTAGTCTGTGAAAATGCTGGTGGTATTTTGATAGGGATTGCATAAAATGTGTAGATTGCTTTGGGTTGTATAGACATTTTAATAATGTTTGTTCTTCCAATCAATGAGCATGGAATGCCTTTCCATTTCTTTGTGTCCTCTTCAATTTCTTTCATAAGTGTTCTGTAGTTTTCAGAGTACAGATCTTTTACCTCTTTAGTTAGGTTTATTCCTAGGTATCTTACTGTTTTTGGTGCAATTGCAAATGGGATTGATTCCTTGATTTCTTTTTCTGCTGCTTCGTTATTGGTATATAGAAATGGAACAGATTTATGCATATTGATTTTATATCCTGCAACTTTGCTGAATTTATGTACTAGTTCTAGCAATTTTTTGGTGGAGTATTTCTGGTTTTCTACATAGTGTATCACATCATCTGCAAATAGTGAAAGTTTGACTTCTTCCTTGCCGGTTGGATGCCTTTTATTTCTTTTTGTTGTCTGATTCCTTAGGCTAAGACTTCCAGTACTATGTTAAATAGTAATGGTGAGAGTGGTCATCCTTGTCTTGTTCCTGGCCATAGGGTAAAGACTCTCGGTTTTTCCCCATTGAGGATGATGTTAGCTATGGGTCTTTTGTATATGGCCTTTATGATGTTGAGGTATGTTCTATCTACCCCTACTTTGTTGAGGGTTTATCAAGGAAGGATGCTGTATATCGTCAAATGCTTTTTCTGCATCTATTGACAGGATCATATGGTTCTTATCCTTTCTTTTATTAATGTGCTGTGTCATGTTGATTGATTTGTGAATGTTGAACCACCCCTGCAGCCCAGGAATAAATCCCACTTGATTGTGGTGAATAATTCTTTTAATGTACTGTTGAATTCGATTTACTAGTATTTTATTGAGAATTTTTACAACCATGTTCATCAGGGATTTGCCTGTAATTCTCTTTTAGTGGGGTATTTGGTTTTGGAATCAAGGTAATGCTGGCATTGTAGAAGGAGTTTGGAAGTTTTCTTTCCATTTGTATTTTTTGGAACAGTTTGAGAAGAATAGATATTAGCTCTTCTTTAAATGTCTGGTAGAATTCCCCTGGGAAGCCATCTAGCCCTGGACTTCTTTTTGTTGGGAGATTTTTGATTACTGATTCAATTTCTTTGCTGGTTATGGGTCTGTTCAAGTTTTCTATTTCTTCCTGTTTCAGTTTTGGTAGTGTGTAAGTTTCTAGGAATTTGCCCATTTCTTCCAGGTTGCCCAGTTTGTTGACATATAATTTTTCATAGTATTATTTGTCTTTCTGTGGTGTTGGTTGTGATCTCTCCTCTTTCATTCATGATTTTATCTATTTGGGTCTATTTGGGTCCTTTCTAACTTTTCTTTTTGATAAGTCTGGCTGGGGGTTTAGAAATTTTATTAATTCTTTTGAAGAACCATCTCTTAGTTTCATTAATCTGTTCTACTGTTTTTTTTTTTTCTGTATCCTTTATTATTTCTGCTCTAATCTTTATTATTTCCCTTCTTCTGCTGACTTCAGGCTTTATTTGCTGTTCCTTTTCTAGCTCCTTTAGGTGTAAGATTCGGTTGTGTATTTGAGACTTTTCTTGTTTCTTGAAGTAGACCTGTATTGCAATATACTTCCCTCTTAGTACTGCTTTTACTACATCCCAAAGGTTTCAGTTTGTCGTGTTTTCATTTTCATTTACTTCCGTGTATTTTTTATTTCTTCTTTGATTTCCTGGTTATCCCATTCATTCTTTAGTAGGATGTTCTTTAACCTCCATGAATTTGAGGTCTTTGCAATTTTTTTTTGGTGGTTGACTTCAAATTTCATAGTGTTGTAGTCTGAAAATATGCATGGTATGCTCTTGATCTTTTTGTACTTGTTGAAGGCTGATTTGTGACCCAGTATGTGATCTTTTCTGGAGAATGTTCCATGTGTACTCAAAAAGAATGTGTATTCTGTTGCTTTAGGAGGAAATGTTCTGAATATATCTGTTAAGTCCATCTGGTCCAGTGTGTCATTCAAAACCATTGTTTCCTTGTTGATTTTCTGCTTAGATGACCTGTCCATTGCTGTAAGTGGGGTGTTAAAGTCCCCTACTGTTATTGTATTATTATCAATGAGTTTCTTTATGTTTATTATTAATTGATTTGCGTATTTGGGTATTCCTGAGATCTTCTTGATGGATAGACCCCTTAATTATGATATAATGCCCTTCTTCATCTCCTTTTACAGTCTTTGTTTTAAAATCTAGTTTGTCTGATATAAGTATGGCTATTCCAGCTTTCTTTTGATGTCCATTAGCATGATAGATGGTTCTTGACCCCCCTCACTTTCGATCTGTAGGTGTCTTTGTCTCTAAAATGAGACTCTTGTAGGCAGCATATTAGACGGATCTTGTTGTTGTTGTTGTTTTTTAATCCATCTGATACCCTGTGTCTTTTACTTTTGATCGCTCTTTCTATTATGAATGACAACCTTGCCAGATAAAGAATTCTTGTCTGCATATTTATCCCATGCAGCACATTGAGTATTTCCTGCCACTTTTACTGGCCTGCCAAGTTTCTGTGGACAGGCCTGCTGCGAATCTGATATCTCTTCCCCTGTAGGTTAAGGACTTTTATTCCCCTTGCTGCTTTCAGGATTCTTGTATGTGTAATTTTTGAATTTGACTGTGATATGCCTTGACAGTGGTTAGCTTTTGTTGAATTTAATGGAAGTTCTCTGTGCTTCCTGGATTTTGATGTCTGTGTCTTTTCTGAAATTATGGAAGTTTTTAGCTATAATTTCTTCAAATAAACCTTCTGCCCCTTTTCCTCTCTTTTCATTTTCTGGGACTCCTGTGATACAAATGTTATAACATTTTAATAAGTCACTAAGTTCCCTAAGTCTACCTTCATGATCCATTATCTTTCTTTCCCTTTTCTTTTCAGCTTCATTATTTTTCATAATTTTATCTTCTATATCACTGATTTGCTCTTCTACTTCGTCCATCCTCATTTTTGTGGCTTCCATTTGTGTTTGCATCTCAGTTACAACATTTTTAATTTCAGCCTGACTAGATTTTAGTTCTTTTATCTCTGCTTTAAGGGATTCTCTAGTGTCTTCTATGCTTTTTTTCAAGCCCAGCTGTATCCTTATAATCATTGATTTAAATTCTAGTTCAGACATCTTACTTATATCTATATTGATTAAATCCCTGGCTGTGAGTTCTACTTGTTGTTCTTTCTTTTGGGGTGAATTTCTCCATCTCATCATTTTGTTCAGGAAAGGAAAAAATAAAGAAAAAGCAAACAAACAATAAAAACCAAAAAAAATAAGGACACCCCCCCCCCCCAAACCAAAGGAACTAGACCCTGGGTGTGTTTTGTTTTGGTCTGCTTATTAAGACTCTAGCTCCAAAAAGAAAAAACAGAAAGAAAAAAAAAACCCACAAAATAAATAAAATGAAATGAAAATGAACATAAAAATAAAAAATATAAAAATATATGTAAAAATAAGAATTTAAACAATAATAAAAAATAAAACAAGGAATTGAAAAAATAAGAAAATAAATGAAAAATTAATAATAAAAAATAAAGAATAAACATAAAAAGGAAGCTAGATCCTATTTTCCCTAGAGCTGGAGCTTTGCCACACTCTATGATCAGTAGGTTTCGCGCATGGGAGTTGTTAGTGCTGCTCTTCTGGGGAAGGGCCTGCTACGCTGATTCTCAGGCTGTTTCTCAGGCTGATTTGTTACAGGGGAAATGTTCCTCCAAAGTGCAGGGGGTTGGGGCTTGGTGCAAGTGCGCCGGCCTCCACTAGGTGGAACTGTTTTGGTCCCTGAAGGCTTTCAGCACTGATAGGTGTGATGAATGTGGCAGCACCCCGCTCTCTAGCCCCAGAGCTGAAAGTTTGTGCCCCACACTCTTCAGAGAGCCCCCATGGAAGAGCAATCAATTGCCCTTCTTGTGTCCCTGGTTTCCATCTGAACCTTGCATTCACCCTGTGTCCAAGCTTTTTTAACTCAGGCATGTGACTGAGTTTCAAAACTCCAAATTTTAGGGACTCCTGGCACGACTGGTGGTGTTGCTCTGGGGGAGAGGTCTCACCGTGTTTTTGCTATTTACTGGCTGATCCCAGGAAAGCAGTCACATGACCATGTAGCAGTTCACAGTTTATGACAAAACAGAGCAGAAAGCCAGCACCAAGACCCGCTGTTCTCAGCCAGTTTCCCCACTCCTATGCCTGAGAACAATGCAGCACATTGGCAGCACCCATTCTTCTTGCAACCAAGGGGATCCTCAGACCACCCTGTCACCCCTGGGATTCCTCCCCTCTTCAACACCTGGGCACCTTTAAGCCAGGCATATCCCCCATGGTAGCAGACTTCTAAAAGTTCAGATTTGGGGGTTGCCTGGAATAAAACTACATATCAATAATCAAAGGAAACGGGAAATTTCACAATAATTCACAAAATTGAGCACACTCTTAACCAATGGGTCAAAAAATCATAAGAGAAAGTTTTAAAAACCTTGAGGCAGATAAAATGAAAATACAACATTCCAAAACTTATGGGATACAGAGCTAAGAGGGAAATTTTTAGCAGTAAATACCTACATTAGAAAGGAAGAATATCTCAAGTTAATAACTTAACTGTAAATCTTAGAGAACTAGAAAAAAAGAAGAGCAAACTAAACTCAAAGAAACAGAAGAAAGAAAATAATAGGAACCTGGGTGGCTCAGTTGGTTAAGCATCTGCCTTTAGCTCAGGTCATGATCCTGGGGTCCTGGGATTGAACCCCACATTGGGCTCCCTGCTCAGCTGGGAGCCGGCTTCTCCCTTTCTCTATGCCACTCCCCCTTCTTGTGCTCTCACTTTTAAAATCTTTAAAAAAAGAAAGGAAATAAATAAGGATTAGAGTTGAGATTCATGAGTTAGAGAGTAGAAAAACAGTAGAGAAAATCAATAATGCCAAAAGTTTGTTCTTTGATATTGACAAATTTGATAAATCCTTAGATTGAGAGGGAGGGTGGGAGAAAGAGGGAGGGGGGCGAGATAGGGAGGGAGGAAGGGAGGGAGGGAGGAATGGAGGGAGAGAGAGAGACTTAATCAAAATCAGAAATGTAGTAGATAGAGGGAGAAGGGAGAGAGAGGGGGAGGGGGGAGAGAAAGGGGAGGGAGAGGGAGAGAGGAAAAGAGAGAGGAGAGGGAGGGTGAGAGGAGGGAGGGAGGAGAGGGAAAGTGGGAGAGAGGGAGGGAGAGAGAGACTTAATCAAAATCAGAAATGAAGTGGGGACATTACTACTGAAATAACGAATAAAGTGGAGGGGCACCTGGGTGGCTCAGTCGGTTAAGCGTCTGCCTTCAGCTCAGGTCATGATCTCATGGTCCTGGGATTGAGCCCCGCATCAGGCTCCCTGCTTAGTGGGGAGTCTGCTTTTCCCTTTCCCTCTGTCCCTCCCCCGCTCACCCTGCTTTTGCTTTCTCTCTCTCAAATAAATAATCTTAAAAAAGTAAAAATAAAAACAATTAAAGTGGATTATAAGAAAATACTATGAACAATTGTATTCCAGCAGTTAAATAACCAAGATTAAAAGGAAAATTTTTTATAAACACACAAACTACCAGAACTGACTCAAGAAAAAGTAGAAAATTAGACTAGACATATAACAAGTAGAGATTGAATCAGTGACCATCAACCTCCCAACAAAGAAAAGCCTAGGACCAGTTGGCTTCACTGGTGGGGGAATTCTACCAAATATTTAAGATGAATTAAAATCAATCCTTCTCAAACTCTTCCCCAAAAAATGAAGTAGGGGGGGGAACCCTTCCTATCTCATTCTATGAAGTAGCATTGCCCCGAAACCAATGTGAGACAAAGACACAACAAGGAAACTAAAGACCAATATACCTTATGAATATCGATGCAAATATCCCCTCAAAATACTACCAATGGAATTCCAGTATATAAAGATTTATACACCATGAGCAAGTGGGATTTATCCCTAGGGCGAGTGTGAATTTTTAATGTATGAAAATTATTCATTGTAATATACCACATGAAGGAAAAACACCACATGATTTCAACTGATGCAAAAATAAAATTAGATAAAATCCAACTCCCTTTCATAATAAAAACATTCAACTGGGAATAGATGGAAATGCTCTTTATGTGACAAAGACCATATGTGAAAAACCCACAACTAATATCATGCTCACTGGTGAAAGTCTGAAAGCTTTTCTCCTAAGATCAGGAGCAAATTGAGGATGTCCACTAGTCACTATACACCATAGTGCTTGCTGCCAGAGCAGATAGGAAGGAAAAAATAACAGTTACCAAATTGGAAAAGAAGAGGTAGTTATCTTTGCAGACAATATGATATGTAGAAAACCTCTAAGGAATCCACAAAAAATGTTGAATTTAGTAATGTTGTAGGATACAAAGTTGGCACACAAAAATCAGTTGTATTTCTATATACTAGGAATAAACAATCCCAAAAGGAAATTAAGAAAACCATCCCATTTACATAGCATCAAAATAATAAAATTCTCAGGAATTAACTTACCAAGGGAGAGAAATACTGTATACCGAAAGCTGGAAGACATTGCTAAAAGAAATTAAAGAAGGCCTAAATAAATGGAATGATATATCACATTCTTGGATGGGAAGACTTAATATTGTTAAAATGACAGTACTTCCCAAATATATCTACCGATTTAAAACAATCCTTATCAAAACTCCACTGGTATTTTCTGCAGAAATCAAAAAACTCACCCTAAAATTCATATGGAATTTCAAGGGACTCTGAATAGCCAAAGCAATCTTGATAAAGAAGAACAAAGTTGGAGGACTCACATTTTCCAAATTTGAAACTTATTGCAAAGCTACAGTGGTCAAAACAATGTGGCACAAGCATAAGAATAGAGATATACAGACTGATGGAATAGGATAGAGATCCTAGAAATAAACCCTCAGATTTATGATGAATTGATTGTTTAAAATTTATTTGTCAGAGAGAGAGAGAGAGAAAGCACAAACAGATGAATTGATTTTTTTTTTTTTTAAAGATTTTATTTATTTATTTGAGAGAGAGAGAATGAGAGAGAGCACATGAGAGGGGGGAGGGTCAGAGGGAGAAGCAGACTCCCTGCCGAGCAGGGAGCCCGATGCGGGACTCGATCCAGGGACTCCAGGATCATGACCTGAGCCGAAGGCAGTCGCTTAACCAACTGAGCCACCCAGGCGCCCCCAGATGAATTGATTTTTGAGAAGAGTGCCAAGACAATTTAAGGGGATAAGGGAAATATTTTTAAAGATGGTGCTGAGACAACTCTATAGCCATGTGCAAAAGAATGAAGTTCAACTCTACCAAGTTAGCGATTGTTTCTTAATTATGACACCAAAAGCACAGATAACAAAAGAAAAAAATAAATTGGACTTCATCAAAATGTTTAAAGTTTGTACACCATAGTGAAAAGACAAGCCACAGGACAGAAATAATATTTGTAAATTATATATCTGATAAGGGATTAATATCCAGAATATATAGAGACTTGTACAATTCAACAGAAAAAAAAAAGCAAACAAAAACCCACTCAATTATAAAATTGGCAAAATACTTGAATAGATATTTCTCCAAAGGAGAAACACAAATTGCCAATAAGCACATGAAAATATCCTCAAATATCTTAATTAATCATTAGGAAAATGCAAATCAAAACCTCAATTTAAAAGTCTCCAACCATAATTATGTAGTAAAATATCTGTACCTACTTTCAGTTCTGTCAATTATCGTCCCATGTATTTTTGTTGCATTTTTTTATTGTGGTAAAATATGTATATATCATAAAATTTACCATTTTAGCCATTTTTAAGTGTAAAATTTAGTGGCATTAAATACATTCATAATGTGCATCCATCAGCATTATCCATCTCCATAACTTTTCATCATCCCATACCAAAACTATGCCCATTAAACAACTCTCCATTGTCTCCTGGCCCCAGCCCCTCATCACCTCTTTTAGGTACCTCATATAAGTGGAATTACACAATATCCTTTTGTGTGTGCCTTATTCCATTTAACATAATGTCCTCAATATTTGTCCATGTTGTAGTATGTCTTAGTCATCTCAAGCTTACATAACTAAATACCACAGACTGAGTGGTTTAAATAACAGAAATTACTTGCTCACAGTTGTGGAGGCTGAAGGTCTGAGATCACAGAGCTAGCATGGTCAGGTTCTGGGGAGGGGTTTCTTCCTGCCCTGCAGATGGTTGTCTTCTTGCTGTGTCCTCAGAGGGCAGAGGGAGAGAGAGCTCCTGGGGCCTTTCTCTTCTTATAAGGACAGTAATCCCATCATTAGGTCCCCACCCTCATGACATCATCTAATCCTAATTATCCCCCAAAGGCCCTATCTCCAAATAATATCACATTGGGGGTTAGGGCTTCATTATATGAATTTTGGGGCTGGGGACAGAATTCAGTCCACAGCATACCATGTATCAGAATTTAATTCCTTTTTAAGGCTGTATAATATTCCTTTTTATGTATACAAAGCATTTTATCCATTCATCTGTCAATTGATTTGGGGTGTTTCTACCTTTCAGCTATTAGGATTAATGCTGCTATGCTCACTGGTGTACAGATATCTGGCTGAGTGCCTGCTCTCAATTCTTTTGAGTAAGTATCTAGGACTGGAATTGCTGGACCATGTGGTCATTCTATATTTAACTTTTTAAGGGAACTCCACAGCAGTTGAACCATTTTACCTACTAGCAATGTACAAATGTTCCAATTTCTCTACATCTTCATCAACATTTATATTCCTGTCTTTCCAATAACCATCCTCTTGGGTGTGAAGTGGTATCTCATTGTGGTTTTGATTTGTATTTCCCTGATGAAAAATGATGCTGAGTACCGTTTCATGTACTTATTGGCCATTTGAATATATTCCTCGGAAAAATGCCTTTGCCCATTAAAAAAAATCTGTTTTTTAAATTATTGAATCAAAAGGATTCTTTATATATTCTAGATACAAGACTCTCATCAGATATGTGATTTGGAAATATTTTCTCTCATTATTGGGTGTCCTTTCACTTTTGACAGTGTCTTTTGAAGCAACAAATTTTAAATTTTATGATGTCAAATTCAAGGACATGAAGGACATGAAGATTTACCTCTATGCTTTCCTTCTAGGAGTTTTATAGTTGTTTTTTTTTTTTTTTTAAAGATTTTATTTATTTATTTGACAGAGAGAGACACAGCGAGAGCGGGAACATGGGCAGGGGGAGTGGGAGGGGGAAGCAGGCTTCCTGTGGAGCAGGGAGCTTGATGTGGGGCTCGATCCCAGGACTCTGGGATCATGACCTGAGCTGAAGGCAGATGCTTAACGACTGAGCCACTCAGGCGCCCCCAGTTTTATAGTTTTTAGTACTTACATTTAGGTCTTTTATCCATTTTGAGTTAATTTTTATTATGGTGTGAGGTAAGGATTTAACTTAATTATTTTGCATGTGGCTTTCCTGTTTTCCCAGCACATTTGCTGAGAAGACTATTCCTCCCCCCATTAAATAGCCTTGACATCATTGTTTAAGATCAGTTGACCATATATGTGAGGGTTTATTTCTGGACTCTCTATTCTATTCCATTCATCTATATGTCTATCTTTATGACAGTACCACACTATTTTGATTATTTTTTCTTTATAGTTAGCTTTGAAAGAGAGAAATGTGAGTCCTCCTGCTTTGTTTTTAATCAAGATTATTTTGCTATTCTGAGTCCCATCAAGTTTCATTTTAATTTTAGAATAGCTTGTTACTCTCTGAAGAAAAAAAAAAGAGTGGCTGGGATTCTGATAAGCATTGTGTTGAATCTGTAGATTAATTCATGGGACATTGCTATTTTAACAATATTTGCTCTTCCAGTCCATGAACAAGGGATATCTTTCCATTTATTTAGATTTTTAATTTCTTTTAACAATGTTTATTAGTTTTCAGAGTGTAAGTTTTGCACTTCTTTTGTTAAAAGTATTCCTAAGTATTTTATTCCTTTGCATGCTATTGTAAATGAAATTATTTTCTTAACTTCATTTTCAGATTGTTCATTGCAAATGTCTAGAAATACAAATGATTTTATGTATTGAGCTTGTATTCTGCAACTGTACTGAACTAGTTTAGTAGCTTAGTAGTGTTTAGAGGAGTTATTTCAGGATTTTCTATATACAGGATCATGTCATCTTACAGATATAGTTTACAGATATCTATATATCTAGTACTAGATATAGATATAGATATAGATATAGATATAGATATAGATATAGTTTTACTTTCTTCTTTTCAGTTCTGGATATCTTTATTTTTATTGCCTAGTTTCCCTGGCTAGAACTTCCACAATTTTGAATAGAATTGGTGGTAGTGAACATCCTTGCCTTGCTCCTGGTCTTAATGGGGAAAATATTCTGTCTTTCAACATTAAGCATGATGTTAGCTGTTGGTTTTTCATAGATGCCCTTTATCAAGTTGAGGAAGTTCCCTTATTTCCCTAGTTTGTTGAGCTTTTATAATGAAATTTGTTGGATTTTGTCAAATGTTTTTTCTATGTCTATTGAGATGATCATGTAGTTTTTATTTTTTATTGAAATGGTGTATTTTAGTAATGAACTTTTAGATGTCAAGCCAACCTTGCATTCCTGTGATAAATCCTATTTGGTCATGGAGTATAATTCTTTTTGTACCTTGATGGGTTTGGTTTACTAGTATTTTGTTGAGTATTTTTCTGTCTATATTGATAAGAGATATTGGCCTGTAGATTTTTCTCTTGTAATGTCTTTGTTTAGTTTTGGTATCAGGGTAATACTGGCCTCCTGTTAAATGGGAGTTAGGAGTATTTATTGTGAGTAAATAAATCCACATCTACAATGTTGTTACCAAAGACTCTGAAATATATATATTTAAGAGATTTATTTATTTTAGAGAGAGAGAGCATGAATGGGGGAGTGGCAGAGGGGGAGGGAGGGAGAGAATCCTCAAGCAGACTCCCCACTGAGCGCAGAGCATGACATGGGGCTCAATCCCAGGACCCTGAGATCATGACCTCTGCCAAAATCGATTCAGCTGCCCAACCAGCTAAGCCACCCAGGCACTCCTGAAATACGATTTTAATAAAACTAAAAACAAAATAAGGTTGATAATCAGCAAAGCAAGGAAAGAATGTGATATAGTTACCCACTCTCACAAGTAATACTAGTTATTATATAAAATCTGATGGGTGCAGGAAAAATAAAAATATTCTACTACCAGAGATTACTACTATTAACATTTTAACATATTCGCATATACATTCACACACACACATATATATCAAAAGTAGGCCATATTGTATGTGCTATTTTTTAAAATACAGTTTTACTTTTAGTAATTTTATACATGAATAGAGTTATACCTCTTTCTCTGCTTTTATTTGTTTATTTGAGAGAGAGAGCACTAGAGACAGAGAGAGCAAGCACAAGTGGGGGGCAGAGGGAGAAGGAGAAGCAGACTCCCTGCTGAGCAGGGAGCCCAATGCGGGGCTCCATCCCAGGACCCTGGGATCATGACCTGAACAGAATGCAGATGCTTAACTGACTGAGCCACCCAGGCGCCCCCTCTTTGTATGCTTTAAGGTGCATATAAGAGAAAATCCTCCTTGGGCTGGCATACCTAATAAGAAAACATATTAGTTCACACATCAGAAATCAGAGTGAGGACAGTCTTCCAGCTGAGTGAGTCAGGTGTTCAAAGATACATTCAAGTCCCAGATCTTCTCATCTCTCAGCCCTGTGAACGACAGCGTCAGCTTTGTATTAAGATAGTCACCCGTAGCATATGGTGCTGCCTGTTTCCTTACCCACATGGTGGAGAACCTGGCTTCCCGGTGACAAATGAATCTTTCACATTGGGAATTTTCCAGAAGACTGGGCAAACCTCTTCTGTTCTGGAGTGAGCCACTGGGTATCAGTCAAGCCCACCCCTTGAGGTGAGGTCAATTCCCCAACTGCCTTTTCAGGGGGGAATGGGCAAAGTGGGAGTGGCTATTGGCAAGTCCATCACAGTGTCCATCATGAAAGCTTAAAAAATCAAATAGTACTTAAAAATGTATATGGAAGATCAGCAGGTTGCTGACCCATTCTGCTCCATCCAGAGGCAAATATGTTCTAACTCTTTAAGCTATTTTTTTCAGGTATTCCTCTCCAGATTTCTCAAGAACATACTTATATAGTGTTATTTCTTGATACTCATGGTGATTAAGGATTTAGCTCTTCTGCAGTAACATCTTCTGCCTGCCCAATTCCCCTCGTACATCATTAAGTACAGTAGCCATTATATTATGTTATGTTATGTTATGTTGTTATGTTATGTTACATTATGTTATGTTTTGTGTCCCCCCAAACTCATACGTTGAAACCCTAACCTGCGATGTGACTGTATTTGGAGAGAGGGGCTTAAAGAGGTAATTAAAGTTAAATGAGTGGGCTCTAACCAGTGTGACTGATGTCCTTACAAGAAGAGGAAGAGACACCAGGGATGTGCACACAGAGAATAGGCCATGTGAGGACACAGCAAGAAGGCAGCTGTCTACAAGCCAGGGAGAGGGTTCTCACCAGAACCACCTGACCATACTGGCACCTTGATCTTGGACTTCCAGCCTCCAGAACTGTGAGAAAAGACATTTTTATTGTTTAAGCCACCCTGTCCGTAGTATTCGGTTACAGCAGCCCTAGCAGACGAATACAGTAGCTTAACTATTTGGCTAAATCTGTAGTAATTTAATCATTGTAACTATGTAGATGCTGTTTACTGCTGAAACAAACTATGTATTATAACTTCTTTCCTGACATGATACAGTACTATTATTTAGACTATGGACCTCATTCTATTTTCACCAGTTTTTATATGCACTCATTTGTGTGTGTGTGTGTGTGTGTGTGCAGTTCTATGCAATTTGATCTCATATATGTGTTTATGTAGCACCATGATCAAGATATGGAACTTTCCCTCACCATGAGAAATTCCCATGCCCCTGTCCTTTAGCAACCATTAACTGTCCTTCGTTTCTAGAGTTTGATCATTTCCAAGATGTCATATGGTGTCATACAGAAAATAGAATCATACAGTATGCACCTTTTTTTAAAAAAAGATTTCATTTGTTTATTAGAGAGAGAGAGAGAGAGATTGAGAGAACGAGGGAGAGGGGGAGGGACAGAGGGAGAAGAAGACTCCCCTCAGAGTAGGGAGCCCAATGTGGGACTCGATCCCAGGACCTCGGGATCATGACCTGAGCCAAAGGCAGATGCTTAATCGACTGAGCCACCCAGGTGCCCAGTATGCAACCTTTTGATATTCACGTTTTCCCACTAAGCATAAATTCCTTGAGAACCATCTAAGTTGTGGGTATTAATGGTTACTTTTTATTGCTGAATAGTTTTTCGTTGTGTGGATGCACCAGAGATTTTCTTTTTAATCATTCTCCCACTGAAGGAAATTTTGGTTGTTGTCAGGTTTGGGCTATTATGAATAAAGTGGGATGATCATTTGTGTAAATGTAAGGTTTCATTTTGGGGGGGATAAGTGTCCAGGAGTGCAATTACTAGGTTATGTTGTAAGCACATGTTTAGGCTTATTGAAAAACTATCAAACTCTTTCCCAGACTGGCTGTATCATTTTACATTCCCATCAGAAATGTATGAGAAATTGTTTCTTTGCTTCCTCACCAGCATTTGGTATTGTCGCTATTTTAAATTTTAGCCATTTTAATAGATGTGTATTGATAGCACGCTGTGGATATCATCCTCTTAGCTTATTTCATGGAGCAGACATGTTAATTTTGATGAAGTTCAATTTATCCAGTTTTCTCTGTGTTTTTAGTGTCATGTCTCAGGACACTTGGCTTAGCTCTAGGTCCTGAAGATACTGTGTTTTTTTTCTTCTTAAAAATTTTAGATAGTTTTACATTTTCTATTTAAATCCATTGTCCACTTAGAATTAATATTTTAATAATGCATGAGACTTAGGTCGAGGTTCATGTTTTTGCCAATGGATGTGCAATTGTCCTGGCATCATTTGTTGAAAAGCCTATGTTTTCTCCATTGAACTAATTTGTGCCTTTGTAAAAAATCACTTGGGTGAATTTGCATGAATCTATTTGGGGTTCCATATTTCTGGAGTAGCCTGTGCTGTTCCACTGTTTTTTTGTGTCTATCCCCCTTTCAGTAGCACAGAGTCTTGACTCACTGTAGCTATGCGTTAGTTTTAACCTCAGTTAGGTGGTTCCTCTCTATTTTTCTTTTTTGAGATGGTTTTACACTTAAAAATAATCTTCTCTATATCTACAAAAAAGTTTTTCTGGTGTTTTCGCAGACTTGAATTAATCCATTTTGATAGATTGAGTATATCAGTTTAGGGAGAATTGACATCTTTACTATGTGAGTGTTCCAATCCACAAACATAGAATGTCTCTCCATTTATTTAAAGTTTTCACTTCTGTCATCAGTATTTTGTAATTTCCAGCATACAAATTCGATGTATGTTTTGTTATATTGTAGTTAGATGTTTAACTTTTTGAATAGATTGTAAATGGTTTTGTGTTTTTAACTCTGGTTTCCACTTTTTGTTGCTAGTATATATATAGAAACAATTGATTTATGTTTGTTCATCTTGTATCTTGCAACCTTGCTAAACTCACTTATTCCAGGAATTTTATTTTTAATAGATGCCTTAGGATTTTCTATGTAGATAATCATGTTGTCTGCAAATTGGGACAGTTTTATTTCTTCCTTTCTCATTTGTACACATTTTATTGTTGCTTTATTGTTCTGGCCAAGACTTCCAGCACTATGTTGCATAAGACTTGTGAGAGCCATGTTCCTGATCTTAAGGGGAAAATATTCAGTCTTTTACTGTTAGCTATGATATTAGCTGTAGGATTTTTTTTTGTAGATGCTTTTTATCAAGTTCAGGAAGTTCCTCTTTATTTCCAGTTTTCTGAGAGTTTTTATTATGAATGAATATTGAATTTTGTAAAATTCTTTTTCTACATCAATTTATATGATCACATGAGTTTTCTTTTTTTAACCTACTGTTATAGTGGATTATATATATATAGTGATTGCTTTTCAAGTATTGAACCAGCCTTGTGTCCCTTGAATAAATTGGGTGTGGAGCATAGTTATTTTTAAATACTGCTCAATTCAGTTTGCTAATATTTTGTTGAGGAATTTTATATTTAAGTTCATGAGAGATATTAAAAATATGGTCTTTGTCTGGTTTTGGTTTCAGGTCCTCATAAAATGAGTTTGGAAGTGTTCTCTTGTATTTTCTGGAAGAGAGTGTATAGAATTGGTGTTAATTCTTTAAATGTTTGATAAATGTCTCCAGGGAAACTATCAAGGCATGGAGATTTCTTTTTTGGAAGTATTTATAGATTCGATTTCTTTAAGAGACATAGGATTTATTTGGGTTATCTATTTCATTCTGGGTATGTTTTGATAGTTTGTGACTCTCTAGGAACTGGTGCATTTCATCTAAGTTGTTGAATTTTTGTGGGGAGTTTTCTTTCTTTCTTTTTTTTTTTGTGGGGAGTTTTCATAATATTTCTTTTTTATACTTCTAATGGCTGCAGCATCTGTATTGATACCCCCTTTTCTTTCCTGATATTGGTAACCGTGTCTTTTCTCTTTCTTTTTTTATCAATTTTATTCAGTATTTATCAATTTTATTGATCTTTTCAAGAACTGCTTTTATCTTCTCTGTTTTCTCCCTATTTTCAATTTCATTGATTTCTGCTCTTATTTTTGTTATTTCCTTCCTTCTTGCTTTGGGTTTATTTGCTCTTCTTTTCCTAGTTTCTTGAGGTGGGAACTTAGATTATTGATATGAACATTTCCTCTTTTCTAATATAAGTATTTAGTGCTCTATATTCCCCTCTCAGTACTGCTTTAGATGTATCCCACCAATTTTGATATGTTGTGTTTTCATTTTTATTCAGTTTTATGTGTTTTTAAATTTCATTTGAGGCTTCTGCTTTGACTCATGGGTTATTTAGAAGTGTGTAGTTTAGTTCCCAAGTGTTTGAAGATATTCCTGTTATTTATTTCTATTTTAATTCCATTATGGTCAGGGAATATACTCTCTATGATTTCAATCTTTAAAAACTTGTTAAGGTTTGCTCTATGACTGAGGAAGTGGTCTATCTTGGTGAATATTCCATGGATGCTTGGAAATCATGTTTATGCTGCTGTTGTCGGCTAGAGTTTTATATAAATGTCAGTTAAATCCTGTTGCTCAGTTCTTCCATGTCTTTACTGATTTCCTGTCTAGTTCTATCATTTGCTGAGACAGGGGTGCTTGAGTCCCCAGCTATGGTTGTAGATTTGTCTACTTCTTCTTTCAGCTTCATGTATTTTGAGGCTCTGTTGTTTGGTGCACACATATTTAGGATCATGATATCTTTCCAGTGGATCAATTCTTTTATCTCATAATATTCCTCTTTGTCACTAGCAATCTTTTCTTTGAAGTTTATTCTATGTGATAATAACATATAGCCACTCCTGCTTTTTTTAAAAAATAATATTTGCAGGATGTATCTTTTCCCACCCATTAACTTTCAACCTACCTATGGATAAGTTTGAAATGAGTGTCTTATATAGCATATAGTTGGGTTGTATTTTTTTATTATCCACTTTACCAATCTGTCTTTTAATTGGTATATTTAAACCATTTATGTTTAAAGTAATTGTTGCTATGTTAGGGCTTAAATCTTCCATTTTATTTGTTTTGTGTTTGTTTCCTTTGTTTTTCATTCCTTTGCTAGTCTTTTCTTGCCTGAGCATTTTTTAGGATTCCACCTTGATTTACTTATACGAATATGATTTTAAAGCTTAGTTCAAATCAAGAGGCTCAAAGGAGGTGATTGTTAATCATATATCCAAATTAGAGATTTAGGGATCATCAATGTTTCCAATATTTCAGTATTTCTAATATTTTTCTGTTTGTTCCGTTTCCTGTTCCTCTCTGTTCCTTTTTTCATGCTTGCCTCTGGGTTACTTGAACATTCTGGGGGCCTATGTTATGATTTCTCTGTAGTTGTTTTGAGTATTTCTCTGTGTATGTTTTCATTTTAGTGGTTGCTCCAAGGCTGACATATACATACACAACTTATCACAGACTGCTGGTACCGACATTTTAAGGCTGCAAAGGAAGTATAGAAAACTTCTATTTCGGTACTTTTCCCTTCCCCACCTTTAAAATATAGTTGTCATAAGTATTTCCTCTACATATATTGAGCATCACATCAGATCATGCTATAATTTTTACTTCAACCATCAAACACAATTAAAAAAATTTATGAGGAGAAGGATAACATATTTATCCCTATTTTTTTTTTTACCCATTTCACTGTTCTTTCTTTTTTCTATTTTGTTTTTGATGTTCCAAGATTCCTTGTTATCATCTCCTTTCTATTTGGAGATTGACCTTAGCCATTTTTTAGAAGTAGATCTACTGGTGACAAATTCTAAGTGTTTCTCTGCCTAAGAGTGACTTCATTCCTACTCATTTCTAAAGGATATATTATCTGCATGTAGTTTGGCATTGACAGTTCTTTTCTTTCAGGACTTGAAAAATGTTGTGTCACTTCCTTTGGTCTCCTTGGATTCAGATAAGAAATTTGCTGTCCTTTGAAATGTTTTTCTCTAGGCAATGAATTATTTCTTTCTAGCCACTTTCAGGACTTTTTCTTTTCTTTACTTTTCAGAAGTTTGATTATGTCTTGGGTGGATTTATTTAGGTTTTCCCTTTTTGGGATTTATTAACTTCTTGGATGATTAGGTTTATGCTTTTCACCAAATTTTGGAAATATTCAACCATTATGCCTCCAAATATATATGTTTTTTGTTCCACACTTTCTCTTCTCTTCTTGGGACTTCAGTAACACAAATGTTAGATCTTTTGTTATTGTCCTATAGGTCTCTGAGGCTCTCTGTTTATTTTTTTCCTGTCTGTTTTCTCTTTGTTCGTCAGACTGAATAAATCCTATTTCTAAAAAAGATTTATTTATTTTAGAGAGAGAGAGAGCACACAAGCAGGGGGAGGGACAGAGGGAGAGGGAGAGACAGAACCTCAAGCAGACTCCCTGCTGAGTGTGGAGCCTGATGCAGGGCTTGATCTCACAACCCTGAGATCCTGACCTGAGCCAAAATCAAGAGTTGGCTGCTTAACCAACTGAGTCACCGAGGCGCTGCTAGATTGAATAAATTCTATTGATCTGTCTTCAATATTCTTTCATATCTCATCTCTGATCTATTATTGAGCCCATCCAGTGGGTTTTTAATTTTGATTCTTTAATTCTTTAATTCTATAATTCCCCTCTGGTTCTTTTTATATCTTCTATTTCTTTACTGAGATTTTTAATTTTTATGTGTTTCAAAAGTATTCGTAATCGCTTATTGAAGCATTCTTAGGATGGCTGCTTCAAAATCTTCGTCAGATAATTCTAACACCCGAGTCATGTCAGTGTTGGCATCTGTTGTTAGTCTTTTCCCTTCCAGTTGTGATTTTCCTGGTTCTTGGTATGATGAGTGATTTTTTATTGTATCCTGGACATTGTGGGTTTTATGAGACTCTGGATCCTGTTGAAATAGTCTATTTTAGCAAACAGACATTCTATTTCGGTTAGTATGCTGGTCTTGGTCTACTTTTGTGGGCTGTGGTTCCAATGACAATTTCATTTCTGAGTCCTTTCAATGCTATTCTGGTCTACTTTGTATGTGTGCTATTCAAAGGCTGCTCTGAAAACCTGGGTCAATCAGCTGTCTGCCCAAAATATCCTGTACAAGTTTAGAGGATCCCTTTCCCTAGTTCTGTTCTATCCAAAATCCTCCCCCATTTCCTAGTTTGGAGAGCGAGGGGCATTGCCTACCACTGCTAGGTCCAAACTTCCTACATGTTTTCCACTGATGCTACCCACAGGGGAGGAATCTCTGGGGCTTCAGCTGCCGCTGGGTGGTGGGTGGAAGTCCAGACTCCCTCCTTGGTTAACACAGCTGGCAGGGGGGAAGAAAATGCCCCAGGTTATCTGCTGTTGCTGTGCTGCCTTAGGCTATCTGCTGCCCTTGGTGGGGGATGCAGTCCACTCAGTCTGTGCTGATGCCATGCCTGGAGGTGAGGAAAGCATTCCATCCAGGGCCACCTGCTGCTACTGGGCAGGGGGAGGTCTCTCTACTCATTCGTTACTGACTGCATGTTCCCAGGGCAGCAAAGTGCTGTCTCTAGGCTGGCCGGGCCTCTCTGTCTACCATTGTGTCACCAATCTGCCTTCCATCTTTCAGAGTCCTTGTTTTGGACAGAATGTTTGTGTCTTTTCAAAATTCATATGTTGAAGTCCTAATTCCCAGTGTAATGGTATTTGGAGGCGGGGCTTCTGGGAGGTGATTGGGTTTAGATGAGGTCATGAGGGTGGAGCCCCCATGATGGGATTAGTGCCCTTGTACAACTAAGAAGAGACACCAGAGCTCTCTTTCTCTTCGTGAGTGTGCACTGAGGAAAGACCATGTAAGAATGCATCAAGAAGGCAGCCGTCTGCAACTCAGGAAGAGGGCTCTCAGCAGACATTGAATCAGCCAGCACCGTGATCTTGGACTTGCCAGCCTCCAGAACTGTGAGAAATAGAAGTCTGTTGTTTAAGCAGCCAGTCTGTGGTATTCTGCTGTGGCAGTCTGCGCTGACTGAGGCACCCCTCCTATGATCGTCAGCTGTGTTATATCCAGGGTTTTAGTTGTACTTAGTGGAAGGAACTGGGAGAAATGTTGTCTGTGTCATCTTATCTGGAATGCTGTTGAAGCTTCCCTGACAGAGCAGAAGTTTTTGATTTTTATAAAATCAGATGTATGGATTTTTTTTTTTTTCCGTTCCCCACCACATGGGTCTCTCCTCCTAGCAGGAGTGCTGCCTTCTCCACAGGGCTACCTCATGACATGGCAGCTGGCTTCCCCCCAGAGACAGGCGGGCGGGGGCGGGCTGGGGGCGGTGAGGGGAAAAACCCAAGATGGAAACCACAGTTTTTTAAATAGCCTAATCTTGGAAAGGAAATTCTATCACTTCTGCCATATTCTGTTTGCTGGAAGTGATTGACTAAGTCTGTCTCACATTCAGGGGGAGAAAATTAAACTCCACATCTTGAAAGAAGGAAGATCAGAGAGTTTGTGAGCATCTCTTTAAAGCCAACACGACCACTAAATTTTCCTCCTGTTTCCTTCTAGAAATTTTACACATTTAGCTCTTACATTTACACCTATGATCCATTCCAAGTTAATTTTTGTATATGGTGTGAGGTAAATATTGAGATCCTTCCCCTCCCCTCCCCTCCCCTTCCTTCCCCTCTCCCCCTCCCCTTTCCCTCTCCTCTCCTCCGCACCACCCTCCTACTCCTTCTTCCTCTTGCATATGTCTATTTGTTGAAAAAGATGATGTTTTCTCCATTGAATTGCCTTGGCATCTTTATTGATAATTAGTTAATCATATATTTATGGGTCTATTTTGTTCCATTTACCTATGTGTCTGTCTTCATATCCATATCACAGTGTCAATTTCTGTGGCTTTCTGAAATCAAGTGGTATAAATTCTTTTAGTTCTTTTTCAGAGATATTTTGGCTATTTTAAGTCCTTTGCATTTCCACATAAATTTTAGAATCAACTTGTCAATTGCTACAAAAAGCTCGCTGAGATTTTGACTAAGATTGCATTAATCTTTGATCAATTTGGGGAGAACTGACACTTTAACAGGACTGAGTCTTCAAACCCAGGAACACAGTTTATCTCTCCATTTGTGTAGGTCTTCTTTAATTTATCTCAGCAGTGTTTTGTGGTTGATAGTGTATGGGTCTTTTACATCTTTTGTCCTATTGGTGGGGACTGGAGGCACCTAAGAACCAGGGCCAGAGAGCCAGTCATGCCTCTTGAGAATGAAGTTCGGGTTGTAAAGATTCTTTCCGTCTTTCGTCCAGCCTAGCACAACAATAGTTATGAGGGAAATGCTAGATGGCTGAGGAATGAAAGAATGAACAAATGGGTGTATTTCTGGGGCTAAAGTTCACAAGTTGGCTGCTGAAGTTTAGACTGATAGAATAATCCTCAGCCTGGACCTTCAGGTGGGTTCTGATAGATCTATATAGTGACTGCTAGTTAGAAAGGGGTTGGGACTCCCCAGTTGAGTTCGGCTCTGATCGCTGAGCTTACCCTTGCCTGATCTCCCTGGTGTGAGGTCTGTGAACTCCCCAGGGAAGTCATCTTCCTAGGGCTCTATTGTGCAGCTTAGTTGGCAGGCACTGTGCCAGGCACCTTACAGATGTTAATTCATTTAAGCTTCATGATACCCCACTTAGGTAGATGCTATTTTTATCCCCATTTTGACAGATGGGGAAACCGAGACACTGAAGTTAGGGAGCTTACTCACAATTACACAACCGGTAGGGGACGGGGTGTTTAACAAATGCTTGTTGCACCTGGAGATGCCTAGAAACATGGACCAAAAGAATAGAAAATGTGCTGTAGTACACATCTGAATTACATTCTTCTGACATTTTAAATGCTGAACTATGTTTTATACAAAGAAGAGTGTATAAAACGCATCTGTGCAGTCTAAAGATTCATAATGAAACAATGTATCTCACCTAGGTTGAGAAGGAGGACATTACAAGTACTTTAGAAGCAACCTCTCCCCTCCTCATGGGCCCCTCCCTGATCCTGGCCCCCCCCCACTAGAAGTTGTCATATTTCTAAAATTTGTTTTAATCAATCCTTTGCTTTTCTTTATAATTTCCCCTCCTGCATATATACCTTATTTTTAAAATTTATTTTTATTTTTTAAATTTTATTTTATTTAAATTCAATTAACATATAGTGTATTATTAGTTTCAGAGGTAGAGGT
The DNA here is from genome assembly GCF_004348235.1 of Phoca vitulina. Taxonomy (NCBI): domain Eukaryota; kingdom Metazoa; phylum Chordata; class Mammalia; order Carnivora; family Phocidae; genus Phoca; species Phoca vitulina. The sequence goes on from NW_022589704.1 coordinate 108,866,294, forward strand.
CAGTGATTCATAAGTTGTATATAACACCAGTGCTCATCACATCACGTGCCCTCCTTAATCACCCAGTTATCCCATCCCTCCAGCCACCTCCCTCCAGCAACTCTGTTTCCTGGAGTTCAGCCTCTCTTATGGTTTGCCTCCCTCTCTGATTTCGTCTTATTTTATTTTTCCCTCCCTTCCCCTATGATCCTCTGTTTTGTTTCTTAAATTTCACAGATGAGTGAGATCATATGATAATTGTCTTCCTCTGATTGACTTACTTTGCCTAGCATATGTACTTTAAAGCAATGTACTAGTCAAACCACATGAAATTGAATCTAGACAATTTCACATGGTTTAACCCACGCATTTTCAAGGAGGCAGTATTATTTCATGGAGGTGAAAATTGGTTCTTGGTTGGGGACAGGCAAAAAAAATACTTAGATAACTCAGTGATTTATGGTGCCCTGAAGAGCCACAATTTACGAACAGATATATAGTGTATCTGTGGAATTAAAATTTCATGGGAGGTTGGCATTTTAAGGAAAAAAATCTCTAAAAAGTCTCCTTTGGAAGGTGGTAATGAAATATAGGTGGAAAAACACTGTCTTTATTTAGTTTTACTGGTTTTTTGAACTTTATGTAAATGAGCTTTATGTAAATCCTATGCACGTGCCAAGTATGTGGACGTTCGATTTTGGGGTTCATGCATGTGTGTGCAGCCGTTCCTTTTCCTTGCTGTCTACTAGTCCACATGGGGACATGCCAGTTGGCTCACCCTTTCCCTCTCCAGTAAATGACCATGTGGGTTGTTTTCAGTTTTTTTTTTTTTTTTTTTCGCTATTACAAACATTCTTTACATGGGTCCCAGTGCACTCATGTTTGCATTTCTCTTGAGTATATACATGAACGACAGGTGTCCTGGGCCATAGGAAAGCCCCTCTGTTAGATTTCCACCTCTTAAATGCCAAGTGGAGTTCCACTGATTGCTCCATTTGAGGTTTCCACTAGCTGTGTATGAAAGTTGTTTTTTTTCTAACTCTTTCCTAACACTCTATACCAACAGAGATTTTAATTTTTGCTAATTTAGAGAGTGGGAAATTGCATTATCAGTTTTAATGGATGCTTCCTTGAAAACAAAGTTGGACATCTTCTCCCACATTTACTGGCCCTCCTGGCTCCTTTCCTAGCAAGTAGCAAGTTTTAGATTTTAAGCCATTCGGTTGTGTTTTTTTCTTTTTGGTTCAGACTTAAGAATATATATATATATATTCTGAGTGTCATTTCTCAAGTATATGTATTGCACAAGTATCGTTTCCCCCCCACCCCGTTTGTTTTCTTTATTTTCTTTATGGTGCCTTTTAAAGACCAGAACTTCTTAATTTTAATGTAGACAATTTCTAAATAGCCATCTTTTCCCCTACGCGAAGGCCGGAAAGATTCTGCTCCGTGTGCCCGCTTAAGTTTCCCTGGTGTGCTTTCCATATTGATGCTTGGAGATTTTCACACCCTCGAGTGCTTTCGCCCCTCGCGCACCCCCTGGCAACGCCTCGGTGAGGCTGGGCAGCCGCTGTGTGGAGCGGCTGAAAGGAGGCCCTTGGGCATCCCTGTCGGTGGCTCCCGCGCGCGGCCGTGCTGCTCAGCCCGGAGGCGGGCGTGGCGCGGGCAGGCGCGGCCACAGCCGGCGGGCCTTCCGCGGCCGGCAGGTGGCGCCCGCGCCCCGCGTTCCTGCATATTCTGTGTCCTCCCGCGAGCCCCTAGCCGCGGCTTCTTGCTGTGTCATCTTGGGCTCTGCCTCCCCTGTTTCTGTCTGCAGAATAGGCCTGCCTTCAGAGCTTTTATGATGCTTTAAGATGCTTTAAGGCAACAGCTGGAGATGGGGGTAGCCTGCTTCTCTCAGAGCAGCCGGTTCTCTGCAGTCCCCACTGCTCCCTATTGCCTCATGCCCACCTCTGCTCTCATTTCCTCAACTCGCCAGGCACCTCGAGGCATGTGAGTTTGAGATCCCCTTTTCAGACTTTAGCCCTCTTAGATAGAGAGGAATTCAGGGTTTTGAGAGTCAACCCTTGCTTTAAAAAGTTTATTCTGATGATACCTATATAGTTTAGAAAATCTGAAAAATGCAGGAAAACAAAATAAATAGCCTATATTTTCACTTCAAAAATACTGTGAATATTGTTTGTGTATTTTTTCCTGTCTTCTTTCTGTGCAGTCTGTTCTTGTAAATGTCTTTATATAGAACATCTACTGTGCCCCCAGTTGTGTTCAAGAATGCGGCCGAGCCCTGGAGGGCTCCCTGGGACTGCAGAGATGGACAGACCCTGGTCCAGCCCTGGTGTGTGGGAACCACACGATGGACCGCAGCTGGCTGGTTGCCAGAAGGAGTCTGGTCTTGGTTTCTGTGTCAAGTGGCGCAGAACGGGGCTGCCCGTTGTCCCCGAAGTCCATCAGAGTCTGGTTCCCAGCGGTGGCAGGACCATGAGCAGTAGGAGTGCTGCCAGCTTGCGTCCCACCACCGGGGTCCCTTTCCCGCCTTAGAGTGGTGCTGTCCCGGCGCCGTTGCCCGCGCTCTCCTGTGGGGTGATGGCCATGCAAGCATCCGGGGACATTCTCATGCACACGTGGGGTCCCGGGAGCATGAACCCTGGCACGCGTGCTCTATGCTATGACTACCCAGAGCCAGGCTGCTGCCTCAGTAGCGGATGCCCTGGCCCAGGATCCACCGCTGCTTGCAGAGCTTTCCTGATTTTGCGGGCTCCGGGTTCTGGTGAAGGGGCGGGTGGAGGGGTGAGGGGTGGGGAGTTCCTGAGCCTGGTGGGAGGTGGGAGCCTCTGGGCTCGCGGGCGCTCAGCCGCAGGGGATGCAGGTCCCTCTGCTAAACACAGTGGGACTGTTGTGACAGTCTCCACACTACATGACACCCTAGCCCTTTGGGAGACCCCACCCTGGTAAAGGTGGGTTTTAGCAGCATGTGGAGATCACCGTGGGGCAGCGGGCGTCTCATCCAGTTGTGAGGCTTGAGGAGCTGTGCGGCACCTGACGGGCACAAATATCCAGCTAGGAGCTAACGGGCAGTTATTTCAGAGTGAAATAAAGTAGTTCCGTCTCAGCTTATGTCTTTGGCTTTGCAATGGCTACTAAGTTATTAGCATATACATACTTGTTAGGTGTTTTGGAGACCCCAAGGGCTCTGTGATATGAGAGACCTGGAAACCTCTGGTTTAGATGGTTTAATTTTCTGCCTCTGAAAATTAACGTCGTTCTCTGGAGGAGTGGACACAGGTGTATGTGGGTTGGCAGTTCCCTCTGCACAAGAGGACACCAGAGGGGCCTGTATATGGGGGGGGTGGGGAGTAGGGAGCAGGGGTGGCGGCCCCAGGGTTCTTGTCCACCAGGCACTGATAGGCAGTGTTTCTTCTCCACAGGGGAATTGGGTTGTGATCTTTATCTACACCTAGCGGTGCCGATCAGCTGAGGAAGTTTAGCTGGGTCCGAGAAGCCATGGGACATGGATTTGTCTGAGGGTCCACACAGAGCCGTGCTGAATATGTTCGGAGCTGGAGCATGTTGACCCCGTGTAGCTGGTGACAGCCCTCTACACCTGGGGGCCCTGTGTCCACAGCGAGGAAGAGCTCAGCCTTCCAGAGGTTAGACATCAGGCTATGTGGAAAGCATTTAGGTAGCATGTGTTAAAATTAAAAGTCCATCTATCTTCCGGCCCAGCCATGGCAACAGAATAAAGTGCCGTGGATGAAGCTGGGTGCACAAGGAGGGCACCATTATCCCCAAAGTAGAGCAAAGGGACTGCCCGTCTGCCAGAGATGGCCGAGCGCATTACAGTCACCTGCACCTGGAACATTAAGCAGCCATGAAAAAGACCGAAGGAACGCTGGGGCGGGAGATTCCTGAGGGATTTGTGGAAGATATTGAGTGAGAAAATCAAGATGCACGATGTGTGAAACAAGATCCCACTTGGTGAAGCAAACTAACCAAAACCCGCTATCTATACATATGTATAGCTGTCCATGTGTATTATCAAGGAAAAACAGATGTTTTTATGTAATTGAAGGTGTATTTACCGTACAAAGAAGGCGGAACGGGATCACAAGCAGCTCCGTTGCGGATGTCGTGGCATTGGTACACAACCACGTATTATGCTCAGCGAGTCTGCGGGGTCAGGCTCTGCGGAAAGGCTCACTGGGCAGTTTGCACTTGCTGTCAGATGTCAGCTGGGGCCCCGTGCATCTGAAGGCTCGCCGGTGGAGCACCCACATTCCAAGGTGGTGCTGGCTGTTGGCTGTGGGCTTTGGCTGCTTTCTAAGTGGGCTCATCTGTGGGACCACTTGAGTGTCTTCCCGGCGACATCTACGGCAGCCCCAGATGAACTGTGGTAACAGGAGAGCAGCCACAGATAATCGTGAGCGAGTGTGTGCGGCTGTGTTCCATTTACAAAAACAGGCTGAGGGCCAGATTTGGCTCCTGGGCTGTAGTTTGCTGACATATGGCTTTGAGAGCCATGCTTAATACTTTGCTTTTCCTCTGAGAGCCCTTGGAGGCTCTTGAGCAGAGAAATCACCAGCATGGCTCAGTTTTGACAGGGCTGTTCTGGCTGTTGTGTGGAGGACAGAGGGAGGGTCCCAGAGGGTAGCCAGAGCCCAAGGAGGAGGCTTGTGACATGACTTGGGGGACCAGGGTGCTGGTGTTGGGGCTGAGAGGGATTACATGTGCTTCGAAGTTAGACGCAGATTGTTTGATTGATTAATTCACTTAGAGAGAAACACCAATCAAGATGCTTCATTAGCACTTGGCCCTGTGTGGCCATCCTGACCTGGGGCCAAGGAGCTCTGTGGTGGGGGGGACGTGAGGGGTGAGTTGGCTGCTCTGGAGTGCGGTGGGGCGGCTGTGGCTGGAGATGGAGTGAGCGCCTTTTGTAGGAGTGGAGGCCAGTTCCACCCAAAAGGGAGGGCGAGTATGTGTGTGGGGAGGGGGCCCAGGGCCAAGAAGCCTGAGCACTGAGCACTGGCCTCCCAGGAAGCTGCCTGTGGGTTTTGGTAGAGTGTGTGGGAATATGTAGGGGCCGGGAAGCAGGGTGGCCCTGTGCAGTGCAGTGGTAGGGCTCTCAGCGTGGACAGGCCACAGATGACACTCCCCGATGCTTGGGCACTTCTCTGTAAAAACAAAGATGTAAACACGGAAATACAAATGTTGTAGGTTTTTCGATTCAAGCTGGTGACTCACGTTCTGCAACTGCTGGTCAGTGTTCTGTTTCAGTAAAACTGCAGATCCAGCATTTTCCCCCAACTTCTGAAGATGTTCTAATGTGTATAAAGTTAGAAAAGTTGAAAAAATAGTTCAACTAACACCCATACCCCCACTACCCAGATTCAACCCTCAGCTTTTGCGCCAGGGTGCACCTGAAGCCTGACGTTGGCTCCGCTATAAATCTTTCTCACGTCCTTCTCTGGCTGCCTTTGAGTCTCTGCCTAAACGCGTGTGATGGGGCTGGCAGAGCCAAAACGCGTAGCAAACTCTGAGTAAATCGTCTTTGCCTGTTCTCATTTGGGTGGTCTTTGTTTATTTCCACAATGGGATTATAATTTCCTTCTCGGTGAAAGCTGTTAAGTAAATCTACCTTCTAAAACCAGAGAAGGGGCACCTGGGTGGCTCAGTCAGTTAAGTGTTTGCCTTTGGTTCAGGTCATGATCCTGGGATCCTGGGATTGAGCCCCACATCGGGCTCCCTGCTCAGCGGGGAGCCTGCTTCTCCCTCTCCCTCTGCCTGCCATTCCCCCTGCTTGTGCTCGCGCTCTCTCTCTCTGTCAAATAAATACATAAAATCTTAAAAAAATGGAATAAAACCGGAGAAGAAATGATGGTACCCAGATTGGACCCAGAGGCTTGGGAGATGAGCAGGTGTTGTGAATGGAGTTGGGGGAGAGGGGCATGGTTTGGGGCTGGCAGTGCTGGAGGGAGCTGGGCCAGTGAAGCTGTGCTCTGTGGACCCTTCACTTGCCCGCTCTCCAGCCCCATCCCAACGTCCAGAGCAAACCCCAGGCTGCGTGGGCACTGTCTCAGTCTGCTCGGCCGCCAGAACAAATACCACAGACTGCGCAGCTTAAACAACAGAAATTTATTTTTCATAATTCTGGAGGCCAGAAGTCCAAGATCAAGTGTTGGCAGGGTTGTTTCTTCTGAGGCCTCTCTCCTTGGCTTGTAGATGGCCACCTTCTGAGTGTATTCTCATTTGGTCTTTTCTCTGTGGTCACACATCCCTGGTGTCACCTCCTCCTCCTCTTCCCTCTTCTTCTTCCTTCTCTCCTTCTTCCTCTCCTCCTCCTCCTCCTCCTTCTTCTTCTTTTTAGAGATGGGGAGAGGCGGGGGGAGCAGAGAGAGAGGAGAGAGAGAGAATCTTAAGCAGGCTCCATGCCCAGCTCAGAGCCCAATGGGGGCTTAGATCTCATAACCCTGAGATCATGGCCTGAGGCAAAATCAAGAGTCAGACACTTAGCCAACTGAGCCACCCAGGCAGTCCGTGTCACCTCCTCTTCTTGTAAGAACACCAGTCCTCCTGGATTAAGGCCCCACCCTTATGACCTCATTTGACCTTAAATTACCTCTGTGAAGGCCCTATTTCCAAATACAGTCACTTGGGAGTTAGGGTTTCTACATATGAATTTGGGGGGGCACATGATTCAGTCTATAACAAGCACCAAAGGTGGAGAGCTGCCTCCTGTTAGAGGTGAGGCTGGGGGACACCTGCCCCAAGGTATCCATGAGCAATCCCCGTTCTGAGGACTTACCACTCATTGGTTTATTCTCTCCCACACCTTTGTGAACAGCTTGTCCTACCGCCTGGAGTGGCCACTCTCTCTCTCTGGTCCTGAGTGGAGGTGACATGATAGAACATGTGTTCTCACTTTAAGTTCATGGTGGGCTTCCTGGTGACATTGAGCACTGAGGTTGTGTGCATATTTTGTGGGGATGCACGTCTGTGCCTTTTGCATTTTCCAGGGAGAATATCAACAGCTTTCACTTGATTCTCTGAGTCCAAAAGATGATAGAGACCATTGTTCCAGGTGCCAGGGGAGCTGGGCCTAGATCTGGTGGCCCCACACCAAGTTCTGAAGGGAGCACGACTGTGCATGGGGTCCATCAACATGCTGTATGGCTGAACAGAATCCCTCCTTGCCCGCAGTACAGAGATGTCAGGAACATGCCTGCGTGTTGGCCCTTTGAAGTCCATCATCTGTCTTATTTTTTCCTCCCAATAATCGGGGCACCAGGCAGTTATTATTTCTAATAGACTCACGGTTCACAGGAGGAAACTGAGGCTCACATAATTGGCCCAAAGTCTTTCCTCTGGGAGCCAAGACCTTCTGGTTCCTGACCCGGGTGCTCCACTGCTCCCCACTGCATATACTCTCTAAATAAGCTACTTTGTTTGGCCGGCTGGCAGGCTTTGCCTGTATTTCAAAGCACGTGTTAGAACTTAAGAGTTCAATTCTACTTCATATAACTTGTGAAGTATTGGTCCATTTCTCACCAGAGGCCAAAGCGCAGCTGTTTAGATCATAATGCTCACACTTTCAAGCCAAGAATAAAGCACGAATTTCAAGCACCAATTTTCACAACCTTGACAGCTCATGGAGAAACCCCCTGGTGAGATTTACATCCTGTTTGAAAAACAGGGTGCCTGGGCCTCCCACTCAGGCCTAAACTGAATCATGGGCATTCCCACTGTTATAAGCTTACTATGTGACTCTGATGGATGATGAGGATGAAGACTTGCTGATTTAGAGAAATTCTGAAACTAAAGTGAAAGTAGACGAATAATTAGTGGGTTTGCTAATTGATCTTTCTTTATGTATCGGTTATGATTAAGTTCAGCTATGAGGAACAAAATCCTGAGCCATAGAGGCTTTTACAAGATAGAAGTGCGTTTTTGTCTCGTATAAAGGAAGTCTGGAAGTAGATAGTTTTAGGGCTAGTTGGTGTCCTCATGATGTCTCAGGCTCCTTTATCATGTGGCTTCCATTCCCAAGACCACCTCATTGTCTAAGATGGATGCTAGTGCACCAACCATCACATATGTGCTCCAGGCAGCAGGATAGGAAAAAGAAAGGTGAAGAGCATGCTCTATCCCTTTTAAAGAGGCTTCCTGAAAGTATTATATATCATTCATGCTTACATTTATTTGGACAAAAATACCTAAAATACTAGCCAAAAGAAACAAAAAATTAATAATTTAGGTTTTATTAAAATTGAGAACTTCTTTTCATCAAAAGAGTTCATCAAGAGAATAAACAGCCAAGCCAAAGACTGGGAGAAAACATTCAGAATACATACATCTGACAAAGGATTTCTATCAAGAATATATAAAGAGTTCCTATAAATTAATAAGAAAAAGACAACCCAATTTTTAAAAAATGAGCAAAAGACACATTTCACAAAAGAAGATATCCAGATGGCCCATAAGCATATGAAGAGATACTTAACATCATCAGTTATCTGGGTAATAAAAATTAAAAACCACCTGAGATGCCTTTATTTAACTAGTAGAATGACTAAAATGGAACAGATTGATGAACAAAGGTTGGCCAGGTTAGGGAACAATGGAAACAGCATGTGATGGTAAAATAGTTCAAACACTTTGAAACAGGGCAAATTTATTATAAAGTCAAAATGTCCTTTTATATGGCCCAGAAATTCTACTCTTTGGTATTTACCCAAGAGAAATTAAAACATAAGCAACTTAATAACAACTATTTTATAAATAGCTAAAAATTTGAAACAGCCCAATGTCCAACAACAGCAGAGTGGGTAAAGAGATTACGGAACATTCAAATGTCACCGATATAAAAAAGAACAAAGGTCCTTTGCTGTGGGCCATGCTGTCATCATTTAGCACAGCTAAAAGGCTCTGGGCCTGGCTGGGATCTTGCAGCAGCACCTTGGTGGGTATAGTTGGGAGTAGAGGGAGCTCAGAGCTGGAGAGGGCTCAGCCTGCCACAGCCACCATCTCCTCCTGGGACTAGACTCAACCGGCCAGTGTCTGCAAAGAGTTGCATGTAACACATATGACATATAACTTATAGCATGCAACACACATAACATGTAACACATACAGTGTAAAATACACATAGCATGTGACATATAGCATGTGCACATGTATAGTATGTAACAGTGAATATTACAGCAGGTAACATACATAGCATATAGTATGTATAGCATGTGACACATAAGAGAGTACATGCTACATGCTACACACGGTATATAACACGCATCACATACAATACACATAGCATTCCACGTACACAACATATGGCACACGGAGCATGTGACACATACTATGCATGCATTTATAGCACATAATGTACATTGCATCTAACATGTATGCATCATACGCACAGCAAGTAACACGTAGCACATAACGCACAGCATATAACACATAGAACATGTACCAGATCTAGCACTGCACGTGCATAGCATAGACCCCATGGCTGTGGCTCGCCCTTCCATGAGGGACATCTGTCCTGGACGGGCTGGCCGGGGAGTAGCTTTTTCTAGTGGGCATAACCAGGCTTGTTTTGCCCCACCTGTTACCCTCTACCCTTTCTTTCCTTCCTGAGATGTGGCCTGAATAAGCTGGGATGGAGAGGGAACTTTTGAAACGTGGCTATGAGCAGAATGGTCCCAGAGGCTCTTTCTGGACTAGCATGTGGAGGTCAGTGTTGGCAGCACCAGACCTCTGGCTGCCCTGCAGGCCTGACCCCCAGGCTGAGTGCGTGAGGTGGGCTGGCTTTCCTCCCCTTCGCCCCGCTGGGGCCCCATCAAGGGAGAGGCAACATGGAAGGAGGGTTTCTGGCTGCCCTGGACTCAGGGTCTTCAGGTTTGTGTTCCCCAGAAGCAGACCTGGATCAGGGATTCAACTGCAAGCAGCGGCTCCAGGAGGTGATCCCAGGAATCTCCAGTACGTGAATAGGGAAGTGAGGGAGGGCATGTAGAGGTCACTGCCCCTGGGACCCCAGGATGTCTGTCCCTTCCTTCTCCTGCTAGAGACGCCGTGTCACAGGCAAGTAGCAGCTGCCGGCTGCTTGCTTCTGAAGTTGAATCTGACGGTCCTTTTATAGCAGAAACGCAAGCTCAGTGAAATAAGAGTCTGCCCCAAAGCTGCTAAGTAGAGGAGCTGGAGCTCTGGTTTCTGCACAGGTTACTAGGCCAGGAAGCTTAGGGCCCCAGGGATGGCCACAGGTGAGTGTGTAGGATTGCCTGAGGGCAGTGGGGCACACCCCCAGAGCCCCTTCCTTCCTGATCTGCCGGGATGGGAGCAGAGGTGGGGCTGCCGCATGAGCCCTCAGCACCCCACGACCTGACTCAGTGCCTTCCCTTCACTCTACCCTGTCTGATGAGGCCTTACAGCCCCACAGTGGCCCAGCTCCGAAGGGAGGCCAAGCCCCCACTTGAGAAGCTGGCTGCATATAGCTCACAGTGTGGCCTTCCAAGAACCAGGTCCCTTAAAGGAGCTGAAACAAGAGCCAGGGGAAAGGACGGTGGTGGTCTGGCTTCTCGCCAGGCCCTCAGACAGATGGTGCTGGCCTGTGAGGCCTGTCAGTCCTCCCTCTGGCCGGGAAGTCAGAAGCAGTGTCAGGAGGGCCGGGGCCAGAGGCCAGGCTGTTCCAGCCGATGCTTGCTGCCAGGGTGGGGGGGGGGCACTGAGGGCTTGATATGGTCATCGTTTTGTTCTCACCCCAACTTTCTCCATGACCATGCCTGAGGTCTATCGGCATGGAGCCTCCCTTAAGTTGATTGAAGGAAAGGTTGATGCCAGTCCTGGGTTAAGAACAACCATGTCCAAAGGCAGCTTGGTTAAAATAAAATACTTCTAGATAGGAACTTCTGTTTCTGGGAATATGGAGCAGACATACTTCTCCCCATTCCTTCTGCCAAGTAAAACTAAAAACCCTAAATATTTTATAGGGATAGAGATATTTTATATACAATATATAATCTATCTACGATTTATATCATCTATCTTTAAAAAAAAGATTTATTTATTTGAGGGAGAGAGAGTGAGCGAGCATGCATGAGCAGGGGGAGTGGGGGCCAGAGGCAGAGGTACAGAGAGAATCCCAAGCAGACTCCCTGCTGAGTGGGGAGCCTGACATGGGGCTTGATCTTATGACCCTGAAATCAGACCTGAGCCAAAATCAAGAGGCACCCAGGCGCCCCTATTATCTATCTACCTATCATCTATCTATCATATCTAGACCCTGAAAGCAGAGAAAGGAAGATGGACCAGCTAGGGATCTTGAGACCTAAGGAATGAAATGGTAGTGAGTCCCTAGGTTTTCTTTTTGCCTCCTGTGTCCCAGAATTGGATCAGAAACAGCCAGCATCCCAGAAATGCCAATGGGCATGGACAACAAATCTCTCTTAGCCAAAAGACCAGTAAAAGAGCAGCCCAGAAGAACAGAAAACTCAGGCATTAGCCACTCTACTCCAGCCAAACACAACAGGAAAATCTGTGGCCCCACGCCTACCTCCAATGGCAAAGGCCAAGTGAGGATCCTAGACTATAACAAGGCCCCAACGTCCCTACCAGAGTGGGGTCAGAGAAAGCCAAGTAGAGAGCCAGGACTTTTATCACCATTGGCTGTTAAAAGCACCCTGAGAGTGTTAGTAATGAGGAGCCTCCTCATCACGTGTCAAGAGAGGCCAAATGGGGAAACTGAATTTCTACCTACACCTGGCAGTAACGAGGCAGCACCCCTTATTTCCCTGCTAGCGCAGTGTTTGTGAAAACCAGCTAGAACAGAAAGTTAAAATAAGGTCCGGAGTTTTATAATATAAAAATGTCCAGGTTTCAATAGAAAATCATTTGTCATACCAAGAACCAGGAAAATCTTAAGCTGAGTGAAAAAAGACGATTAGTAGATGGCAACACCAAGATGACAGAGATTACTTGTCAAGATTTTTTAAGAAACTATGACAAAAATGCTCAGTGAACAGTTACAAACTCTCTTGAAAGACATTAAAAAACAAAGTCTTGACAAAGAACACAAGATATAAAGAAGAACCAAGTGGAAATTTCAGAACTGAAGATACAATAACCAAAATACAGAGCTCAGTGGATGGGCTCAGTAGCAGAATGGAAGAGACAGAGGAAAGAATCAGTGAACGGGAAGACAGACAATAGAAATGACCCAATCTGAACAACAGAGAGAAAAAGCAGACTGGGGAAAAAAAATAACAGAGCCTCAGGACCTAAGGGACTATAACAGAAGATCTTACACTAATGTCATTTGAGTTCTGGAAGGAGAGAAGAAAGAAGATGGGGCACACTAAATACTTGAAGAGATAATGGCTGTAAAACCTTGCAAATTTGTCAAGAGACCTAAAACTGCAGATTCCAGAAGCTGAGTGAATGCCCAACAGGATAAGCACAAGGAAATTCACTCCAAGAGACATCATCATTAAATTTTTTAAAACTAAAGACAACGACAAAAATCTTAAAAGCAGCCAGAGAAAACCAACACATTACCTATAGGGAAAAAACCATTCGAATGACAGTGGGTTTCTCATCAGGAGTCGACGGGCCAGGAGGTAGTGTTATAATATTTTTCAAGCGCAAAGAGAAAGAGCTATCAGCTCAGAATCCTAGACCCAGCGAAAATATCTTTCAAGAATGAAGGGAAAATCAAGACCTGGTCAGGGGGCGCCTGGGTGGCTCAGTTGGTTAAGCATCTGTCTTCAGCTCAGGTCATGATCCCAGGGTCCTGGGATGGAGTCCCGCATCCGGCTCCCTGCTCAGCAGGGAGTCTGCTCCTAGTTCTCTCTCTGCCCTTCCCCCACACTCGTGCGCACGTGCTTTCCTCTCTCTCTTTCACTCTCTTGCTCTCTCTCTCAAATAAATAAATAAATAAATAAATAAATAAAAATAAAGACTTGGTCAGGATTACTCTCTGATTATTCCAGCAAAATGATGTGAAACAGGTGTTTGCAAAGTCCCACATCCTTGAGCCCCACATCAGAACCTGGGAGACCCTGGTCCAGGCTGTCGGCTGGGGTTCCCTCCTGTTTTGGGGGCTTGGAGCCTGAATGGCAGCCCGAGTGTCTGCATTTGCCTCACATGCAGGCTTTTTACCATGATGGTTTCATTTTGAAAAACATAAAACCATACAGAAAAGTACAAAGCATAACATGACAAACCCCCACGTACCCAGAAATGACAGTTGCCGTTCCTCTATCTACCTTGTTTTCACCTTATAATATGTAAAATGTTCTAGATTAAGTTGAAGTTCCCATATTCCTCTAGACTGAGTCCCACCCTCTCTGTGTTCTGTGAACTCTGAGAAAATCACTGTCATGAATTTACCTCTTGTTTTCCATTTTGCTTTAGTTTTAATTTTCAGCCATCTGTGTTTTGATCAGGTAATTTATTCATGTTTTCAAAATTCAGACGGGACAAAAGGATACCTGGGAAAGAGCCCTTCCCCACGTCCCCCAGCATGTGTGTGAGCCAAGAGCGGCAGGTGGGCAGTCTTAAAACAGCACCTCCCCAGCAATTGCTGGAATGGAGGTGTTGTCACTTGGGCTGCAGCCTTCAGCTGTGTTGCCTTTGCAGAAATACCATCTTTAGTGGCCATGCCATGTAGCTCATTGTTGTTAGGATTAAGTTTACTAAGAGAGACAGAAGCTCCAAGCAGCAGCTTAAGCAAGGTACATGTTTATTTCTGTCTTACGTGTCTTGAGGTAGGCGGCCCAAAGCTGGTAGGGTGGTTCCACAATCATCAGGGACCTATCCTGGTGCTCAACCATCCTCAACATGAGGCTTCTACTTCATGGTCCAAAATGGCTGCTTCACCTCCAGCCATCACATCCTTATCCTAGCCATTGTCAGGAAGGAAGAAAGGTCCACTGCTCCTCTTTCAGGATTGTGTCCTGAAGCTGCAAGTGCCATCTCTTGCACACTGTTGGCCAGAGTTTAGTGGTGTAGCCACATCTTGTTGTGAGGGGCTGGAGAGTGTAGTTGCTGGCTGGCTGTGGTCCCATTGATCCGTGAAGGTTCTATCGCTACGGAAGGAGGGGAGGAAAGGTATCAAGGGATAGCTGGCAGGCTCTCCTGCGACGCCCGAGTTTAAAATCCACTTCCTGCATGAAGTGCCGGCTGCAAACAGGCAGGGACTCCAGGCCACTTCCCGAGCGACACCTCTCAGCGTGCTCGGCAAGAACAATGTGAGTGAGACAGGCAGGTCTGGTTGCTCTGGAAGCCTTGTTCCCCTGGAGGCCCTTCTTGCCAGGGCCCCTCAGAGCAGCCCTCGTGTGTGCAGCTCTGTCACACGGCGGGCCACTCCCTGGAGATGGCAGTGTGGAACTGCTAAGCTGAAATGTTTGGCTCCTCACAAACAATGCTGTCCTGAGCTCCCGGGACCCCGAATCCGGCCTCGTGGCTCCTGGGGAAGGGCGGGCACCATCGAGAACAAAGCAGCACTGCCCGGCCCCAGCTGCAAGGCTCCAGGCTGGCTCCCTCGAGTCCTGGAGAGCCTGCGTCTTGAAAGCTTGGCTTTTTGTTTGAGAAAGAAAAGTAGCTTCTTTCCCTAGGCTTCCTTTCACAGAGAAGTCTCCAGGGTTCTGATGAGCTACAGAGTGGGGCAGGAGGACAAGCCCATCAGGAGGGAGGGTGGGAAGCTGGGGGCCTGGGGTGGGACGACTCAGGAAGAGAGGAAGGGGAAGGCACCCTGGGGCTCTGTGCTCTGTGTCCACCGCCTTCACCAGGGCCAGGCACTGGAAACAACATGGACGGGCTGAGAGCGAGGCAGGAAGAGGGACAATCCCCAGCCTGTTTGGGACCTCGGAGCCGTGCATTTGCAGGACAGGGCTGCTGCAGCGGAGTAGAAATGGCAGTGTGGCAAATGCGGACGGAAAGCAGGCCTCCTGTGGCTGATGGGAGGGTAACAAGAACCCTGCCTGCCCTGGGGGTGGGGGTCCCCTCAGCAGGGGGAGGGGCTGGAGAGAGGGGTGGCAGCGCCGGGAGAGCTGAGGTGGGGGCTCATCAGCAGATCATCAGAAGGGACAGACTGGCTTTCGGGAGGGATCTCTGTGCCTCACCCAAGACATGAGGTTAGACCCCGAGTCCTCACTGTCCTGGACACCCTGCAATGGAGCTGGTGAGGACAGAGCCTGGAGGTCCTAAGCAGGACCTGACGGCCTTCTTGACAGGTGGCTGGGGGGTCAGCGAAGGGGGGTACATGTGTGAGCACCCTGCCACCCATCACTGGGGGATAGGAGCGTCCTCTGGGCCCCGATGTCATCCAGAGAGGAGGGGAAGCAGGGGAGGACAGGGAGAGTCCTAACACACCATTTCTAACTAGTAGAGACTGTTAACTTGAACAAATAAAAAAAAAAAAATTAAACCCATGTCAGAGGGACTGGAGAGTTGAAGTCAGGATGTGAGCAGTTTCTTTACAAAGGGCATGTTTTGGGGCACGTGCGGGCAGTGCCATGTAAATTCCTCCCCTGGGCCTGCCCAGGAGTCCAGGTCCCTCGTGGAGCCTAGAGCCACAGCTGAGGATGCCCCAGGACTGGGTGGGCTGCACTGGGAATGGAGGGAAGTGGGAGGCCCAGCAGGTGTGGGGCCAGGAGAGTCTTTGTATTGGTTTGGCAGGGAGAGAAGGCAGGCTGGGTGACCCACCCAACTTCTAGGAGCGGGAAACAAGATGGTGCTGACCAGGTGGGGATGGATAGGGCAGGCAGGCAGGGGACCTGGAAAATTGTCATGGTCCTTTGAGGAAAAGAAAGGGAAGAGAGAGAGCAGGTCTTAGGTGTGCCCATAAGCTGGGGCCCGTGTGGCTTTGCTCGATGGTGGGCGGCACAGCGGGTGTGATCGAGCTGGTGGTGGGAAGGATCAGGAGTCTGTGTGCCCTCCCCTGAGGCTTGTTCGGGGTCAGAGCTGGAGCAGGAGATGAAGACCTAGTCTGCGATGTGCCCTGCCCGGGTCCGGCTCCTCCTTCTCATTCCACAGAGAGGTGCTGAAGGCAGGTCGGTGGTCTAGTCGGAATCCGAACCCCGATCTGACAACAGGCTGTAGGTTTCTCCTTGCCACAGCAGGGAGAGGAGCCAAGACCAGCTCCTCGTAGCGGGTGGTCTCCTGGGCCACAGAGGTGAAGCCCTTCCAGCTAGGCCTTGTCAGGGGGGCTGGGTGCCCACCCCAGTGCACTAGGACAAGAACTTGTGGGGAGGGGGCTGGTCAGCCAGAAGGGGATGTGGGCAAAGAGTCCCCACGACATTGATACACACGGCTTCCGCTGGAGGCCTCCTAGGCTTGGAGGTCCCCGAGACCAGGTGTGTGCTCCCAGGAGGGGACTGTGGGCTGCCTTCCCTTGGGGTTGGTCCTCAGCACCCAGGGAGCCTGTGTGCTCTGGGCGGGGAGTGTGGGGGGTAGAAGATGGGCTCCTTCCTGTGCCACCAAAAAGGGGACCATGCCCAGGTGGGGTGAGTAGAGGCTACTTTCCTCCAGGAAGACAGAATTGGAACCACAGAGAGCACTGTGTGAGGACAAGTGCCTGCTAGAAGGTTTTTGGGGTGAGGATCCAGGGAAAGCAAGTTAGTAGCAGGCCCACCCCAGGAAGTGGCAGCTGTTGGTCCCGGTAGGAGTGTCGGGTGTGGAGAGGGGACAGTGGGGGAAGCAGTGGTGGGCTGGATGGGACCGGGTGGCCTGGCCATGATGGGGAGGGGGTCTGGTCCAAACCCAGAGATCAGAGGAGCTCGGTCAGACTCGAGTTTGCCCAGCAGCGCGGGAGGGACTGGGCGCACAGTGGGAGGATGGCATCCACCTGCTGGGTGGCACAGGGGAGGCTACTGCTGAGTGCAGGGAGGGGGTGAGGGGCTGGGCAGGACCCCGGAGCCTCCCCACCTCAGTCTCAGGAAGGTTTGAAAGGGGCCTCCAACTTTATTTTTATTTTTTTGAGAGAGCGAGAGAGCTGTGCAAAGGGGGTAGGGGGGAAGGGCAGAGGGAGAAGAAGAGAGAGGATCTTAAGCAGGCTCCATGCCCATCGTGAGCCCCACTCGGGGCTCGATCCCACCACCCTGAGATCATGACCTGAGCCGAAATCAGGAGTTGGACGCTTAACTGACGGGGCCACCCAGACACCTCTAACGTAAACAGAAGTAGGAAGATGAAAAGTCTCATCCTTGAGGGGAGGTATCCTCAGGACTGACTTTGTCTTTGTCTCATCAGGACCCTGGCCCCGCAGAGTGCAGCGGCACCGCGGGAAAAGGGAGGACACTTCCATCCTGTGTTGGGGGAATCAGGCTGCAGGCTCCAGATGAAACGTTCAGGGAGGCCAAAGCCGGGGGTGTGGGGGGCATGGGGGTGTGGCTGGCATGCCACACAGGTCTTTCCACACTGGGGTTCCACCTGGAAGGCCTCCCTTGTGGGACTCTCTTTCTAAAGAGACGCTCCCTCACCGATTCACATGGTCAAGAACGCTCTGTTTGGATCTGAAGGTTGGGGTTTTAAGGGTCAGCTGCGTCTGCCCCTCCCCTTCTCCCCCACGTGGGAGGCCTCTAGCAACCAGGCAGCGGCCACCTTTGTGCCCTGGGACTGCTGTGGGGACCAGCGGTGACCCCCCTCTCCTGGGCTTCTGCTCCGCCCCTCAGCTGTTCAGGGGCTCCTCTATGAGGCCACCCTGCCCTTCCTCTCGGTTCCTCCTCCTACATGGACAGGACAAGGGAGGAGTGTCCAGATACAGAATCTGGGAGGGGGAGGAAGGCTTGAGGTCCGAACCACTAGTTCCAACGTAGCTCTCCTGGGGTCTTGCATGTGAAGTCACTGGGGACTGACTCAGCCTGCTGGGTCTCCCAGGACCCGCATGGAAATGCAAAGTTGGTGCACTCGGGCCCCTGGCCCTAGCACCATCCAGCAATGGCTAGCTCCCCGCTCTGAGCAGAACAGATCCATTTCCCCCGAAGAAAAGGCAACGAGCTGACTGCTTTTATCAGCCCTGTGGTCACATCAAGACTGGGAAGTTAAGCAAGGGCTCTCCCTGTCACATCAGAGAACTAAAATCTATCCGAGTTAGTGGCCAGAACAATCTCCCCTGAGTGGCATTTGTGGCCCAGTGTTGGATGGAATCTGATCATGAGAAGACAACCCGACTTATGCAGACGTTTTAAGAGACAACTGGTCTATGTTAAAATGTCAGCGCTAAGAAAGGGAAAAAGTGGGCGGTGCGGGGTGGGAAAGGGGTGCGGGCTGGGGGAAAGGAGACCAGAGCAGCAGGATAGCACAGCCCTCGGCTCACAAGTATGGCCTGAAGACGTGGGGTAACAGGGAAATGTAGACACGGACTGTATGTTAGCTGATATTGCTGAATTTATGGTAAATTTGGGGAGATGAGAATGGGGTTGAGTTTTATAGCAGAATGTCATTTCTCAGGAGCTACATGCTGATGTGGTTAGAAGTATTCTGAGGACTGCAACTTATTTTCAAATATTTCGGAAAACCGTGCATCTGAGTGTATGTGTGAGTGTGTACACGCGTGTTTGTGTGGACTCGTGTGTGCATGTGTGTACAGAGAGAGCAAGTGTGAGTGCAGGACAGTGAAACTTGACAGAATGTTAATTCAGGCAAATCTAGGCTAAGGGTTGGTGGGTGACCACGAGCTATTCTTTTGCTTTGTCGTTGGCAGTCTTTCCAAATTAAAAGTTGAGGAGAAAGAGGTCACCGAGAAGCACACGGTGTCCGCATTACTCAGCCTTACTTTGAGCTGGGGCCCTGTGTTCAAGTGCTGCAGCAGATGATTACTAAACCGGGCTTTGTGGTGACGACAGGTGCCTTTCACAAAGCGTTGCATAAGTGAGAAAGTGTGTGAATGCCTCCTTCCTGGGCTGCCTGTACCCAGGGGAGGCCCCCGCCGCCGCCGCCAGCCCTGTGCTCGGATGCTCACTTTGACAATCAAACCCCGAAGGTCCGGCCACGCCGCGTTGGGCGGATGATTGTCACCACAGACCACAGCACACCTGCGCTCCTTGTCAAAGGTTTATTTCATCTGCTAACATTCATTCCTGACCTAGACAAAAACAATTAGATGATTATGACTTGCTTTTCCATCACCAACTTGTTTGTCTTGTATGAATAACCAAAAGATTTCAACACTTTTTTTTTTTTTAATAAGAAGCTATAAATAAATAAAGCTTTAAACACTCCTGGGTTCAAGTTAAACACTTCCAGTTCCCAAAAATGTCACAGACTCATTGCTCGGACAGTTCTGCCATCCCTGGTTCTCCTCCGGGAGGGGCCGTTGCAGGTCTGTGTGGGGCGTGGGCTGTTTGCTCCCTGCGTGTTGCCTCTGTCCTCTGGGCCCTGGGCAGGGCACCCCTTCTGTGGGGCCCCAGCTGGTGGCAGCGTCGGAGATGCTGCAGGCACGAGGAACCTTCACCTCTACGCAGGCGGCCTGAGCTGAAGTGCTGGACTGGAGACTCGAGGGGCCTAGGGGCACTGGCAGCTGGTGCTGTCTCCGGGCACCTTGGCCTGGGTGCTGGCCCCAGACGGGACCACTTTCCAGAGGCAGCAAAGAAACCAAGGAGAGACCCGTGTTTCCGTGTGAATTGGGACAACGGATCATAAGTTAAAACATTCCAATATGTACAAAACAGATCTTACACTCAAGCCTGCACACACAGGAAGCCCACCTCGAGGAGGGCCGGGTGCCCAGGGACTGGGGCAGAACAGGGCTGAGCTTTCCATGTATGCCCTGGAATTGACCACCTCCTGATGGAGGCCACAGCAAGCCTCCAGCACCTGACGTGCTTGTGCAAGACCCCAGAGTTCTCATGAACGCGTCCCGCCCTCCTCCCTGGAGCATGCCCATCCCAAAGGATGAGTGTTAGAACAGATCCCCCAAGCTGACCTTCACTACCCCTTGAAAGAACCACTAAATCACCTGGACGCTCGCCTGCTCAGCATGACGCACCCACTCTGCGGGGTAGTCCCGGGCTGGGCTGGCGTGGTGCCCATCCCAGGCTGCTGACCACTGCCCTTGGACTACAAGATGAAGTGGTCGGTGTAGGAAGCAGGAGGTATGGGCACCATCCCTATGCCAGGCAGGCAAAGACTAAAGGCTGCTTCTTCCTGGGTGGCCACCTCATTTGACAGCACATTAGCATTTCCTGTGCTATGGAAGTTTCCTTGCTTCCACACCTCTGTGGTGGGACAGCTGTGATGGCTGAAGAGAACCTGGGGCAGGGAGGAGGGCCCCTGGTGGAATCTGCCCACGAGGCTGCTGCCCTCCAGCAGGCCAGCCCTGGCCCTCACTGCCCTTGGGCCTGCAGGCACGTGTGGGTCCTCTCCTGGAGAGACAGGGCACTCTTCCACCTTGGGTGTGGGACTCACACTCTGCTCCCAGAGCCCAGGTCTTGGGCCTCATGTGGGGAGAGCACCCCCAGAGGAGACAGTGGCCTGGCCTCCTGGAGCACAAGAGGGATAGGGCAGGGGGGAAGTGTCTACAACGGATATGGAACATGGCTTCTCCAATCTGCAGGGCTGCCAGGACCAGGGCCTGACCAGCTTGTGGGCAGGGGGTGGGCAAAGGGAAATACAGGGAGAGCCTGGGGTGGGAAGGGCCGTGCATGTGGGTGCTAGGGGGCCACCGAGAGCATTTCTTCCAACTCTAGTTGAGAATCTGAGAGTCTGAGTCCCCTCTCCTGGCCATACAGAACCACCATGACCCCAAGATATGGTTCATGGGCAGCAGGTGCAGTCTGCCGTGCTCTGGCCAATGGAGGCTTGATTGTACTTTTGCACATGGGGTTGTGGGAACAGTGGGGTATGAGCCCTGAATAAATGTCCAAGCGATGAGCCCGGGGCCAGGGACAGTCTACCAAATCTCAGAGGGTCAGAAAGGTAAATGGGGCAGGGGAGACTCTCCTCCTGTCTAGCTGGTCTGGCTAGGTGGTCACCCCCAAAGGCCAGTTGAGGGGGGAGGCTTGGACACAGGTGGCAGCATCCTTGGACACAGCCTTCCCACTCCTGGGATGCACTTTGCCCACAGAATGGGGGATAGTGCATGTGGGCCCATCTCCCTGCAGCCCTCCTCAGCCTGAGGACTAAGGGAAATGGGGGGGAGGGGCCCCAGATGGTGTGCTTTGATCTCCTGACCCAAAGCATGAAGCCAGACTGTGCGTTTCGACCTTGGGCCCGAGAGAGAGTGGGCTTCCCAGGGGAAGGACTAGAGTCTTCTCGGCTTCAGGCAAGGTGGGCCCTGACCGTTGAAGATGGGTGAGCTAGGAGCTCCATTCCTGAGGACACCTCAAGGGGCTGCCTGTGTGCCCAGGGAAGGGGTTCACTCAGGCCCAGGGACACCAGGGCCACCAGAGGCCAAGGGACTGCCCGGGTGGCCTGAGCCTGGGAAGGCGCCTGGAGCTGGTGTCAGGCCGCTGCTGGCCTGTGGTGGTGAGAGAGCAAGCAGGGGTGCACGGTGGGGGTAGGATGCACTCCTGGCGGGGCGAGTCTCATCACTCTCTTTTTCTTGTCTTCAGACCTCCGGCCGCTGTGAGTGAGCTGAGGCCAGGAAAACGGGGACGCGACCTACCCCTGGCCCCTGCCTGGGGCGTCCCTAAGCGCACTCTCCTCCGGCCTGGGGGGAGTCGCACTGGTTGATTCCTCACAGCCCTGGTCTGGGAGGGAACCGTGAGAACCAGCCCCGCCGGGCGCCACGTCCCACTCCCTCATCCTTGTTCAGCACGCATCTACCTTCTGGAGAGCGCATCTGGGACCCCCTTCCCACCAGAGTTCTAGGGTGGGGTGGTCTGTCTGTCTCATTTCACCTCCCCCCTCCCCCCCCCCCCCCCCAAAGGACCCCCCCCCCCCCATGGCCGGCCACCACTACCACTTCTCGATGATGTGGCTCATGTAGTCCTCCGTGGGCACTCGGCCCGGCTCCTCGGCATCCTCCCGCGGCAGCGCCTCCTTGGCCCGGTGCAGCAGGCGCTCCTCCCGGCTCTTGAGGCGCTGCTCCCTGCGCTCCAGCTGCCGCTTGTACTGGTAGCGCTGCTGGAAGAGGTCCTTGGCGTAGTCGTAGAGCTGCATGTCCAGGTCGTTGAGCTCCTCAATGCGCCGGATGGTGTCCTCGTCCACCTCCACGCCGCCCGCCCGTGTGCTGTTGTACTGCATGAAGGGCCGGATGAACTTGAGGTTGAACGTCCGCTCGAACAGGTACTGCGTCTTGCGCTGGAACTCCGTCAGGCCGAAGAAGGCCATGCCCCGCAGGTTCTTCTTGGCGCTCTCCAGCAGCAGCTGGGCCCGCTTGCCCTCGGGGATGAAGGACAGGTTGTAGCAGCCCACCAGGCTCAGGTCGGCCAGCATGCGCACCTGGCGGTTGTTGGCCAGGTTGTAGGGGCAGTCCATGAACTCCTGCAGCGTGCAGCCCGACCAGTCCGTGCCCTCATAGCAGGGCGGCAGCTCCTCGGGCGTGGGCGTGCGCCCGTCACACATGTGCAGCGACGTCTTCCACGTGGCCCCCCGCTGCACGTGCCGCCACTCGCTCAGGTAGCGGGACACGGGGTCTCGCAGCAGGGTGATGTAGTAGAACTTCCTGTAATGAGATGGGGACAGGGGGTAAGGTAAGGGCACAAATCTGACTGCTTTGGGTGTATCCTGGGGGACCCACCATTATGTCCTCCAAACAGCCACTTCTGAGTGAGAAACCCAGGATCAGAGAGGTGACCTAACCTGCAAAGGGTACACAGTCACCCTTGTGTCTGTCAGCTGTGACCATCATGGTGTCGTCCCGTAGCGCCTGGCCTCAGTGCCTCCTGAACCCTGGGCCCAGGGTCTTCTCCTGAGCCCCAAGGCCGCCCTCCTATCTGCTCACTCCTCAGGAGGGACAACCTGTCTTTGCCCTGTGGTGGGGCGGAGTAGGGGGCCCCAGAGCCGATGCCACCTGGAACCAGTGGTTTAAAGAGCTGCTCACAGTGGTTGGCTAGGTGCTGTTCAAGGGGCCACTCGGCAGAAGTCACTCACAGTCCCAGGCTGCACGTGCAGGCCTGGTCAGGGCCTCCAGCAGGCCCACTCCACCCCCGCTCCAGTGGGGCAGTGGCGCCAGTAGACCACCCAACCCAGGACCCCCGGGTGACCCACCATTTATCCTTGTGCCCCAGGAACTGCTTCCACGCCAGGAAGTCAGGCATCCCTCCAGATGCCACCTCCCCGCGCTGTATGGAAGGGGCATCCACACCATGGGAGAAATGACTCCCGGTACGACAGGCATGTCCCTGCCCAGCAGGATGACTGGCCTGATGGCACTGGGACACAGCGGACAGTGGGGCGGCTGCCAGATGTTCCTGTGACAGGCCTGGAGTGGGTGGGTCCACCCCAGACAGGTCATTCCTGGAAGCCTCTCCTCCTGGGCTGGGAGAACCGGCTGCCTGCGCCTGGTGGGAGCAGTCCCAGGCCAAGGAGCGCCACTCCTGGGGCGGGGAAGCTCCCGGAAGGAACTGCCCCCTCCGCCCCAGACAGCGGCATGAGAGCGCATCCACACTGCCCCTCCTCACTGAGGCCCAACGAAGAGCACCCAATAATTTCCCCGCCCTCACACTGCCCCCTGTGAGAGCTGCAGGGGCACAAAGCACCTCAAGGGGTCTGCTGGCAGTGCGCGGATCTGACTACACAATTCCCAGGGGGCCTTGGGGGGTCGGCATGGCAACTGGCAAAAGCAAAGGTGGTGGGGTACAACTGCAGGTCACCCCAGGCTGAGAGGGGAGCAGCTAGAAAACTGCAGGGGGGCGGGTCTGAAGCACCTTCATTAGGGGCCTCGGGATCCCCCAAGCAGAGCCAGGGGTAGCTCCGGGGTGGGGGTGGGGGGCAGCAGAGGGAAAGACTGGTCCTTCTATGCAGACTGCTGAGGAGACAGGGCAGCAGTCGGCCACCTGACGTTCCCTGTCGCTTCCATTGGCTGGTACTGGGCCACCCCGGGGACAAGGCAGACAGTGGAGAGCACCTGGGCAGTGGGGGTCAGGGGCGTCTTCCTCAGTAGAGAGTGGAGGGCAGGACGGCGGGCATCCTGACCACCAACTCCTCTCTGAGGCCTGGGGTCTGCTCTGTGATCGCCGCCTCGGGCCCTCGTTCGCGCTGGAAGCGCCCTCCCCACGTACCGGGCCCCAGCCTCGGCACTGACCGCTTGCTTCAGGTGCTCCAGCTCCCACAGTGTGGGGAGCCCTGCACCCCACATCTGACCCCAGCTCCCATGGGACACACTTCGGGGGCTCTTGCTGCCCTTGGCAGATGCACAAAGGGCCACCTGCACCCTCCTAGGCCCTCTGTGACCAGCGGACCTCCTTTTGACCCTCTCCCTGGCTCCTGGGGAGAAACCCCAGGGCCTTGGCACAAGCTGTGTTCTCTTCCCTCTCTGCTTCATCAGCTGACTCCGGCTCATCCTTCAGACCTCAGCTGGTGCCACCTCCGTGGGCCTCTGTCCCAGCGGTAACTTCACACTGACCTCTCAGCTCACTTGACCAGAGCCTCCCTCAGGGGAGGGAGTGGGCAGGAAGGAAGCTGGCTCCTGTGTGTGTGCTCAGCAGGGCCAACATGACTCCCCAGGGTCGAGACTGAGATGGTCAGAGGATCCAAGACAGAAGGCGCCTCAAGGAGGTCACCTCACACAGCACCTCAGCCCCCAGTGGAGGACACCAAGCCTGAGAGGTTATGCCGCCGCCTGGAGGTCCCCAGCGGCTTCAGCACTGGGGTGGGGTGGGTGGCCTCTCCTCTGCAGACCCTGGTTCGGTGAGAAAGCCCCTAAATGTGGCCAGCACAAGAAAGGTCAGTTCATTTAAGGGTCAACTCTTTAGGAATGAAGTAGAAGACATTTATAAATCCTGACCATGTCAAGTGCTTCTGAAGAGGCCAAGACAGACGGACACACAGGGATGCACCCAGAAACACACCTATGAACAAACACAGCCCCATGTGCAGGTGTCCGCTGCCTGCCCTGCCGGGTCCTGCATGTGCCCTTAGGCCCCAAGGGCAGGCTGAGGGTTATCGGGACTTCCTTCACTCCTGGAGGCCTGGGGGGCCCTGATCACTCACATGGAAATGGGCCAGCCTGGTAGTTCCTCCTGAACACAGAAAACCAGAGTTTGAGGTGTCAACTGACAGAGAGGCTTGTCTACTTGTTGCCAGCCAAGGCCAGCTGGAGTTCAACATGGCCCCAAGGTGACTTCTGAGGGCAAGAACACACCGTGCACACAGAGCACGGGCACCCCTCCCAGCGTGTGCCCCCATGGTCTTCAGGCTAAGGTCCTGTGTCCCACGATGGGGGCAGGCCTGGCAGAGCCCCAGCTGCTCCCACACCCTCACGGGTCCCTGTGATGGGAACAGGGCCATCAGCCCTCCCACCACTGGTGCCTCCAGGTCCTGGGGAGACCAGGTGTGGCCGTCCCCGAAGCCCTTGGCTGTGAGTCTCTCCTGTTGTACTGATGTTGGCCATCGAGGTAACGGTTACCCAGTGACCTACAGCTTCCATCTGGACAGCCAGGACTGGTGGGAGCCCTGTCCACGGAGGCAGGCCTGCCTGCTTTTCAAGTCCCTCTGCTCCTAGCCCACGAGGGTGTGTGACTCGCCCAGGGTCACACAGCAAATCAAGAGGCAGGACGAGTTCAGGCTGCTTCCTCAAAGCCATGGTGCAAGCTGCCCTGTGCCTGGTTAGATAGCTGGGCTGCCAGGGTGTTTGAAGGCTTAAGGGCCCATGGGTGGGGTCACTGAGGGGTCTCCAAGGGTACAGTAGGCGCTGGTGTATCTGGCAGGTTCCAGAAGATGCAGATGAGGCTTCTGGTCCTTGGAGCTTCCTGTTTGTGGTCCCTGGTGAAGCCTGAGAAGCTGACTCCCCCTGAGCCTCTGGGGCTCACGTTGACCCCACAGCACCCTGGGCACCATGTGCGTGTTAAGCAGAGTGCCTTCTCTCCTCGCTGCATCCCTGGATCCTGGCCCAGTTGGGCAGGAACAGGGGCTCACCCATGCTACAGTGACTGGGAAGGGCATCAGGATGGCTATGTGGCACCTTCTCCGTGCAGGACATTGCCATGCCCTGGGGAATGCCCCCCCCGATTCTGCCCCCCCAGACATTGCTTATGGTGGAAAAAAAGGGCTCAGGCAGACTCTGGAACCTGCTCAAGGGGCCAGCAGCCCCAGGCTCCAGCTCTCGTCTGGGCAATGCAGGAGCCCCTGCAGGTGCACACACCCATAGTCTGTCGGCCCCCTCGAGAACTCGTGAGCCCGACGCCCACCTCCACCTTGTCCGCCCCGGCCCTCGCTCACTGCTGCCATGACACAGCAGCACCTCTGGCTGCAGGCCTGTACCCATGCCGTCCTCCGCCCAGGAGCCCTGCTCCTGCCTCCCTCACTCTGCCCTCCCTGCCCGTCATACACACCACCAGACACACTGGCTCTTTATGTTCTGGTTTATTGTCTGATGGAAGAGGGAATAGGGGCCCTGTCCAGAAATGAACAGAGGGCAGAGTGTGGTGGGGCCAGAAGAAGCCCACCAGATGCCCGACCACACACCACATCAGGCAGCTTCCTGCCCAAGATGTGACCTGATGTACATTCTATGAAGGTGCCAAGGGGCTCATGACTCAGGGATATGAAGAACTGGGCAGGGGCCAAACAACAGTCTGCACTCTCACTGTTGTCCCCAGCACCTGCCCTCCCGTGCCCAGAGAGCTGCCACCAGGCTAATCTAGACCCTGCCCCAGAGCACAGTTCTTCCTGCACTGACATCTGGGGTCCCCCTAAAACAGGGGGCTTTCTGCCTATCACTCTCCAGCAGGATCTGTCCATTCAGGTGGTCGAAGTGCCAAGCGACAAGGTTTCCAGAAAGAGGGGAGTGAGGAGGCAGAGGGGAGGAGATGAGGAAATAATGAGAATTGGAGTATATAATTCATTTAGCCTGAAATGGCTCCCCAAGTGCCCAGCAAGTGAATGTGGGGACCAGACCCAGGATTAAAGAGATGACCCATGCAGCACCTGGACAGAAAAACAGAATACATAAAGAGAACTCGTTGTCATAAAGGGACCCACTTTCTCTGTAGCAATACCATATGCTACAAATCAATGAAGCCACGGCTTCAAAATGCTGAGGGAAAATGACCAGTGACATGTCAGACCCCACCAAGCTATCAAGCAAATGTGAGGGGAGGTTGGAGACATTTCAGACATGCAAAAACTCAGGACATTTATTTTCCATAAATCTTGCTTTAGAAAGATATTGGACTAGGTATCTTATTTAGTAAACAATAACAACAAAGTATTTTGCATGGGAGACAGGAACTCCAACCCAGGAGAGAGATCGAGGGTGTCAATTGTGCATCCCACTAGGCCTCCCAGGAGCAGAGGGGCAGGGGTTCCAGGAAAAAAGGGGCATGGACAGATTACCTGCTGCATCAGAACATTTGTGGAAAAAAATTCACATGGAAAAAACTACGTTTATGAAGATAAAAAACAAAGCAAGTAAAAAAAAAAATAGGGCTATCATTAATTCCAGGAAAAAACAAGAAGTAATATAA
The DNA here is from genome assembly GCF_004348235.1 of Phoca vitulina. Lineage (NCBI taxonomy): Eukaryota > Metazoa > Chordata > Mammalia > Carnivora > Phocidae > Phoca > Phoca vitulina. The sequence goes on from NW_022589704.1 coordinate 108,893,827, forward strand.
AAAAAGAAAATAAAGCATTCTATTAGGCAAAGGAAGTAAACAATGCTTTTAGAGACATCATAATGTAAACAGTGACTATTGATTTAATAAAAACTTGAGCTTTTTACTCTACTTGGAAGCTGGGTGGGGTATGGAGAAGGATGTGCAAAGGCTTAAGAACATTTAATCTTCATCTACCAGAACAAAAAGCAAACAGATAATGTTTAAATCAATAAATCAAGAAAGAGGACCATAAATTATTTAGAAATATGGAAGTAAGTACATGAAGAATACTGAAGAGCTGCAAGTAATAATTTGGGGAGGATGGAAAGGAAAAGCAGATCTGTTGCTTTTTACTATAAGCCTCCTGGAATGATTTGTCTTGAAGCCTGTACGTAGACTATTTTAACTAAAACATTAAAAATACAACAATGAGGAAACTGGCCAAAAAAGCGTATGGAAAGATGCTCCCCTTCATTAGTCACTGAGGAAATGGCACACTGAGCCACAATGTGATACCCACTAGACAGGCAAACCAGAAGCGGGCCAATGCCAACTGTGAACAATTGCTTACGGGACAGTTGTTATGGACTGTCTTCACTGAAAGCTGAAGGCACACATAGCCTGTGACCCGTGATTCCTCACCGGGAGGTGTGGGTAAGACTGTCCATGGCTGCCCTGCCCGCGACCGCCCCAAACGTCTGCTACAGTGGCACGTGTGCGTAAGCAGCGGTATATTCTTCCGCTGGAATACTGCTCAGCAACGCAGATGAACTCTAGTTACAACAGCTCGGGTCAGTTTGACGGGTAAGATGTTGCAAAGAAAAAGCAAATTAAGAAAATTCAATAGAGTATGATGATACTATTTATCATTTCCAAATATAAACACAGCCACAGAAAGTACTATTTAGTGATACATACATAGATGTTGAAATTATTTTTAAAAAAAAGGTGATGAGGTGATACACACACAAATTCAAGGCAGAAGTCGGCCTCGGTGTGTGCTGGGCTGGGCGGGTGCTGGGGACGGCACTAGTTCATGGTGGCTTCCAGGGCACCAACCACTTCCTTAAGGCAGGCAATGGGGGGGGGGTGGGGGTTTATGTTACGTTTTACTTCTTACAAACACTATGCAAATGCCTTTGTGTGTTTATAAAACACTTTGTGATAAGTAACAGTTAAAAAAAAGTTTTACAAACCAAACCAAGATTCTCCTTAGCAGGCCTTGCAGGTGAACTATCATTTCTGTCACACGAGGAGCCTCGGTTCTCCAAAGTGCACCAGTCCCCTCTACTTTTGCTCCCATGCTCCCTCTGCCTGCAACCCCCCCCCCCCTTTCTACTTGTTAACACTGCCACAGCGAGTAGGGCACCCCCTATGGGCATCAGCTTTGGCTCGTGAGCTAATCATGCTTCAGTGAGCGGGCTGCTCTGTGGCCTCTCTAGGAAGGAACCACAATTCTCTGAAGATGGAGCATCCAGTTGGTGGTTGGCTTCCCACCCAGGAGGGCCTTGGGGTGCAAAGAGGGTCAGCTCCACTCTGGGGCTCCCCTTCAGCACTGCCAGTCCCAATGCAGGGACCCTGTTTAGTGACTTGGTTGGCAAATGATGCTATTTTGGGGTGGCAAGCTTCTGGCACCTTTCTCTGAGCACAGCCCTAAACCATGTCCTGGCCTAAGTGGGTGTCCATGGGACCCTGACCTCCAGGACAGGTCTCTGTGGAGCACATCTGCCTGCTCTGCCCTGGGACAGGCCTGGAAAGTTGCCCAGTGCACGGCCCAGCCCAGACTGTCCTGCCTGTGACTGGAACACTGCCAAACAAGGCACATACTAGAACTGGAGGGGTGACGAGGAGGCCCTGCCCATATCTTCTCCCCTGAAGCCTGAGGCACAGGGGGTGCTCACCACCACTCATCCAGTTAGTGCCCTGCATGGCAAAGGACACAAACTGGCAACGCCCCCAGGTCCCTCACACCAGCAACGGCAGCCATGGTCACTGAGGCTCACAGCATGCCAGGCACGGCCCCGGGGGGGCGGGGCAGGCCTTTCTCCCCTTTCACAGAGGACAAGTTTCAGGCTTAGAGGGGGGCTATGGCTCTCAGTTACTCAGTGTCCAAGTGCTCTGGGCTGGGTGGGACCCACAAGGACAGTGGGAGGCGACAAATGGGGGGAGGGCGGAGGGTATTCCTCCCAAATGGGGCAGGGTCAGGGGGGCTTCTCGGAGATGGTGGGGGCACAGCCTATTGTGACTTGAGGGGGGCAGTGGAGGCTCAAGGTGCAGGCAGGGCCAGACCAAGAGGGGTCTTGTTCATTTGATAGGAAAACCAGCTCAGATGGGTAACGGCATGGAGTGCAGCATTCACATGGATTTCAAAGATAAAACGTGGGACTTCAAAGAAATTTTATGCTGTGAAGTAATTCTAGTCTGCATGGGTTGCAATCACTCCTGACAGCCCACAGGATTTATTGCCTGTACCATGCATTCTTGTGTTTGATTACTTAGGTTTAATGCTTTCTGTGCACTTAGCTGCTCTGGCATTTTCGTGTGCACTGGTTTAGCGCATCTCACAATCGTGTAAGATCCTAGTGGGCAAGGAATGTGTCTTGTTCCTGAGTCCAAACACTGCTGTCAGGCAGTGGCCGGCTCTAAAGTTTTAAGTCTGAGTTTTTACAGGACAACTCTACCCCTGGTGTCTGGGAGCCCTGCTTTGTTGACAACATAACACAGTCTCTGGAAAAATTCTGCAAGGTGCGGCAAATGAGCTCTCAGTTCCTTCCTGGAGGAGAAGGTGGTGGGCAAGTGGGTGACAGCCGAGAGGCGGCTCCTGCTCAGCTCTGGGGCTCGGATCAGGGAGATGGCACCTTCTCACTGTCCTCAGGAGCCCCTCCCCCTCCCACCTGCCCGTGGGCGTCAGCCAAGTCAGCCCACCACCGTCTCTGTATAGCTCAAACTTTATCAATTATGTGACAACTGGGCTCGCAGGCATGAGGTGAATGAATGGTCTAAGGCCAGAGCCCGCACCTGCCCCCTTGCCCCTCCCACGGGTGACACCAGTGGCCAGAGGCGGCTTCACTTTCCCTTTCCTGCCCTGAGAGTGTGGGTTTGATCTGAACCCCATGCCTGAACCCACCCACTCCCTACCCTCCCCTGGCAGCCCAGGGCTCTGACCAGAAACCAGACTTTGAACCTGGCTCAGGCAGAGAGAAGCCCCGAGCTGGGTGAATGCACAGGATTCTGTGGCTGGGTGAAGGGCTGGTTGGGCTTTAGCTTTGTGCCCTAACAAGAAGGGCTGGGATGTGGCAAAGCTGTTCCAGAATGTTGGCTGCGCGTTGGCTACCCAGGAGACGTGGAAGCCAGGTGGGGAGGAGATCGTAGACACCTACCACAGAGCAGAGCCGCTCGTAGGCAAAGATGTATAGAAGAGCCCCTGCCGACCCCCGAGCTGCACTCTGTGATCGCCACCCAGCAGGCAAGTGTATGATTAAGGAGCTGCTTTAGGATGGTGAGGTTATGGATTCTTGCTAACATTTTATTATAAACATTTTCAAACTCACAGCAAAGTTGAAAGTCTAGGGAATACCCATATGCCCAAATGGGTTACTTTAACATTTTAAAATTTTTTATTTCTTTGTCAGAGAGACAGGAGGAGAGCAAAACAGAGAGCAAGCACAAGCAGGGGGAGCGGCAGACAGAGGGAGAAGCAGGCTCCCTGCTGAGCAAGGAGCCCGAAGCGGTGCTCAATCCCAGGACCCTGGGATCATGACCTGAGCCGAAGGCAGACGCTTAACGACTGAGCCACCCAGGTGTCCCTACTTCAACATTTTTATACATATCTGTATTGTCTACAATGAGTGCACGCTGTTGAAATAACTGAAATAAACAGGCATTATAAAAACATCTCTGCTGCCTGGTATGGGGTGCTTGTGCACGGAGAGGCCACAGGAAAGGGGCAGTTTTGCGTTGTTCGTCGTCTGTGACAACATGTGAGCTGGCTGGCATCTCAGAGGCGCGGGCATGCTGCCGCTCACCTTCCTGGGCTGCAGGCTCGCGCAGCAGTTTTGTGAACGAGGGTCCAACCCACCAGTCTCTAAACTCACACCCTGAAATAAAGGCAGATTTGTCTAACCAGTGACAACAGAGCTGTAGCTCCCTAATTGCGAGTGAGGACACTGTCATTTACAGCCAGAATTACAAAGTTTTTGAAAGGAAAAAAAAAAGACATACTACTGTTATTACTTTTGGATACATAGTCACTGGAAGAAAATTAATGCCATGGGTCACAAGAAGAGCCCCTGGAGGACCAGCTCCTTTTCCCCCCTAAGGTTGACCTTTGGGGGGGGTCCCAGAGTGGCCAGGGAAGCTCCGTGAGGGGTACTCACACCCCCTTCCACCCCCAACTGTGTACTTTGGCCTCTCAGTGTCCAGGAATCCCTATTCGTGGGGACAGAGGCCACACCATGAGGCCAGGATCTACTCTGAGAAGTATCTGGGAATTCAGAGGGAGGACTGAGGAGAGCTTGCCCGGGTGGGTGAGAGCTGACCCGAGTACTCCAGCCCTTGCTCACGGGCTGGCTGGGGCTGGTGTGCCGGGAGCCCTGCCTCCCCAAAGTCTTGCTCTGATTACTGTCTCACCCCAGGGCCTGTGGGGCATTGCAGGGCAGGGCAGCCGGCGCCCTCACCGAGGCCCGGGTCCACGTTACAGGAAGGAAACGACAACCTTCAGGGTGGCTGGAGCAGGGAGCCTGACCTGCTGTGGTTAGCTCACTGAGCTGAGCCCCAGCAGGACTGCTTGCTGCTGACTATAGGCCAGGTGCCTGACAGCACCCAGCAGCCCAGTCCTGCTGTTCTCATTGGCCTGCTGGACTTGGAAAGGGCGGCTTGTACACCAGGCCAGCTCTGGGGAATGGAGCTCATGCAGTAAAATGACCCAGCACCGAATCCTGATGGGGGATTTACTGCCTTACAAAAATGCAAGTCTGATTTTTAGCTCTGATTCCCCGAGATTGCCCTCTGTGGGGCCGGTGGCCGCCTCCTTCCTGTGACAGGAAGAGGCCCACAGGTGCAGCTCCCCAGGGGGAGCAGCTGGCTGGCTGGCTGGCTGTCAGCTGGATCACCCTTCCTCTCTGAGCCAGGATCCTCATGTGCATCCTCAACAGGGCCTGGCTGGTGAGCAGTGCAGGCCGAAGGGAGAGGGAGCAGAGTGGGAGGGAGAGGTGAGGCCCTCTCAGTGCTGGCATGGGCAGTGGGAGGATGGACAGGAGGAGATGGGCCAGTTCCCAGGCAGTACAAGAGTGAACCAGCACCTGACGCAGCGAACGGACTGTCCACTGGCTCTGGCCATGACTTACCTCCCCGCACCACACCCAGTGCCGTGGGAGCAGGCCCCACGTGGCACCTGCAGCAGAAACCTAGATCATCAAATGCTGAGCTGGCAGTGGCAGCCTGGGGAGCCCCCTCTCCGAATGCATGGTAGAAAATGCCTGCATAAGGCCATCCCTTTCTTAGGTAACGTGTCCACAGAGCAGCTGTGATCAACTGACTCTGCTTCCAGAAATACCTGGGTCTGTGATCAGGGGCTGTGAGTGCAGGCGTGGCCACTTTCCACCCCTCCTCCCAGGACAGGTAGAGCCCTCGGCTGACACAACCCTTGGCGAAACACCAGAATGGGAGCTCTGGGGTAAGCGAAGTCTGACCAAGCCCCTCATCGACCACACAGTGACCTGTGGGGGCAGCTGGAGAGGATGGGGGGTGGGGGTGGCTTGCGCAGAGAGATAAAAGACTGGCCCAAGACCACCTGGCCCCTGAAGGCTGAGCTGTGCTTGGGCAGGGCCTGAGCAGCAGGGCCTCCACCCACGTGCCCTGCCGTGCCCCTCCAGCAGGGGGCGCAGCACACTAGGCTGGCCTGCCGCACCCACCTCTGGCAAAGTGAGGAGGGCCTCCTTGCCTCACCCCGTGAGCTAAATTCCTCCAGTGGGAAGGGAGTCTGGCTACAGGGAGCAGCACTCACATGGGCCCCCAGGTGACTCCTCAGGCTTAGGAAACAGCAAGAAGTGCCGAGGAGGAAGAAGCCCAGGAAATGTTTTATAGCCAGGTGTGGCTGTGTGACTAAGTCTGGCCATCTGGATGTGTGGAGACAGCTTCCTCCCCCTGTTCTCCTGCTGGCTGGAATGTGGATGTGACTGCAGAGCGCCAGCAGTTATCTTGGATTGTGAGGCAGAAGCCCTACTCTCTGGGGATGGTGGGGCTGACAGAACCTGGGTTCTCGGTGCTTCCTGTGGCTGCACCATCACTCGGGCCTGCCTACGCTGGACTCCTTTTCAAAGGGAGGGGAATAAATGGCTACTCTATTTTGGTCTCTGAACCTAATCCATCTATTCAGGGCCAAAGCATAAGGACTGGGGCGTGATCAGAGGGTAAGCTCCTGGGGTGGGGCCAGCCAGGTCTGGGGTAGGGCCCGGGGTGTCAAGGGCTCAGTAACGACTGAATTAATTAATTTGGTGAACCTCAGTGCTTTACCATGGTCATCCTGGACACTCAGAGACATGCTGTGGAAGGAAGTATTCCCACTTTACAGATGAGGAAACCAGGCCCACAGAGGTTAAACAGCAAACCTCGCCACCGAGCTGGCTGCCGGTGGTGCTGGAGTTCGAGCCCAGGCCCACCTGGACCCAGACCGTAAGTGCCTGATGAGAACTGCTTCCCCACAGAGCCCCAGCCCCCAGAAGGCATGCACATGTCGCCCCGCAAGGCTGGCCCCCAGCCACCTGCTGACCACTCACCAAACCATAGCCAGGAGCGGTGGTATTTTTTAAAGTAAATTATGAACACAATTTCCAATCCCTTTCCTTTAAAGTACAGTGAGCTCATTAAGAGTCAGAGCGGTCTTCGTAAAGAAAAATACCTATCCAGACCAGCAGCTAGGATGCACCGACACGGAGCGCTACACTTCACACGGCCGCCGTGACTGTCCTCCTGACACGGTTTCCCTGGGGCGCCGGTCATGGGGAGCAGAGCCGAAGCCCTGGACTTTGGTCCAGCCCGGGCAGTACCTTGCTCTCCGCCGGTCCTGCAGGGCCCTCCAGCTCCTCCTGCCTGAGGCCAGATGGCCGCGGACACTGCCACACGCACGGAGCTGTACTGTGTCCCCTGCCGGGAAGCCTGGTGGGTGGAGACCCGTCCCTCCAGGGCTGCGGGATGCATGGGTGGCGGGCGTGACTCTCATAGGGCAGAGGCAGGGAGCAGCGAGCGTGACTCTCACAGGGCAGGGGCAGGGCTGCCATGAGTCCCCACGCCTTCCCCATTGCTGTCACACAGTCCAGCTCCCAGGGAGAAGTCTGTGCCCCGAGGAGGCCCCACCGGAAGGAGGAAGAGGGCCCAGCTAGAGGCCCTAAGTGTGCCCAGGGTACACGAGCCACGTGGGCTCACAGCTCCAGACAGGCCTCTCTGACCTTGCCCCCACCAACTTCCAGGGTCTCTGGGATCAAAGGTCTTGAAGACAGGCAGGGTGTGTAGGGGAGTGGTGGTATGGCTCCCCATGCCATGCACGCCCCGCACCCCAGGAGCTGGTTTGCACACCTCAGTCTGGTGCTGGGCCCTTACTGTTTAGGAGGAGTTGTCAGAACGAAAGGACATAGAAGCAGAGCTCTTGTGTGGGGGTGTCAGCAGGCCAGGGTGACAGGGGCTGTCTGACCAAGGACCAATGGAAACTGAGGACGGGGCCTTCCAGCAAGCATCCTCCTTCCAGGACCTTCCTCAGGCATCCCCTGCCTGCAGGTGCGTGCACTGACTCCTCTAAGCACATGGGCACCCCTGACTGCCAGTTCTTGCCTGCTGCCGGCTCAAGCTGAGTGAGGTCCTGCTCCCCACAGGGAGTGGTACTGGGAGCTCACAGCCCCCACCCCTTCTCTTCATCGCGTGCCCCCAGGTAGGCTTCCTGGTTAGGAGGCTGGGAATGTCAAGGGGAGACTGGGGTGAGATGGAGCTCTCTGCATTCAGGTTGATTTGGTCAGAGGCATCCTCATGGAGGGAGCTGCTCCAGTATCAGACTCTGCTGGCTCTCTCCCCTACTATGAGGCCTGGGGAGAGTGAGGACCCCTCTGAGCCTTACCTACCACCTCCTGGACCTCCTAGCCTCCTGAAAGGGCCTGGTAAAAAGGCTGTCAGTAAAAGAGCATTACAGCCCGGATGGTGAGGAGCCTCGAGCCCCAGGCAGATGCACAGAGTGCAGGCAGGTACAAGAGGTGGGAGCCTGGTGACCTCACCTTTCTGCCTCAGGGCTCAGCACCCCGTCCTGGGCTCCATGGTCCCCTTGGTCTTCTTCTTTTCTCCTTCAAAGGAGCACCTGCCGCATACAGGACAAGTACAGCTCTGCCCTCCCGTAGCACTGGAAGGGCTGGAAGAGTGGCTAGTGCCTGGAGTGGAAAGGGTGGGTGCCTAATCCCAGCTCCGGGTCTGATGGGGCCTCTGAGGTGTGACATCTGAAGGACAGGGAGGAGCAAGCATTCCTGACAAATCTCCAGAGGAAGAGGAGGTGGGATGGGGGAGGGCAGCGCACAAATGCAGAGGGGAGTTCGTGATTTCAGTAAGGGAAGGACACTGTTATTAAACAGTGGGAAAAATAAAATTTCTGTTTAGAAATTCCAAGTTGTTGACAAAATGTGAAGAAAAACAAGTGGGTTAGTTTGGGCTTAGGAAATACCTCAACAGCCCCTTCCTCCGCCCCTGACAACATCTGGAGCAGAGGAAAATATTCCCTCGTTTACAAACAAGGTTAGCCAAGCTTTAGGAAAGTAGAGCAGGCGACCTCAGCCCCCTGGCTCTGTGGCACAGAGAATCTGAGGCACTGGCTGGGCAGGCACCATGCCCCTGGTTGGACCCCAGAGCAGTGCATTCCTGGATCCTGAAGCCCTCGCCTTCTTCCTTGGGGCAACTGACCAGGGAGTGGGGCTCCACGCCTGGGGAAGCCCAAGCTTTTTTCCCCAAGGCCCCTGACCTTTGTGATCCCGTGGGCCTCTCACCAGGCCCCTGGGAGGCCTGGGGGGCAGGAGGTGACTTACCCATCAGGCCAACATGCTCTGTGGGGTGCCACACCCACCACACCTGAGCTGCCAGATTGTGGGAAGGTCCTACGCCAGGGCTGGGGTGCCATGAGGGGCCCTCCTGGCTCCAGCCTGTGTGTTAGTCACTCTCCATTCTTGACCAGGGATGATCCCCCTTCCCTGTAAGAGCATCTCAGGGGACACATCTAGGACCTGTGGCTGGGGGTGCTCTGCCGAGGAAGTCTGGTTAGGGCTGCTTTCCCTGGAGATGCACTTGCCAGCTACGTGCAGGGCTACGTGCCACTGTGCACAGTGAGGGCGCAGGAGACCCCCAGCAGGCCTCTTGCTGGGGAGCCGTTCTCCCGACAGCGCTGACACCGGAGGTGTCCGGGGGCTGGAGAGTGAGGGCTGGGGTGCCAGGCCCACAAGTGCCTCTCCTGGCAGGCGACCAGAAAGGCTGTGGCTGCTCGGGGCTCTGGAAGCCCCGCCCTGGGGGGGGGGGGCACGTCCTCCCAGCAAGGCCAGGCTTGGGGCTGCTCTCCACCAAACCAAGCGTGGACCTTTCCGGAGAGCTCTTCTCCCATGAGCAAAGGACTGGCTGATGGCATCGTGGGAGACTGCCTGCTGTCCCCCAACCAGTCACGGCTGGGGTCAGCCCCAGCCCTGGACTCTCGCCTGAGCAGCACAAGTGGTGCTCCGCTCCGGGGGTGAGAGCCACCTCCTCACGTCTCCTTTTGCCCTCCCGGGCAGTGCTCCAGCGAAGTGGGGGCTGACCAGCAGGTGACCCCAGCCAGGCCTCCAGACCCCACCGCACTGCTCACGGTGCACGGTGGCTGCCCCTTCATAACTCACGCCTGCCTGCCTGGCACTTCCTGGCTTCTGATACCCAGCACGTGAGACTTCTGCCTGAACACACACACTCACACCTCGGGGTAAAGGGAAGGTGACTGTGCCCTATTCCTTCCCTGGGTGGGGCCGTGTGCTTGCTGACTCAGCCCAAGACCTGCCTCCAGAGCCTCGGCCTCTGCTTGTCATCAGCTTGAATCCCAGCCGGGCTCATGGGCTTGCTCTTGCAGCTTCCAGACCTTTGCTGAGGCTCTTTCCCCCACATCCGCACAGCCCGGACCTGTAGACCTGCCACGGCCGCCTGGACCCAAGGAGGATGAGGCGGGGGCCCACGAGGGAGGCAGGAGGCAGTGCTGGGCCCCGCCAGGCTGGGCAGCACGCGTGTGGACTGAACCTGCTCCTGCCATTCACCAGGCAATAATAGCAGCTTCTGGGACTCTGTGCCAAGATAGCTCCTACAGCTAAGTCCGAGCACGGAAGGCCCATGCAGCACGATACAGCTCGGTGGGCACGGTCCCTGCCAAGCTACAAACAGCTCAGGGCTTAACTCGAGCTCAGGGGCACACAGCTTGATACCTGCGCCCAGCAGCTCCATGGCAACCGGGCCACGCGGCCCTTCTGGGGACTCTGCAGTAACACGGGAACATACATGTGTGCATGATGAGCAAAAGCACCCCATCAGAGCCCGTGTTACAACTTGATGCCATTCTGGAAAACACATAAACCGGGCACAGATGAAATGCAAATGCAAAGGGGGCTGGTCCCAGGGCCTAGTGCTCTTTCTTCTGCTTTTCACTTTTCTCCTGTTTTTGCTATTTTATATGACCAGGCGTGTATTACGAAACAAACAAGATACAAAGAGTAAAAGCCTTTTATACACCTGATACAATCTGATTTTTCTCACAGGAGGTGCAGAGTCAGATGCCTGGGAAGCTCTGGGCCTCCCCAGCAGCCACTAGGACATCTCCGAAGCCATGAGACTACCCGCTGTCTGCTTTTCTAGGGGTCAGGAGGGCCAGAGCTGGTCTGAGGACCACTGGGACTTCCTCGAGGCTCAACCCGCTGACCCCACAGAGCCTCTGAATGGACAGGAGCGGGCGGACACTCCCTTTTCCACATGCACCCCTCACCTGCACAAGCACACAGTGTGCCGGGGAATGATGAGGCTTTGTGTGTTCTCTGAATGCAAACTATTCTTCCCCAGACAGAGCACACACTAAACAGACTCATTTGAGGCCCAAATTAACTGCAGTGTCCCACTTTCTTTCTTCCACCCTGTGGTCCCTGCTGACCCAGCTCTGCTCTCCCAGGGAGGGTGGCCACCTCCGGCTGATGTGTTGGGAGAGCTGCCATCTCAGCAGCGACCCTTAATCCTGGGGGCTGGGGACACCAACCTGTCTCGAACCACGGACCCCTCCATCAAGTGCTTCTATGGGGGTGGGAGAAGAGAGGCTGATGCTTGGTGTGAGGAGTGGGGCCTAGAGGGCACTCACTAGCTTTGCTCCTACAACCTCTGGGGTAGGTACCACCATTAGACCCCCTCTGTAGATGGGCAAACTGAGGCTCAGGAGAGCTTCTTCTGCCAGTCTCCTAGCTACCAGGGGCATCCACACCACTGAGCAATCCCAGACGCAGGGTCTCTGAGAGGAGCTGGGCAAGGCACAGGGTACCGAGTGTGTGGTCTTTTAACTTGCCAAAGGCTCTGCCACTTAGCAGCTGTGTGGCCCTGATAGGTAGCCCATTCCAGGGCCCCTGGACCCAGGCATGAGGAAAGGAGAGAAAGGCCTCTAGAGAACAAACAGCCACAATGGACTCACCTGCTCTCGCCAACCGTGGGTGGGGGCACCAGGAGAACATGCAAGAGAGAGAGAGAAAAGCCATCAGTCAAATATATGAAGTGTAAGTAGCCCTTCACCTTAACAACAAAAAGATCACAACAGTAGTTAAAATTCCTCCTACGAGTAGTCAAGTACTGAGAAATGTCTGCAACTTACTTTGAAATTGTTCTGCCAAAAAGAAAGAAAAAGCAGACACGCATATAAGTATACCTACACGTGTACGCGTAAGCACGTAAGTACACAGACACATGCCGGTACGCGGAGCAAGAGAGCTCATGTGCACGAGCGCGGGATGTAAGTATACCTACACGTGTACGCGTAAGCACGTACATACACAGACACATGCTGGTACGCGGAGCAAGAGAGCTCATGTGCACGAGCCCGGATGTAAGTATACCTACACGTGTACGTGTAAGCACGTAAGTACACAGACACATGCCGGTACGCGGAGCAAGAGAGCTCATGTGCACGAGCGCGGGATGTAAGTATACCTACACGTGTACGCGTAAGCATGTACGTACACAGATACATGCCGGTACGCGGAGCAAGAGAGCTCATGTGCACGAGCGCGGGTGCCCCAATGCCCAAACAGTAACATTCGGTGTGTCTGGCGTAAGGTCGAAGGCTTTACTACTTTGTAGGTTCATTTTTCAAAATAAAAAGGTGGTGGGTGTGGGGGGAAGAAACCCCTACAAAGAAAATGCCAGGCTATTTCTACCAAATTTTAAAATTTTTTTTATTTTTTTATTTTTTTATTTATTCATGAGAGTCAGAGAGAGAGAGAGAGAGAGACAGCAGCAGAGGGAGAAGCAGGCTCCCCGCCTAGCAGGGAGCCCGATGCGGGACTCGATCCCAGGACCCTGGGATCGTGACCTGAGCCGAAGGCAGACGCTTAACCATCTGAGCCACCCAGGCGTCCCAATTTCTACCAAATTTTTAAATAACAGATTATCCAACTTAACACAAACGCTTCTAGACAATGGGAAAGAAGGGAACCCCGCCCAACCCATTCTAAGAGGCCAACATTACCCCAGCACCAAAATCAGACAAACACAGGAGAAGACAGGAAAATTACAGCCCTTTTCATTCACAATGCAGATGTAAAAAACCCACACAGAAATCTTACCAAATCCTATCCAGCAAAACACATGGAAGATACCACGCTATGACCAAGTCACATTACCCCAGGTATGCAAGGATGGGTTAATGCCAAAAAATTCCTAAATGAGATTCATCATACCAATAGATCATAGATCTGGACAGATGGATAAAAGACGTTTGCTAACATGAAACACCTATTCCTGATAAAACTCTCAGTAATAAGGGGCGCCTGGGTGGCTCAGTCGTTAAGCATCTGCCTTCGGCTCAGGTCATGATCTCAGGGTCCTGGGACTGAGCCCTCCATTGGGCTCCCTGCTCAGCGGGGAGCCTGCTTCTCCCTCTCCCACTCCCCCTGCTTGTGTTCCCTCTCTCGCTGTGTCTCTGTCAAATAAATAAATAAAATCTTAAAAAAAAAAAAAAACTCTCAGTAATGTAGCAATAGGATGAGATTTCTCTTAACCCGATAAAGCATACAAAGTAAACTAGAAGCAACACAGTCCTCAGGGAAGAGTCAGATGCATTCCCTCTAAGACAGGAACGGGGTGAAAATGCCCATGCCCCGTTCTGTAAGGGGGGGGGTCTCACCTCATACAATAAAATGACAAAATGGAGCCTGTCTGTCCATCTCATCTTTGCTAAACACCTATGTGCAGGCACTGGGCTGGGGGCTTCACCCTCAGAGTCCCAACTGCAGGAGGGACCTACTTCCCCTATCCAGGGCCCTTGTCCCGAGTCCCAGAGGGTCTGACAGGAAAAGGTCTGGCTTGCTCTCAGAGGTCTGCAGGTTCTGGAGGTTTGGGGCAGCCACACCACTGGACGAGTGGCAAGAGGCAGCGGCCTCATCAGCTGGCATCCTCCCTACTCCCAGCCTCCCGGGGGCCAGGTGTCTGGCAGGAAGGGCCCCAGGCACCAGGTGAGCTCAGCAGGTGCGTCAGCCAGAGTGCCTGCTTCCGAGTGAGCTTAGCTGGCCTCAGCCCCGAGGGGGAACCCCTGGCTGTATGACATGGGGTCTCCAGAGGCCGATGCCTTCCTGGAGCAAAGCAGATTGGGAGGGTCCACATGTAGGCAGGATGTGGGGCCAGGGCCTCTCCAAGCCTCAGTTTCCCTGTTTCACGGCACCAGCCTTTGCTGCTTTACATTAGCTGGACCCTTCTCCGTCTGTGGGAGGTGTGGGTATGCTCAGGAAACAGGTGGCAAGCAGGATCCCGAGAAAGGCCTCTGGACAGACCGGCAGGAAAACCATCCCTGAAAGGACATGTGCTATAACAGCTTTGCCCCAGGGCCCTGAACACAAATGGCCCTGGGCCCCGCTCTCACTTTTATCTCAGTTAGCCAGGGGCCCACAGGCTCATCTCCTTGAAAATGGTTCTTGATCCTCCCTCCCTTTCCTCTGTCCAACTCTCACTGCTCAGGGTCCTCCAAATGCACAGTCCTCCTGAGGCCCACCTGGGTGAAACCCTGCCAAGCTCCTTGATCCCAGGAGAAGACCCCTGCCCTCCTGGTGGAGGAGCCAGACCTCGTCTGGGGTGGAGGGAGCCAGGTGGGGGAGGAGGCTGGGAGAGGAGAGCAGGGGCAGACCCACATAAGCCCCAGGCCCTCCCACTAGCACAGGAATCAGCTTGGGTGAAAGGGGTGGGACAAGGGGCCTGACAGGAACTGTTTCCAGAGGCTCTGCCTATCCCCCCCCACTTTTTAAAAAGGATTTATTATTTGAGAGAGAGAGAAAGAGAGAAGGAGAGAAGGAGCGTGCACTCGAGAGAGCTGGTGGGGGGGCAGAAGGAGAGGGAGAGAATCTCAAGCAGACTCCCTGTTGAGCATGGAGCCTGATGTGGGGCTCGATCTCATGACCCTGGGAGATCATGACCTGAATCAAAATCAAGAGTCAGACGCTTAACCCACTAAGCCACCCAGGTGCCCCACCTGCCCATCCTTTCTTGGAGTCCAAGCCCAGTAGGACATTGGCTAGGACAGGCTCCTAGGCTGGGATTTAAGGAAACCGGGCAGCCCATGGGGCAGGGACACCCATACCATGTGCAGACAAGAAAGGAACGGGCCTCAGCCCATACCAGCCTGGACACAGAAACAAGCCAGGGCTCAAGTCCTGAACTGGAGGGGAAAGTGTGTTCTGTGCCCAGAAGCTCAGAAACCTTGCTTCCCATGAGAAGCAGGCAGGAAATGCCCATGAGCTGGGCTTTCTGGGGCATGGTGATGGGGGTGACAGAGGAGGATGGTGGAGGGTCGGGGGTGGGGGAGGCGCCTGCAGGAAAGGGCCACAGTTCTCCTGGCTGTGGGCACTGAGCCCGGGCCACCTTGCAGGGATTGGGCCCAGCACGTGGGTGGAGACACTGAAGCAAAAGGAGCAGCATCTGAAGAAGAGTCAGGGTCCTCCAAGGGCTGAAGGCTAGGGCACGTGGTGCGAGGAGGAGGGCCAGTGACTCAGTGGGCACATGGGGGGCCGGCTCAGGGGGCAGCTGGGGTGCCGTCAGCTGACGGGCTCCAGCTGGAAAAGATGGCTTGACTCACGCAGGAGGGTGCGTGCATTGCAGGAGATTCTGAAACAGGCAGCCTCCCAGCGGGGCTGTGGAAGGGCTTCTGCTGTCCACATGAATGCCCCTGGTCACCGGTGCTCCTCCTCTCTGGTAATGACAGGTCCCCAGCACCCACACGGTGCCCGCCCTGCCTCCCCATTGCTGGCAGCAGACAGAACTATGGGAACCTCCCTCCCAGGCTCAGAGACTGGGGGTATGCCAGTGTGTGGGAGCCGGGGAAGGAGGGTCATAGCCTGGACCTAGCGAGCGGGACACTGCAGGGCCCTGACCACGGAAAGTCACATACCCCAGGGCATCCACAGACAAGACCAAGGGGCTGCAGCACAGAGTGGCCATGCCCTGGAGGGAGGGCCCCACTCTCTCCTCCCCCTGGCCACACCCTCCCACGAAGGTTCCCAGCTGGACACGTGTGTCTCCCCAGGCTTCAGAGTGGGCAAAGCCCATGGCCGAGGCCTGTTGGTGGAGTTCCTTGTGGGCCTGGCTGGCCGGAAGCTCAGGGTGGGTCCAGGGAGAGCCACCCCTACTGCCGCTGAGCCCGGTGCAGCTGAACGCAGGCCCTCTCAGCACTTCTGCGGGGCTCTAGGGGTCCCAGGAGTTATCTGAAGACATACACCCCTTCCACAACCAGGTCCCAGCCTGTGCCACGGGTGCCCGATCAGCCCCACATCACCCCCTTGGGAGCAAGGGCTGACACATCAAGGGGGGGGTTGCGCAGCTGCAGCCATTGGGTGCGGCCAACGGTTTCCCTCTGCCTGCCAGGCCCCCAGCAGAGTGGAGCTCCTTAGGGCTCCGAGTCCAGGCTGGCCTCCCTCCCCTGGGTACCTTCCTCCTATCTGGCCCTGTGTTCTCCTCACCCACCTGCCCCGCCCCATGCCTGCCCCTCCAACTCCTTTCCAACTCCTGCTGCAAATGAACCCCCAAGGCCGCCCTGGGTGCTGGCCCAGGCCCAGGTGTGGGGTCCTTTGTGTGGCTGTGCAAGGCCTGTGGTTTTCTGTCTTCACGGTCCCAGCGGAGCTGCTCTCCTCTCCTTCCAGTGCCCCCTGCACACTCGGCCTCCTGTCAAAAAGCACTGTTCGTCCCAGTCCGGTTTCAGCGAACCTCCTTCTCCCCTTTTCTTTCCTCTCAGACACTCCTGCCCTGGCCCACCTCTCAGCCACGGGCATGTCACACAACGTGGTGTTCTTCTTCTCCCAGCCTGTCCCCCACCTGCTCTAGGGCCACCTGGGGCCTGGGCAGAGCGAAGACTCAGAGAAAAGCCAAGGCGCTAAGTCTTGGACTAAGACTGACAAAAGGGCAGGCATTTGCTCCATAAAACCAAGAGGAAAAGCAGGCAGTGGTGGCTGCTTTGGTGGCTGCCACCCACCTATCAGCCAATTTCCTTGTACAGAGCTGGGGAGGTCACCAGGGCAGCTTCCGGACTTCCCAGAAGCCACAGCTCCGCCCCCACTAGAGCAGGGGCCTCTCTCTGCTGAGGAGGGCGCGGCAGCGGCAGCAAACCATGGGCCCCGAGGGGCCTGGGGATGGCTCCTCTGCTTGCTGAGGCCACAGCCCGAGGGCATGATGGTACCCAGGGGACCCGGGAGAGGAAGGCCTGGCGAGACGGCGTATGGGTCAGGACATGCTGGAGCGCGCATGAAGGCCCCAGTGCATGCCCTCCTGGTGCCCACACCTTCTGTGAGCCACGGCCGGTCCCGCCTGGGGCTCTGCGGTGAAGTCCACAGGGAGGGGTGGCCTCACCAGGCCCCACGGGGGACTCAGAGGTGGGAACACGTACCCGACATACTCCTAAAACTTCTCAAAGTGGGGGAATAAGCACACAGCCCACAGAGTGTCTAGAAGGTTAGCAGCAGGGTGGTGGCCTCCACCCCTCCAGGGGGCTACTGTGGCCCTTCCTGCCAGCTGAGAAGGCTCCCCTCTGTGCATCTGGGGCCTCATTTGCCGAGCAGTGTCCCCAGAGGCAAAGGCCCCTGCACTGTCCCCGAGCTGACACCAACCTCGGTGGGAATCAGGAAACACAGCCATGTAAAGGCGGCAGGCCGGCAGGCGGCACCAGCTGGGTCATAAGCATCCTGCCTGTCATCAGGAGCCCCCGCACCCAGGAGAGAAGCACTAAGTCTCTTACCGCCTGAGACCCAGGAGCCTCCAGAGCCATAAATGACCCTATGCAGGGCTCCCTCATAAATCCAGGGTTTCTGAGGCCGTGAGAACTCGGCATGCACCCCCAGCCTCCTGCAGGCTGGCTTGCACAGGGCCTACAGGACAGACAGGTGGAGAGGACGTCAAAGGGGCCTGGCATGCAGAGCCCACGTGTATGCGGCCTCAGGCCATTGCTGAAAGGCGGCACCTCATACACCTGAGCGCACACATTTTCAGGGCTGCCCACGGGCGCTGAGAACTGACAATCAACCCTCCGTGGCAGGAAGCTACATGGAGGCGAGGGCTCCGTGAGCAGGGGTCTGTGGCCATGCTGAGCCGGGCAGAAGCTGCACAGCCACGTTAGACCTCTCAGGCGGTGGCGGTGGCAGTGGGCTGGGCCCAGTGGGGGGTCCACCTAAGACCACTGCAGGGACAAGCCAACTGTGATAGTGGCCCTTCCTCAGCTCTGCCCGGTGGCCAGTGGGCCCAAGGGTGGGGACCTACCCCGTCCCCTCTGCTAAACACCTGTCCCAAACTCCACTAAGAGCTGTCCTGTGCCTCCGCCTTCCCCAACTTCTGGGCCCAGAGTCTGGCCCAGACTTTGTCAGACTCCTCCCCTGAGGCCCCAAGTCAGGGCTCTCTGCCCAACTCGCTCCGGTGCAGAAAGCAGACTCCTGAAGCATTCCTGCTGGGAATATAAATAGTACGGCAGGTCCTCAAGAAGTGAGACATCAAATTACCATATAACCCAGCGATCCCACTTCCAGCTATACACCCAAAAGAAGTGCAAGCAGAGGCTTGAACAGAAACGTGTGCACCTATGTTGACGGCAGCACGATCTATGACAGCGACAGGTTGAGACAACCCAAGTGTCTATCCGCAGACGCGTGGGTAAGTAAAATGTGGTCTATGCATCCAACCGCGTACTGACCAGCCTTGAAAAGGAAGGAAACCCTGACACGTGCTACAACGTGGATAAATCTTGACAATGTGACGCTAAGTGAAATAAGCCAGCCACAAAAAGGCAGATCCTGTAGATTCCGCTTACGGGAGGTATGTAGTCATCAGATTCACAGACGCAGAGAGTGGACGGTGGTTGCCAAGGGCTGGAGGAGGGGTCACTAGGAAGTTAGTGTCTAATGGGCACAGTTTCAGCTGGGAAGATGGAAAAGTTCTGGAGATGGATGGTGGTGATAGTGGTACAACAATGTGAATGAACTTAAAACCACTGAACTGTGCACTTCTAAAAAATGATTAGAATGGTAAATTTTATGTTATGCATATATGAACACAATCAAAAAAAAAAAGGCTCTTCTATGATGGGGCATCTGCATATAGCCCCGGGCCAGGCAAGTCCTCAAGAACAAAACCACGGCAGGCTTCTCAGGAGAGAAGCCATTTCTCTGGGTAGAGTCACCCCAAGGGACCCTCAGTGACTGCGTGACAAAGGGGAGTCCACGCAGTAAAACCTGCCCCCAGCGGGAGTGTGTTGTGGGGGGGTACTTCCTCAGCTCTCCTGGGGAATGACAGGACCAAAGAGAAGACCCAGAGCACCAGGCTTGGCTTTGGATGGGGCAGAAATGCACACAGACCCAGCCCAGGACTCGGGTATGACCTGAGAACCCCGTTTCTGTTCTTTAACTGGACAGAGCAGGAGTTCAGCAAGCACCCATCCCTCACTGTGAGGACAAGGGAGCACACAGCCCCCTCTTCAGCCTCTGTACCACGCCTCACATCACATGTGATACTGGTGACCTGAAGTCCACTGGCTGAGGGGACCTCACACCCCTAACAACCCTGAGGTGGTGCTCTGCTCCCCTGTCCTGTGAATGAATGAAATGAATGAAATGAATGAACAGGCTCTGGGAGGCTCTGGTCTGGCCCTTGGCTGCAGGACCAGAGCCCTTTGTCCCAGCTCTCAACAAACTGCAAGAAGGCACTACCAACTACAAAAACTGCGAATTCAATCTTATCCCAAACCAGACGTCTTACGGAAGACGAATGAACAGCTCTCTTACCCAGGACCCTTCCCCTGGGTTCCAGGCACCCCAGCAGGCTGCATCGTCCATCCCAGCCCCATTTGACAGATGAGGAAACTGAGGCACAGACAGGTCACCCTCGCCTGAGGTCACACACTGGTGAGGAGCACAGTGGGGCTTAAGAAGGGCTGTCTCTGAAGGTCAAGACCTAATCTGTGCCAGGTCCTCAGCAAAGGGCGAGGACACATAAGTGAATCATGGTGGCCCAGCCTGCCTTGAAAGACTCCAGCTGTTGGTGGGACAGAGGCCAACAGGGTGGGGGCTGTGGTGGAAAGCAGCTCATGGCCCCTCACCCACGCTCAGCCCTGAAAACACTGTCCATCTGCCAGGCAGAGAAACGAGGTCGACAACAGCAAAAACGCCAGCCCTCAGCAGGCAAAAAGCCTACACCACATCTTGGGGCTAGGGACCACTGGCCCCCTTCCTCCCATCCAACCAACATCAGGTTTCTCTTTTGAGGCCCAGGTTGGGACAGTGGGAGATGTCAGGCCCTGGTCTGGATGAGTTATGTCCCGCTCTGCCAACCTCATTCGGCTCTCTCCTATGCCTTATGCAAAATGGGGGACTTTTCCAGGGACCCCCAAGAGATTTCAACCCCAAACTTCTGCACAGAATCAAAGGCACACAAGGCATGCACCGGGGGCGTGGCTGGTGTAGGCAAGATTGCACAGGAAGGCTCCTGGGTTGGGAAGCTGGGACCTTGGTCCCCAACCCAACTTGGCAGTCCCCCAAGTCCCTCAGGTCCCTGGGCTAACACTGGGGATTGATAAAGTAGAGACTGTTGCCCAGGACAAAGACCACCACCCTGCTAGAACCTGGCAGGGATGGGGCACACTGGCCTCACTGCAGGGCCTTTCCCAGCACTGCGTGCCATGTGGGGAGGTGTGGTGTCCTGGAGATGCCTGCCCTCCTGACCCTGAACCTCTGGTCTACCTGACGTGTGGTGGTGTATGTGTGTGTGTCTAACTGTGGGGGGCCATGTTGGGGGTGGTGGGTGTGTGTCTACTGGGGACAGGGATGTGGGGGGCAGTGGGTGTGTCTACCTGGGGGGCTGTATGTGGGGGTAGTGGGCGTGGGCCTCGCTGGGGGCTGGTGGTGTGGGGTCTCTCTGGGGCTGCTGGCCCAGCAGCTGAGCAGCTCCTGTGGCTGGAGGTCTACAGCCCCTGCCCCAGGCCTGTCTCTAGTCACCCCTGTCCCCTTCTTCCAGTGGGGAAGGGAGAGGTAGCTGGGCCTTCAGACCCAACTATCTGTCCAGTTACCTGTTTGTATTTATCTCTTCAAGCAGACCTGAAAAATACCTGGGGGGATGGAGGGGGGACAGGCTGATGCAGGTGCCCAGGGTAGGCTCCATGACCGGAGCCTGGTTTCCTGTCTGGCAGAGTCACCCATGCCCTCAGCCCCGTAGTCATATACATGCTCCCAGGCCCCCTCAGTGCCAGGGGCCCCCGCGCTCACTCCAGGAGGCCACCCCAGGAATGAGCCCCAGGCAGCCACGGCCACTCCAGCTTCAGCCCACCAACGCAGCACAGCCTCTTACCCTGTCCCGGCCTGGGGGTCCTTGCCCATGGGAGCACAAGCACCGTATCTCAGGTGTGATGAGGACAGTGGTGATGGCAGCCACAGAGAGCACCCACTGGACCCTGCCCGTCATGCCTGCCTAAGAAGCAAGGATGGCTGTCACTGTCATAGCCAGAGCCCCTTCTCCTGGGAGGGCAGGAAGGAGGAAGGGAGCCCCAGGGTCCAGCTGTCTGAGGAGTCTGGTCTTTGACCCCCGACAGAGCCTCCCACAAAGCCCGGCCCTCCCACCTCTCTGTTCGGGCAGGGCACCTGAGGGGTGGCCTGCCTTGGCTCCAGGCTGCCCCTCCACCCCTCTGCAACGGCAGCAAATCTCCCTTGAAAAGACACTTCCTTAAAGTCCTGGCCTGCTCTGAGGGGGTGGGGACGGAGGGATGGCCCAGCCACGGAGTGGAAAAATCTCTCAGCTCTTAAAGGGGGCTAGCGGGAAGGAATTTCAAATGGGAGGAAATGTCCCCAAGTGCCCACCACTCGTAAGGAAAAAAGGAATTCTTGTTCCAGGATGTTTCTGAGTCACTGCTGGCTCCCCAGCTCGAGCTCCTGCCCGGAGCGTGTGTGAGTGTGGGTGTGCAGCCGTGGTGTAGCTATGTGAGGGTGGTGCCTCGTGCGGCCCGTGGTCAGCCGCTGTCCCTCCTGGGGAGGGGCCGGTGTCCCCCAGACCCCCATGAATGCAGCCCCAGCCTGAGGCTGCGGCCCTGCGGGGCGGAGGATGGCCTGTGATCAGCAGTGACGCGTGGCACAGGCCACGAGAAAGGCCAAGGCACCTGCTGCGGGAGTACATGCCTGTCACCTCTTCTCCTGGGTGATGTGCACGGCAGGCATGAGGGCGGGAGGGGGCTGGGAGCCCGGGGAGATGCTGTGGTTATCAGCCAGTGGCTGCCGGTTGTGTACATAATCTGTGCAGAGGAGAGAGGTGAGTGGGCTTCTCCTGACCTCAGGGTCCTCTCGCTAGCTAACGTCAAGCTCCAACGAGAAAACATTCCTGCCTGAGCCACAAAGCCAACCCTGTCCCTCGGGAACGCCTGCCGGCACCTGGAACCCAGTCGGGCGCTGGGAACACAGAAGGCTGCCGGCCCTCCTGACCCCTCGCTGCACACTGCCCGGCCCAGTGCAGAGGCTTTCAGCCAGGCCCTGCACTCTCAGCTGGTGCTGCTGCGTCCCACAGACTCAGAGAGGCAGCGCAAGGGCAGAATGCCCGGTCCCAGGCCTGAGACTCCCCGGCCAGGTCCCAGCAATAGCGTGTACTACTGTTCTAGGAAAAAACCCTGCAGATAAATATTTAAAACATGGCTTCCAGGTCTACCACAAAATTTTCCATAGCCTTGAGCTTCCTCTTTGCCGCTTGTGAGATTGACCAGGTGAGCTATGGGTGACCTCTGACCCTGCCCAGGAGGCTAGGTGCGTTCCCACAACGGTCTGCCCTCAATAAGGGGCAGCACCCGAGCCCATCCTGACCGTCTCTCCCTCTCTGAGGACGCTCTACAATGACAACTGCCAAGCAGCTGCAGCCATGGGTATGGTTAGGGCCCAGATGGGGCTCCAGGACACCTGAGTTCAAGTCCCGGGTCTGCTACCTAAGCCATGTGACCTTTGGCGAGTCACCTGGACTCCCTGAGCCTCTGCTTCGGCCTCTGTGACGGGAGAAGAGTGGAGCCACCTCCCAGTGACCTGGACGGTGCCTGCCCCTCGGTCCCTGCAGGCCAGTGCCAAGTCCCTGGCAGGGTGAGTGGGGGTTCAGGATGCATCCAGATTAAAGCCAGAGCAAGATGTCAAAGGACCCTAACTTGGTATAACCTGGAGAAAATCTGCATCTGGCCTGACAGATGGACAGCAGAAACGCCACCCGAGGGGGTCAAGACCCTCATGTTGCCCCTGTGAACTGGAGGGAGCTGACAGTGCAAGCCATGGGATGTGCCTACTGCCAAGACCCCTGGGCCCTCCTGCTTCTGGGTTGCCTGTCAGACACAGCTGGGCAGCCCTGGCGGGGAAAGGCGAGGATGACGATCTCCATCTGATGTTGGTACCCCTCTCAAGACTGCACGGAACGAGGGCTCAGGAAAAACCTACTGAATGAATTAAAACAACTCACAAGGCTCCATGCACAAAGCCCAGGCTGGTTAAGGCCGGGATTTCCTGTTACCTCGGCAGGCAACAGCTGCCGGCCCACAAGGCTCAGGCTCCTACACCAGCTGGCTCTGTGGCCCGGCTGGGGCTCAGAGCTGAAGCAGGCCAGAGGAGGCCATCATCCCTAGGCTCTCTGGTAAGCCACTGATCCTCCTGGGGAGCACTTCCTCTAGAAATGACCTGGAACAGCTCACACGGTGTCTTGAATGGCCAGGGTGCTGTTCTGCAGGATGCTGGCTGGGCTGCAGCGCCACCCCAACCCGGCCATCCCATTTGTGGCACACTGGAAGGGCCGTGAAGTCAACCCTGTCTGCAGCCCTAGCCCCACCACAGGCTGCCTCTGGCCTGGCGGGCGGACGGACACAGTGGCCGGAGACGGCAGGGCTCAGGCTGGGGAGCACGCAGAGAACAGAGGGCTGGTGAGAGGGATGACAGGAGCCTGCTCAACCTTGCCGCGCCACACAAGGCCCATCTCCCCTAGCCAGGTGGGGTTCTTTGGTCTGTGGAGAGCCCATGCCAAATGCGGAACTGCTCTGTGGTTCAGACTGGGCCGCATGGACAGTGCCCGTCCTCCAGACAGACGTGGTGGCGTGTGAGGGAGCCCAAGGCACTGGCTGCTGGTCTCTGCTTCTCGAGTCTTCTGTGCATCTCACCTCCATGAGGTGAGAGAGGGCCCATGAGCCAGAAGGACACGAGGGCCTCTTTGCAAAGCTCTCATATTCTGGGATTCTGCTGGCCTGGTGTGCATTTTGTGCCTCTGGGTGAAGCCCTGCCTGATGCCCATTGGGTTCTCCACCCATCAACTGCTCGAGGACAGGCGTCTGCTTCTGCTCTGAACAGCCCCACATCCATCCCACCACCCTCCTTGTTTCCACTTGGCTAAAACCTGACCACTTTTTACTTGATAAAAACGGCGTTTTCCACTGGGCATACTGTCAGCCTAGCTTCCAGGAAAGCGAAGGAACAAACTTTCCCTTACAAGACGGCTTCCTGAATGCTTGTGTCGAATGGGTTAGAGCAGGACTCAGTAGGCCCTGAACTTTCAGGGTTCAGATGGTGGGCCGGCAAGCAGCCTTCTGTCTGGACTTGTACGAGTAGAACAAGCTGCCCAGACCTGCTTGCCTGCCTGCCTGCCGGCCACAAGGGAACACAGGACAGGCGGAGGGGGCCTGTGCCCGGAGCTGTGGCCACTCCTCTTTGGGACGAGGGGTCCCAGAGGGCTGCCGTGGGCTGGGCAGGAAGGAGGGCTGTGGCAAGGGTTTGAGGCTGCACGGGTGAGGCCTCGGCTCTCCACGTAGGGCAGGAGCGCCCTCAGCAGTGGCCCACCGCCTCGCCGGCTTTGTGCCTGCCTGGGCAGGGCCTCTCCTCACAGCAAATTCCTCTGGGAAGCCATCTGCTCTGCCCTTCCTCTGTTCCACCTGCCCTTGATCCCCACTGTACCATCTTGGGCTCCTGGGAAAGCCCACCCTTGAAGCAGCCCTGTAACCCTTCACCACGGCAGGCAGAGTGCTGGGCTTGAACCCTGTGCCCACGAGATGCCTGGCTCTCCCCTTCCAGGTGGGGACCCTGGGGAGGGGTTAACAGGAAGCCCCGGAGCCAGAGGCCTGTGTGTGAATCCCACCTCGGCCAAGTGACAAGTTACTCAGGCTCTCTGAGCCCCGGTTTTCTTATCTGTCAAGTGGGGCCCCTGAGAGAGAGGCGTAAGCAAGGACGGCCTGGCCATGGGCGGGTGTGGCGGTCAGTACAGTCACTCTTTGCCCCTGACCTGTGCCCTCCAGGCGAGGACACCTGCTTGTCCTGTAAGCGGGGTGCACGTGGCACAGCACCTTCACTTCACACAAACCCCCCTCCATTAGCTGCTGTCTGGCTGGAGGGCCTCCGCCTACTGGTGCAAAGTTTCCCCCACGGGGAATGGGGAGCAGGATTCCAGAGAAAATACCACGGGGCCTCAGCCGGCCTCACTGCTCTAAGACGACACCCATGCCACCTCTTGCTGCTGGGATGCAAACGCCAAACTCAATGTTTGCTGGTCCTCCTCTCCCAAGGACACCAGTGCTCCAGAAAAGTCAGTATTTATACGTGAGGCTCTCAAGCTCATAACTCAGAGGGGAGATGCCCACCCGCTGCCCACGTTTGTTCTTGGGGCCCCATGAGCCCTGTGGTGGCAGGAGCTAATTCTCAGATGGACAGCGATGTATGGGCCAACTGAGGATGTGGTCTAGAAGCAAATGCTGCACATACTGGGCTGGGGCCACGTGGGGCTAAGCGCGGGTGGGGTACATTCTAAGGCTCAGGGATGAGAGGAGGGTACAGGAACCTCATCCACAGAGAAGGGCCATGCAGGGACAGCCCTGGGGTGTGGCTGCAGCAGACAGGGACCAGGCACCAGACTGGGGCTAAGGCAGTGGTGTCTGGCTCCTCGGCCAGGCTGGGGAGTGACACAGGCCTCGCTCTGGGGAAGCCCTGCCTAGGTTTCCACTGGGCGGGAAGGAGGCTCCTATGACCTCAGAGCAGTGGTTTCCAGACTCTGGTTTTGAGTGCAGGATCCTTTTCCCAATCCAGTCTCACAGGGGCCCCAACAACCAGGATCTATGGGTGCGAGACGACAGGCAGGAGGATGGCGGACTTGTTTGGCCTTCTGGGCTGGGCTCAAGCAGCAGCTGCCCGGTGCTGCTGAGGACTTCCAAGGAAGGCCCTGGGGGTGTTCCTCCTGTAGGAAGGACGGCTGGTTAGTCAGCCATCTGTCTATCTACTCAGTCTTCTGGCTGAGCTCCAACCACATGGGGTCCCACAGGGGCTCACTCCCCTCCATCCCCTGCATGTGCACTCGGTGCCATCGGCTGGAGGAAGGAGGCCTGGTGGGCCCGCCTGGCCCACACCAGCACAGGCATCAGTAAACCAAATGCTCAGGATGACTTGCAGGGTGGAAGGACAGTAGGGAGGAGAGGCCTGGCAAGCACGGCACCCACAGAACTTGGTACCAGGAGACGCGAGGAGGACACACCACCCCTCAGGGCAGTAAACAGCCCAGAGACACAAACAGGTAAGTGGCGGGGGGAACCTCAGTGGCGGCAACCTGGTAACGGGATGCCTGTCTCACCAGCCACAGGGTCAGGCGCTAAGACCACAGCGGTCCATCTCACAGCTGCTGGCCTGACAAAGATGACCGTGTCTTACAGGCCACGCGGTGGGGGCATGCCGGCACGGTGTGGGGGATGAACCTCAGGCACGGTGTTGGGAGTCTGAGGAGCCAGACTGGAGAGCACCAGTCATGGACCACCTGTCCCCCAGCCCACTCCTAGGGACACACGAGGACGGGAGGCCAGGCCTGGCCACTGCCACCTGGTCTGTGAAACGCTACTCCTGTCTGCTCTTGGAACAAAGCACGGGAGGAAAAGAGGTGCGTCTAGACAAACTTGATGTTAAGTCCAGCAGTCAACGAATTAAATATGCATGTCATGGACCAACGTGGATAAATCTCAACAACAAGGCTGAGTGAAGAAAGCAAGTTGCAGAAGGTCAAGTACAGTCTGATGCAGGTTCTGGAGAGCGCGTCAACAGTGCTGGGTGCTGTTTAAGGGATACGCGTCTGAGGTGAAAATCTAAAAAAGGGGGCCGAAAACCATGAAACGCACACAGTGGTGAGGGGGGCGGGGTGGCAGAGGGGAGCCACAGCAGGCTGCCTGGGTGCCCCTGTGTTAAGCTTGCAGGGAGGACAGAGGGACTGGCAGCACAGACCACGGCCATCACCAAGTGAAAACACGAGCCTGCCACATCACACATCAACACCTGTGGGAGGGTGAGCACAGCCCAGGGCTTTCTCGACATCCAGGGAGGAAGCACAGCGAAGCCCCTGATGGGAAGGAACAGGGTGGTCCCCAATGCCAAAGCCCGGGGTGAGCAGGACACCCCCATGGCCGAAGCATGGCACATCTCGCATCTCAGGTTGTCATGTCGGAAGGCCAGTGATGCTTGGTGGATGTCCCACATAATGGGACCCTAGCTACCCAGACTTCGGGTGCTGTAAGGAAGCCCCCTGCTGGCCCTCAAGCTGACAACAACAGGTGCCAAATGCCTAGCTGGCCCTGAAGGACCCTTCCCTGTCCAGAGAGAGGGGATGCACTGTGGCCTCTTGCAAAAAAGTCTCCAGCACCAGGCACAGTTCCAACTCTGAGGCAGGCACTATCAGTGTGCCCATTTTACAGATGGGGAAACCGAGGTCACAGAGCTTGTGACTGGCAGAGTCAGGATTTGACCCAGCTGGGTCCGGCTCCAAGCCTGGGCCCCCACCCTTGCTCTGCTGTCCACCCTGACCACCCGCTGTTCCTGCTCTCCCACCTGCTTTGAGCCGTTTCCTCCTGCTGGCTTCTTCGCTGCTGGGCTGCCTGTGGATGGCCTTTGTCCCTCCAGGCCACGGTGGGCAGAGAGAAGCTTATGGAGCTGGCTACCTGCTGGGGTCTGGCTTGTCCGATGCCTCCTGCTACACCCAGGCAGGCAAGGGCAACAAGGCTCAGAGAGTTCCAGGCATATCCAGTCCCAGACTGCTGTGACTCAAGAGCTCAGACGTTCAAATGTCCACCCTGGTGCATCGGGGCTGTCTCCAGAGACACCAGAGTCCCCAGCTCCTGCCTGCCCACTGACCCCCTTCAACTCTACAGCTTTATAAACAATTAGCTCCAGACTTTTAATCTCTCTAGTTACTATCTTTCTAGACAATTACTGATTTGCTGTGATTCCGCCCCACCCGCCCCCGGTTGGGCCTTTTGACTCCCTGTGAAAAGACACGGAGGCAGCTGTGCGGCTCACGTGCGGCCCTCAGAGCCAGGCCAGATGCACAGCTGTCAGGGGCCGCCTCTCACTGAAGCCCCCGCCCCGTCCCCACAGCCAGCCTCCCGCTGGGCCGTGGCAAGTCACTGACAGCCCGCTTTACACCCGAGGGCCTGGGCCCCGCTCCTGGGCCATGAGGCCCATGCTCCCCCTCAGATCACAGAATTCTAAGGGGTTAGAGAGCGGCTCCTTTAAGACCCAAACACAATCTGGGGCTGGAAGGACTACGCAGTCCCGGAGGTCATGGATAACAAGTCACTGGTTCCTCTAGAGAACCAAATGACGAACTCCATACCCCACTTTTGAGATGCGGAAACAGGCTCAGACCTAAGGTGAGAAAGGCTGCCCAGGGGGTTCCTCTCTCCTCCTCTGCTTCCTTGTGGAGGCCCCGAGCTGCTGCCTGGACCCTCTGGATGGAACCCAAAGTCGAGTCCCACCTGTCTCTCTGTCCTCACTGGGGCCTCAGAGCCCCGTCTACATAGACACGGCCCATGAGCTCCTGGGGAATTTGGGCATGTCAGTGCCCACAGGCAGCCCTGGTGAACAGAGGCCCCAGACCCAGGATGGTTGGCTAAACGAATGAAGGACCAGCAGCTGGGGTGGGGGTGGGGCCTGCAAGCGGTCCAGGCGCTCTGGAGGAAGCCTCAAGAGAGGCAGAAGCAGACAGCACTGCAGGGAAGGGATGCTCGCTGACCTGCAGGGCTGTGCCTCCGAAGCAGAGCTCCTAGCACCCAGAGCTGGCCGGAGCCTGGCCAGGGGCAGCGGGTGGCGTGGGAGAGAAGGGCTGCCCCGGCTGCTTTCTGCTCCCCCATCGAGGAAAACAGGCCCCAGGCCCAGGCTGGGGCAGGATGTGTGTGGTCTTCAGTGGCTGGGCAGCCTACGCCCACCGCCACCTGGCTGGTCCTGATGTCCTCTAACAGCTGCCCATGGTGGGCGGGCGGCCTGGGATCAGCATGCCAACTCTCTGGTGTGTGTCTATGTGCACGCCACACTTCCAGAATAACCAGCCCTGCAAGCTAGGGACTTGGGACACAGCCATACCAGGGACCTTGGGAGAACAGAGAAATCAGACCACAGCCCGAAAGTGACAGGCCTACATTCCGGGACAGCCTGGACACCAGTGCCTGGGCCTCTGTATCTTTGTAGCTGGGACCGCATCTCACCCCAGGGGCCCTGGCAACCCAAACAGAGAGCAAAAACTTAACAGGAAGAAAAAGAGCCAATGGAGTTCTGGCAGAGGCAAGAACAAGGGTCTGGAGAGACAGAAACGTTCCTGCAAACACATCTCCTCATCTGTAAGTGCCGGCAAGTGAGGCTGAGCTATAGGCCTCAAGGAAAAGGGGAGCAGGGTTGCCAATAAGAAGGATCCACGTGGTTATAAACAATTGCTGAGAAGAAGTACTCAGAAACCACCCTCTCAGGAGAGAGCCTGAGTGCCCTTCCCATTTCTCGAACTCTCCACAGACCAGCGGAATCGTGTCCCGGCCGGAATCACACAGCCCCTCCAACAGGGCCAGGTGGCGGGCTGGTGGCTGCAGGCCCTCAGGACCACCTGGGGACAAGCCGATCATATGGGAGTGGCAGCATGGGGGGGGGCACCGGCCAGGCAGCGCTGGAGGCCCCTGCTCGCTGCCGCAGATGGCAGCCAGAAGCGCACACATCGGCAAACCCTGCCGGCACTACCTTGCCAGAGCCAGGAGGATGTGGCCTGATTCTTGTCTTACTGCTACTCCGGTGAAGGCCGCCAGATGTTTCCCAGTAAAGCAGTGACACAGGCCTGCACGTGAAATTGCCCCTGTCTGCCCAGGGTCTTGGAAGCTGCATGTGCTGAACCTGGCTGGTCTGCCTGAACGGTTGGCTATTGTTCTCACCCACAGACAGTCTTCCCGGCTGGGGGCGGGGGGGAGGTGGTGCAGCAGAGGGCTGGCGGGGCACACAGGCTTCAGGACAGACTCTCCAAGCTGAGGCACTCTGCAAGTTCCCCAAGTTTTCTGGGCCTTGACTTCCTCATATGGGAAACTGGGACAATCGTCATACGCCTGCATCGTTGGGGTGGTGGGGCCAAATGAGATGATCCATTCCAAGTACCCACTGAGTGCTTGGGGGAGAAGAGCCAGCCTCCCTTCTGCACCCTGGCTTACTCAGATTTGGGTCCCCCATAGCCCACCACCCCTTTCCTTCAGACCCCAAATGGCAGAGCTGCACCTGGCTCTCTGGGGAGGGCCGAAAAGCAGATATCCGTGACCAGATGAGCAGGTACTGGGGTGACTGGGCCTGGATCCTCCCAAACCCCCTGAAGTTTAGACCAGCCCTGACAGTGCTTGCACGAAGCAGGACTTTTTGATAAAAACCACAGAGAGACGTTATTTTGCTGATTTAAGAAAGTAGACTCTTTTCAAACCCACAACACCATTCAATACTAAACAGGCACTCAAATACCACACGTGGCAACATGGTAAGGCACAGACTTCCTGAAAAGTAACTTCACACTTACACTGACAGTATTTAAACCTTCAGACCTTTCAACTCAGAAATTCCACTCCTAGGAACTTACAAAGGAAATGAGAGCTAGGCAAAACATTTACACACAAGGACATCCACTCTAGCATTACTTACAGGAGCCAGAAACGGGAAATCTGCACGTTCAACAGCACAGCAGAACTAACAACGCACCCGGGGGGGTCGTCTGCAGCTACTAAAACATTAAGTTTTTAATAAGAAGTAACAACATTTATGGAGAATTCACATTAGGTTTCAATTATAGTAAAAAAAAAAAAAAAGCATGTGTGAGGAATAGTCAGTTTTCTTTTCTCTTTTATGTTTTCCTCCCAATTATCACATAATCATCACAACAACAACAACAAGAGGGTAAGATGTGAAAGAAAAAGACTCAGGGTCCCTTAAGGATGACAAAGCCAGGCCTCTGCTGACCGCCTGCCACTCCCCAAGTAGAGCAGCTAAATCTCTCACACCACCAACTGAGAAAGAAAGAAAAAGACAAGGAGCCTCACAGGCCCCAGGGGTAGGAGCTGCGCCCCCTGGGAAAGGCTCCCTGACCGGGGAGCAGACAGTCCCCAGATCAGAGCCAGCCCCGCTATAGCACAGTGGTCCAGCCTACTCTGCGTGGCCCCAGGTTTTACAAGTGAGGGGCCTAGAAGGACAGGAAGCCCTGGTCTTGCAAGTCTTTGGTGCTTTAAAGAAAGCATGAGTTACACAGCTAATTCCACAAGCCAGAGCACCATTTAACATAATTGTCAGTAAGCTAATTGAAAGTTTGCCTTCTTGTGCATTTGCCTAAAAAGAAGATGTGTTTTGTTTTGGCTATGAATGAAAATCTAATTCTGAACATCTTGACCTCACAGTCCCCTCATCTCCACACAAGGCTTCCCTAGGCGATTCAGGCCATGGTGACACTCCATCCAGGTCCCTTAGGTGGCTGGGCCCCATTCGTGGGTTCCAGTCACATGCTCTAGGTAACATCTGCCCCAGTGTAAGCAAATGCGGGCTTTGTCCCTTGATCACACGTAAGAGAGTAATTGTGAAGGCAAGGTGGAAATTGTTGAGCGCTGCAGAAAGAATTGTTACAAAAATGCCCCAATCTTAAGTCTGCCCAACCTGGCTGGGCCCAGCACTGCACTCAAGGCTGACTCGAATCTCATTCATTAGAGGACTCATGGAGGGGCACAGCTCCTGGAGAGGGTGGGGGCCAGGAAGAGAACATTCTAGTTGGTGCCAACATGTGGGCAGTACCCACTCAGCATCCGGCCAGTGCCAACATGCTGTGGACATGTCAGGATGGCCAAGGGCATCTAAGGCAACAGGGTGCTGCCAGGGAAGGCTTCCTGGAGGAAGGGGCAGCAGGGTTGAGGCTGAGGGGAGAGGAGGAGCCAGCAGAGGAGTGGGAGGAGAGGACAGCATGCCGGGGCAGAAGGTAGCAAAGGCTCAGCTGAGAGCACTGGCAGATTTCTGGAACACAGAGGAACTCAGGATAGCGGAGGGTACATGACCAGAAAAGAGGCTGGAGACTGGGAGGGTACAGGCCATCGATTCTAGGGCTCCTACACAGCAGTATCACAGATGCTGGGAGCCCACGAGGGGCTCCCGGAAGCCATACTGGGGACCCAAATGCCCCTGGTGGCTCCAAATGAAGGCTACACAATTTTAGGAACATTTCCAGGGCCACCCAGGCCAGATCCGTGTCTTCTCTTCTGTCCCCTTTAGGCAAATGGGGAGAGGAAGGAGAGACATTCTGGCCGTTAGGAGCGCCATTCTGATTCTATGAAGTGACATGGAGCATGGGGTGCAGAGACACTAACCGAAGTGGCCCTTGGCAACAGCTGGCCGGCCACCTGCCTGCTGCCTATGGGCAGCCTCACTACTCCAAGGTCAGTCCTTCCTGGGAGCCTTTCAAGCACACTGGCTGATGCTAGCAGGTGTGACAGCCCCCTCAATGGACACAGTCCATAACAGGGACCTACTGATGCTTTGCTCACGCACCTTTTTCTCTCTTTCAACTTAGGAAGTACTAACCACTGCTAGAAGCTGCAAAACTGTATTCCAGGAAAGTACGTCTCCTCATCTTGAAGTTTGTCACCTCAACACCTGCCCAGCTTAGAACCCCCAAGGCTGATGCCGTGTGATAGGGAGGTTCTGGAGCTGTGGACACCCCCAATCCACTGAGTCACTAGCACCAGGAGTGGGAGAGGCTTGGTGGAGTTTCTAGAAGCACTCCTTATGGCAGGGAAGCATTCATTCACACCCTGCAACATGCTTGGCCCGGGGGACCAGGGAGGAAGGAAAGGTCCTCACCCTAAGCCCAGACCCCCAGGGCCCTGTCAGGGTGGCTCTTGGAGCCAGGCCTATCCCCTCCGCAGTTACCCAGCCAGGTGGTCACTCCAGCACCCACAGGGCCATGGGGCAGGGCAAGCCCTGGTCTGCTGGAAGGAGAACGAGGGTAACATCTGGAGCTCCCGAAACCAGGCATCCCATGGAATCTGGCCACTGACAATATTCATCCAGAGAGGTGCTGGGTCCCTGGGGCAGGTGAGAGAACTGCATCCTGACCTTCAAA
Source organism: Phoca vitulina (assembly GCF_004348235.1). Lineage (NCBI taxonomy): Eukaryota > Metazoa > Chordata > Mammalia > Carnivora > Phocidae > Phoca > Phoca vitulina. Next base: position 108,926,950 of record NW_022589704.1, read on the forward strand.
GCACCCTGGTCCAGCCCCAGACTAGGGGAACACTCAGCAGGTGAACCTCAGTCCGATAGGCTTATAAACACACAAAGCCAAGATTACCCTGGCCTCTCAGGGAAGCTCATTAAAAAAGCAATCTACCTAGCGCCTGGAACAGAAATGAAGGGGGCGGGGGAGAACAGCACAGGAAGATGAAGCTCTGTCACCTGCCTCATGGCACAGCCCACTCCGAAAGTGGACAGGAGAGGAAGGGCCTCCTGAGGACCCTGGAAACCCCTCCTCCACCTGGCCTGCATGCTGCTGAGCTCAGCAACTTCCAGGCAGAGGGGATGGCAGCCCACCATAGCAAGAGGCATCTGGCTGACTAGGCACGGCATTTTCTATTCTTGCTACACACACCCACCCTGAGGAGGGGGTGCTGGGCCTCCCTCGTGCAGCACCTGGGGGCTCTGTCTGCTCCACTTGGTCTCCGGGCTCTTGTCTGCAAGGGTGGCTGGGCCTCCTTCTCTGGTGGACAAACTCCAGAGAAGGGAGGTCAGGGGGCCCTTCATCCTGGTGACCCAAAGGGAAACAGCCTCAGGAAATAGGCTACAGAGAGTGTCCCAGTCTTGGCAGCCCCCAGAACAAATTCTGCACACTGTCCCCTCTGGGAGTCTCCCACGCTAATTCCCTCTGGCAGACAGGATGGTGCCTACCCCCATCCCCACTACTGAAGGCAGGGAGGTGCCCACCCGGGCCTATTTGGGTTGGTCCGTGCCCAGGTCTGGGGGACTACAGTCCTGGTAGGCCAGCAGCTGCAAACTCCAGACCTGGCTTAGTCTAGCAGAGAGTGGCTGGCCCCAGGGGCAAAGGTGTGGGAGGTGGGTGCTACACTAGGAAAGCGCACCCATGCAGAGCAGACCAAGTGCTGAACAGGAAGCAAGGCTTTAAGGGCTTTGGGGTGGTAGATCTGTTACCAGTGGGGACTTAAGAGACCTGGAACATCACCTCGCAGGCTCGAGCTGCCATCTGGGGGCAGGGGGTGGGGCAGCCAAGGGAAAGTAAGATGACCTCTGTCTCCAGCTCCATGGCCCTAATTTCCTGACAGTCAGGGAAAGACCACAGGAGAACTGAAGAGCTGAGCAGAGGAGCAATGCCATGGACCACGTTTCACTGTGGACTGGCCAGATCCTCAACCTTTATCCCCCAAACACACCAGAGACCCTGCCCCCTCTTGACCCAGAAGAGTGCCAACAAACACAGCTACACAGCTCACATAAGCTCCCCCACCCCCAGCCTGGCTGTAAGTGCAGTCCTAAGACAAATATAGAATATAAACAAAGGACAGGCAAGAAGACCTCACTCCTGGCTCTTCCCAGCCCAGATATCATGGGGAGAAGGCCCCCAGAGCCCCAATATGAACAGGAGAAAAGAATCCAACTTTTAAGCACTGGAAACCCAGACTGCCCTCTGCGGTTGTGGTTACAAAGTGCCTCCCAGGAGAGCTGCCCCCACACAGGTCAGCCCTATGCCTCCAACCTCCACAGAAATGGGGGGCCCCCAAGGAAAGTGTCTGGTTGAATAGGTACCCCTGACCAACTCAGCTCCCCCAATCAAGCCGTTGGTCTGCTTTTGCTCCTCTTTCAGAGGGAGCTTGCAACCGGTTCTGGCCCAACTGGTGAGGGCAGGCAGCATTGCTTCCTCCCCGCCCCCAGCCCCAGGTCACACTCATGCCTTTGTTCTACCTGCACATACCGGCAGGCAGAGCCCACCCCCCTCCCTGGCAGCTCCTCCCCAGCCCTCTCCAGGCAGGCTGGGGGGCTGGGGGCCTCACAGGTGCAGGGGGAGAGGCACTTCACTTCTCTCACTTCCGCTTCGGGTGTGTGAGCGGCCAAGGTAAGCGAACACTCCAGGTGGGCTACACACGCCAAAGAACCCACTTTCCCGCCCGAAGACACCAGGCTAGCCTGGACCCACAGCTGGGGCGGGCCAGATTTTACACTGGCCCGCGACGCAAGGCAAGTGACGGCCCCAGGACAGTGGGCTGTGACCCAAGGGAAGCCCAGGCACTGCGCAGCCTGGGGGGCGGGAGTGGTGGAGGGGGAAAAGTAGAAAGGCGAGGAGGAGGAGAAGGTGAGAATAGAGGGCAGGGTGACAACGGGCCGCAGCGGAGGAACTGAGAGCTCCGGGGGCCCAGCAGGTCGGGAGGGGGTCCAGAGCGGCTGCGGCGAGTGGGGGCCCCAAGAGTACAGGAGAGGAGAGCAGGGAGGGCAAGGAGGGCAGAGCGGGCCCAGGGGAGCCCGGCGGGGGCACGGCTGGGGCAGCAGCCGCTAGCTGGGACCCCGTCACTCCGGGCGCTCACCTGGGCGTGCGCAACGCGGCGGGGTCGCGACGGTCCAGCACGCCGGGCACGCAGTTGGTGAGCTCGGTCCAGTCGGCGTGCAGCCCGCAGCTCCAGCCCGTAGAGAAGCGGGAGAAGAGCCAGGTTTCGCGGCGGTTGGGCCGGTAGCAGGTGCACTTCTTCTGGCCGGGCCGGCAGTCGCAGGGCACCTCGAGGCGCACGTTCTGCACGAGGTGGCGGCCGAAGGTGGTGCCACCGGTCTTCTGGATGTGCAGGAAAACGATCACATCGTCGCCCTTCATGTCGAACCGCAGCGAGCGCTCCAGCTCGCGCACAGGGAAGTAGTACTTCTTCTCGTAGTGCGGGTCGGGCGTGGGGAAGAGGTCCAGGTCGTCGGGCGGCGCGCGGCCGCCGGGCGCGCCCAGGCTCAGCCCCGGGCCCGCGTACTGGTACAGGATGAGCATGAAGCACGCTGAGCCCGCCACCACCAGCACGAACTTGCTGGCGCGCTCAACCATGGTCCTGCCGCCGGCGCGCCGCCGCCGCATGTGTCACCATCGCCGGCGGCCCGGGCGCGGGGCGCGGGGCCTGGGAGGGCGGGGGGCGCGGGCGCAGCTGCCTCCGTCGCCGCCGCTGCCCGCGCTCCGGCCCGGCCCGGCTACTCGGCGCCCAGGCCGCCCGCAGCGGCGCGGGCCCCGGCCCTGCGCGGCGCCATGGCTGCTCTCCGCCCGGCCCCGGCTCCGGCTCCCCGGGCCCGACCCCGGGCTCGGTTCCGGCTCCGCTCCGGCCCCGGCCCCGGCCCGCGCCCCCTGCGGCCCGATGCCGGCCACTCCGCTCCGCGCCGCGCCGAGAACGCTCTGCGCCGCCCCGCGCGCCGCCGCGTCTCCGCAGTCCGCCGCCGCCCCGCCCCGGCCCGCCCCCGGCCCGCCCCCGTGGCGCCTCTTGCCGTCGCCGCCCGCGCCGATCCTCGGCTCCGCCCCCTGGAGCTCGCGGGGCCTCAGGCGGGTGCTGGGCTCCAGGACCCGGGTGCCTGGCCGCGGCCAGAGCGCTCCGAGGCGGGCCGCTGCCGACTGGAAACTGGTTCCTGTCCGAGAGTCGGGGAGGGGAGCGACTGGGGAATTGGGGAACAGGGGTGCCGTCGGCCCTTCTGGGCTAGAGCTCGGGGAGCGCAGCAACCAGCACCCCTGACGCCTGGGTCCCCCTCCCCCCAAGTCCTGGCTGCTGATGGAATACCCCCTTCCGCGCTTCTCCGGAGGAAAGCTACTGACCTTGCACGCTGGGCGCTCTGAAGTTCCAAATGCGAAAGGAGCGGGCTGCGATTGGTGGGATCTGGGGGCGGTGGGGCCCGGGCGAGTGGAAGAGAAGGGAGGGCTGGGGGCGCAGAGCCCGGGGCGCGCGGCCGCGATCGGTATGCCTCTGCCCCACGGCTTTGGGACAAGGACCCGGAGCTCCCCGTGGAGAGATACTGAGGTGTCCGCAGAGGCCTTGGGCCCAGCTTTACGCAGTCCACCTTCTTCTTTGAAAGGAGCCAGTATGCATTTTTTTCCTCCATGTTTATTATAAGCCCAATGAAAAAGTTATAAAGAGTTGTGCCAATATTTAAAATCGCGGAAGTCCACAAAAAATTTCTAACTTCGAGCTTTGGTAGGTCGGTCAGAGGGTCTGGCAGCCCTGGGCCTGTCCTGTTTCCGGTGGCGCCGTCGTGGGTTCTTCGGGCTTCCGTGCCCTGTCGCCCACCGCCTGCTTACGCCTTCCAGCTTGGGCCAGGTGCGGGCTGCTCAGCAGAAGGCCCCCCACCTGGCCCTTGCGGAAACCCCAAAGGGTGGGCCACGCCCCAAGCGCAGGGCCCTGGCCCTTGACTGTGTTCAGAGGCCGTGGCACCTCCATGGAGAGGTGAAATGACCTGCCAGAATAGCACCTGGGATGGGTTCAGATGCTCCCATCAGCCCCTGCAGGGGCTCCCCTGGTTTCCTTCTGTTGGGTCCTGAAAGCATGCCCGGGCGGGGGGATGGGAGGAGAGGGGTGATAAGGGCTTATTGTGTCAATTATACCGCAGTTAACTTTTAAAAAATAAATCACACCAGAAAGCCCTCTTGGAAGCAAACCCAGAGAACTGGAAACATAACCACCAACACCCCAAAACCCGACTAAGAGGGGAGCATTTAGTTTTCAAGAGGAGCTGAAGGAACATCAGCTCTGGACAGCCCCGTGCAGCACCCTGAACACAATGCAGAGTGATCTAGAGCTGCTGGGGGTGAGCTGGGGAGTCCGGGTGTGACCCAGGGGCCCAAAGCCCCTGCCCACACTGAAGCTGCTTTAACCGACCGTGGCCCAGGGAGGCCACAGGGGGCATTTTGGCCCGACCTTCCAGTAATGATTCATTTTTGCCAGGAGTGAGGGCTGGCACAGTGGTATGCCTGGAGGTACCTGCCTCTGCCTGTAGTTACTTGATACCCCTCCCCCCTCCTTTTTTTTTTGGCTGAGGCCTGACGAGTCTCCCTTCATGGGCTTAAAGGCAGCAGCTCAGCCATGGAGGGCAGAACCGCCCTGGGTCCAACAACTAGGCAGCCTTACCCAGGTGACAATCCTCTACCAAGTAGTAAATCATAATTGAGGCTGCTCTTTATCCACAACTACTGGGTACTAGGCCCTGTAGGTGTGTCATTTCCAATCCCATTGGCAAGCCTGTGGAGTAGACTGTAATACCCATTTCACAGAATAGAAAACTGAGGTTCAGAAGGGTGAACAGAGGGTCACATGGCCGACTGGTGGTCTCCTCTCTCCGGGCGCTACTTTTGCTTGACCCACAACAGCAGGGTGGATAAAGCTTGAGCAAAAGCCTGCCCCAAGGGCACCCTCATCACTTGAGGCCTGAAATTCTGGGCCCAGCAGGGAGGCCACAGGGTGGGCCAAGCTCCTCTCACTCTTATAATAGTCAAAATTCTGATCCTGGGCTGTCTGGCTTCAGAGTCCAGCCCTTATTCACCCCTGTACTCATCTCAGCTCCCCCAGACCAGATGCCAAGGCTGAATGGGGGCAGTGAGAGGGTCTAGAGGAGCCACTCCTCAGCTCCCAATGAGTCTCTGCTGCCAGATAGGGATGTGGGTGCAGAGTGTTCAAGAGAGAGCTGAAGTTTTATTGAAAGGCCACTGAACCCATCTGTGCCTGGCCTAGGGTCTCATCTTGGGACAGTCTCACTGTCCCAATGGGGAAACTGAGGCCCAGGTGCTTCCCCCAGGGAGGCTGTTTAATCCAGCTTTGTACTTGCCAGGAGAGCTGATAGGGAACCCCTCATTTAGGCAAGAAACCTTTTATTCCTAGAATTCTCTTAGGAAGAAGAAAATTTTCCTAGTTGCCTCCAGGATTTTACTCAGTTTTCCCCTTTGATTTAAGCGCTGCTCTTGCACTGTGAGACCCCAAGGCTGTAGTGATTTTCTCATATCTCAAAGTCAAGTCAGATGAGCCACTGATCCTAAAAGTCAGTCAACATTTGGGACCAGGATGGAATGCAGACTCTGGCTAAGCCTTGCAGGCTGGGGGCTTCCTCAACCTACCACGAATGTTGAACCCTCCGTGTCATCCCTGACAAATTGGCAGAAACACACACATTAAAAGGCAGTTGTGGATTTCAAGTGAGGTCCCGCAGCTGAGGGCCTGGCACTTAGTAGGTCCTCTTCCCTTGCTGTCTGCGTTTTCTCACCGTTTGACTGGTGGGTAAGCCAAAGGTTTCCCACAGTCCTAAGATTGCATGTGAGTATAGGAAGGCTAATTGTTTGCAGGAGGCAGCGCCCAGCCCTGAGTATTTTCAGAGTTCAGGGAAAAGCAATTGCAGCTCTTCTGCTGTGACTATCTTTGTTCTCTGAATATCCACTTCATAAATTCTTTAATGTATGATCTCTGACTTAATGTTGAAGAAAAAGAAAAGAACACGGCTAGTGGCAGGAAGCGATGATCAAATAAAAACAAGTCACTGTACTTCTGCTCCGGGAAAGTGTAAGCCGCGATACGATTTCGGCTTTGGTAATGAAATGGAATTTCTTTTGAATATAAAATAGCCTCAGAACCCAAACGCAAGCTTTCCCTCCCTACGCGCCACGCGTCCTCAGAATCTGAGAACCAGGAGATCAACCCGCGACGCTCCTCCCTCCCGGGCGTGCAGTCCCGTGGAAGGGCGCGCGGGGGCAGCACAGCGGCCGCCGGCGGGCCGGGCGCCCAGCAGTTGACATTGCAAGACTGGGGGATTTTCCACACTTGATTCCCTCGTTCTCTTTCGTCCGGTCGCCCATTGTTGTTTCCGAAGGGGTGGAGGAGGGTAGCCGCGCCTGTCCTCAGAGCCTCCTCCGGGGATGGCTCCGATTCCCACGGCGGGGCGGAGAGAGGGGTTTTGTTTAGGGACAAACTTTTAAAGGGGACTTTGGATCGCTGCGGACGGCGTTGCCTGCTATTAGACCCGCCCGAGGGGCCGGCCGTGGGGCCGCAAGCGGCCTGCGCTGACCCCAGTAGCTGGCCCAGGGGGACCTGGGGGCGCGGGGCGCCAGGGCCCTGAGCCAGGCGACTGGTGGCCACTCTGATTTAACCTGGGCGCCCTCCCCTGTGGAGGCCCATTTTTCCTGAGCTGTCCACGCTTGCCCCTTGGTGCCTCCTGTCTTTCCCCCCCACTCTGTACCCGCTGCCCCGGTCTCCTGGAGAGTCCTACCCACCTGTCTAAGGTCTCCTCCTGCAGGAAGCCCGCCCTCCTCACAGCAGACCCGCCCCTGTGACCAGGTCCCTGTCCTGTAGTACCACTGGCTAGCACCACCGGCTCTGGGAGGTACCCCGTTCCTCCCACCCCAGCCCTACACAGAGACCTGCCCATGTCTTCCAGGCATGTTTTCCATGTCTGCCCCCATCTCCCCCTGAACTTCAGAAGGGCCTGGGCAGGCCAGGCATTGTGGAGGGGCGCCCTAGAGTAGCTGTCTCTAATTCTCTGTGCCTGTCCTGAGCCCGGTGGCCCAGTTTGCCTGTGGGCAGTGGTGGGAAGGCAGAACACAGCCAGCCCTGAGCAGGATCCTGCAGGAGCCTTTGCAGCTCCTCCTCACTTCCTGCGCTCTTCTGCTGGATTTGAAGGCCTCCTTAAGCCCTTCGGGGAAGAAGGTGGGAGTATCAATAGATTAATGAGAAGCTGAGCAATTTAGATGGACACAACATAGCCCTGATCTTCTACCTGCCCCCAAGAGCAGAGGTTTGTGACCTAGCTGTGGCCCTTCCACAGCCCCTGCCCTGCCCAGACTGTCTACCCTGGCCAACCACTCACACCAGGCTTCCTGTGTCAGGAGGACTGATAGTGGGTGAGTGGGTGGCGCAGGAGTCTGCTTGGCCTGTTGCCTGGTGTGGACTCCTTGTCCAGCAGTGGAGGCCCTGTTCTGGGTCTCCCTCCCCACCTGGATCACCGAGGGAGCAGGGAAGCCCCCTGTCTTCCTTGGGTGCATTCCTGCTATTGGGGTTATTGAGAGGGCAGTGCCTGAACCAGGCAGGGGCAGGTTCTGCCAGCTCAGTGAGGTGTGCATGGGCATAATGTTATCCTGAGGGCATCGTCCTCATTCTGACACTTGGAACTTCTCCTAGAGGGACACACCTTTAGAAATTCCAGAGCAAAGTCAAGCCTGGCAAAGCCTGTGTCACAGGGAGGGGTGGGGTGAAAAGTAAGAGGTGTGTCAGTGTAGAGTCTAGCTCCCAGTGGGACCTCATCCTTGATTTGTGCTATTGTGTTTTCTGCCCAACCCAGCTGGGGTGGAGGGGCCGCCAGGGAGGGCAGTGGGGGCACTTTGGAAAGATGTACTGCTAGGAATACTCCCAGGGGCTAGTGGCCCTTTGAGGGTTAAGTGATGTAGGCTGAGATGAGCCACCAGGACCTTGGGTGCTTGATGCCTCTGCCCTGCACGCTGGCTCCCCTCAGCCACGTGGGATGGGACATGGGGTGAAGGAGATCCGTGCAGAGGCCCTGATGCCTTGCAATGCGTAGGTGCAGAGAGTTAGCACTCTCCAGGCAGCTTCACCCGAATGTTACGTGAGGGACAGCATGTGCCTCTCTTTCTGCCTCCCGCATTCCACTGGGCCCCCTCACTGAGGAGCCTGCCCCAGCACCTCCTTCTCCAAAACTCGCCCTGTGTGTTCTTCCTGCTCGGCTGTGGAGGCCCTTTGCTGGAAGATAGCAGCCTGCTCTCTCCCTTATCTGGCTTGGCTCTTTTTAACTCGATTCATCTTGACTGTTATTAAAGATTTGCCATCCTGATAGATGAAAGTTGGCAGACAAGTCAGTTGATTTTTCTGACAGAAGCTGCTTTCCTGGGCAGAGCCACATGGCCTTTGATGGGGTCAGGGCCCTGAACGTGTGCACAGAAGCAGGGGGTACTGGCGGCTTTATGGAGAGGGCCCAGGTTTCAGAGAGGCCACTTGGGTGGCCCACCCGCCCCAGTGGCACTGTGGGGAGGGGGCTGTCTGTCCCGGAGACCAGGCCTTGGACGGCGCTGTCCCTCGGCCCCCCAGCGCCAGCAGTGGTGGACCTGGCTGGCCATGGCAGTTTCTCCCAGCTGTGCACTGACCACCTTCCTTTGTGTTCTTGTTGTTCATTTCTCTCTCTTTCCCCTCTTTTTACTGCCCTCCTTTAAAGAGGAGCTTTTTGTGGGAATTAGACACAGGCCTAGCCAGGCTCTGGCCAGGTCACTCTCCAAGGCCACAGAGCCAGCCGTGAGAGGAGGCATGAATGGAGGGTGAACAGAGGCCTCCATCTCCAGCCCTGAGGCCTGCCAGGCCGGGAGAGGCTACAGCTCCGGTGGGGAAAACTGGGGAAGAGTGCTTGCACGGTGACACCTGCCTTCCATGTCCTGGCGCCCCACCCCCACCCCCCCCGCCGGGACTGGGTGAGGGCCTCCCGGGACGTGTTTGGCTCCTGACTTTATCTTTGGGGGTGAGGGCCTCCCGGGAGGTGTTTGGTTTCTGACTTTATCTTTGGGGTCACTGGGGATTGGGACCCACCTTCCCCCCCATCCTGCTGGTCTCTAGAGGCTCATCTGGGCTGGGGGCTCAAGGAGGAGAATCTCGGCCTCAACAGTATAAAAACAGAGTCAAGTGGGGCTGTTAGGAGCTAAGGGGTACTGTGTTCACGTCCCTGCTCTGTCTACCCAGCTGTGTGGCCCAGGGTAAATTACTTAACCTCTCTGAGCCTCGAATTCCTCATCCATAAAAAGAGGATAATAATAGGACCTACTTTATAGGGTTGTAAGGACAAGTGAGCTGACATATATAAAGGGCTAATGATACTGCTGACCCGGGGTGAGCACTGTATTAGTGTATTAAATACCAGCAGCTTAGATCCTCCTGTGGGCCAGGCCCTCTGCTGGTCTCCTCTGCGCTGTAGTTTATTTGGTTCTCTCAGCTGCCCTAAGGGCATCATTCGCTTGTTTCACAGATGTGGAAGCTGAGGCTGAGCGAGTATAAGTGGCTTGGCCAAGGTTACACTGTCCCCTGCCTGGCAAGAGTCTTGGCTGAGGGGACTCTTCACTGTCCCACTTCTGGACAGCTCAGTCCTTGGGGACCTGAGAACCAGGTTCTCTCCGGTTCTTCCGGGCTGGCCTGACTCTCCTTGGTCTGGCAGGGTTTGGGACTTCTGTATTCCCACCTGGGACCCTCCTGCTTGTGTCCCTAAGATAGTCTTCATCACAGCTTTACCGGGACAGCAGTTCTTGAAATATATTAATACATGCATCTCATTTGCATCTCTTGGTCCTGCCTTTTCCCTCTTCTGCTGGAGGCATCCTTTGCCTCGGGCGGTTTGGGCTTGCAAGAGTGAATATTCAGTTTCAGAATGCCACATTGAAGCTTTCTGACTTTGCACCTGGCCAGTAGGCTTGAAAGGCAGACATTGTTGAGAGACAAGGATTTTCTAAATCTTTTATCTTTTAACATTTTCAAGATGGGAGCGGCTGTTCTTGAATACAGAGGTGTCTGTAAGGGCCTAGTCCCTTCGGAACTGCTGGGTGTAGTCTGCTATGCCCAGCTGCCTGTGCCAACAGGGAGAGGCCCCAGCAGGATAAAATATGGTGGGCTGCATGCTCAGGAGGGTGCACGGGCTGTTTCTTTTCCTAAGCAGACTTGGTTTCTTTGTGGCCGAGATGGGGCTTCGAGGCTCCTGATGCTTCAAGTAGGGATGTAGAACCTGACTGGGATCTGGGCTGGGCAGGGTGGCTCCCCGTGGACCACTGGGGGCAGGCTATTCCTGTGATGGCCAGGACTGGGGCCTGCAGCACGGCCTCTGCCCATGCTTGCCCAGTAGGCTCGACCAGCCTCCCCACGCGGGGCAGCGGCTGACATGCCCGACAGCTAGCTTGCAGCCTGTGAATCTTGCCTGCCCTCTTTCTCTGGGGTCTCTTGAAGAATTTTGAATTCTGAAAGACCAAATGTTTATTTGAGCCGTGCAAGTAGAGACCAGGCTGTCTGAAGAGAGGGTTTGAGGATCGCTCTTGGTTAGAGACACAAACTGAGGCACTTACAGAATTTACTTTAAAATGCCCTAATGGTGGGCGCCTGGGTGGCTCAGTCAGTTAAGCATCTGCCTTTGGCTCAGGTCATGATCCCAGAGTCCTGGGATTGAACGCTGCGTTGGGCCCTGCTCAGTGTGGTGTCTGCTTCTCCGTCTCCCTCTGCCCCTCTCCCCTGCTTGTGCTCTCTCTCTCTCTCCCCCCTCTCAAATAAATAAATAAAATCTTTTAAAAAGTGCCCCAGGGATGAAGGGGTGCATATGAGGCATGATGGGCATGGGCTGCTAATTGTAGATGCTGGGGAAGAGCAGGTGCAGGTCATTATGCTACTCTCTCTACTTCTGTGTGAATTTAAACTTTTCACAAACAAAAGCTAAGAAATGAAGGCTTAACAGTCATTGGATTGGAAGGGAGTGACTGGATGGGCGAAATCAGGTTTTGTCTGTTGCACATTGGGATGGTGCTCTCAGGCAGACCAGAGCAGATGGAGAAATAAAAAACAATGTCTCAGCTTCTGGTCTGGACAAAGTGGTAGAGATGCGTTTCTCCTCCCTGCTAAGTATAGCTACAGACCTTGGAAATGGCACAAGACACAAGTAAAGGAGGACTCTGGAAGGTGGAGGAGGAAGGCAAGCTGGTTTGAGACAGCGGCAGGGCTGCTCATGAACTCTCCTGACAGAAGAAGGGACCCCAGCCCTCAAGCTAGCAATGTAAGGAGGCCTGGTGGGCTCATTCTTTCCCCTGGCAGTGATGCTGAAAACAGATGAGCCAGAAAGCTCAGCCAGGAGGTCTGATGACAATAAGTGGCTGAGGGAAGTGCTCTCTGTCCCTCCTGGGCCTGACACTCCCCTCCCCTACCCAGAAACAGTGGCACCAGCAAGGGGTACCCTACCCCCACTAGTGCCCAGCCTAGGAAGTCCCTTCATCACTGTGGGATGGAGAATCCCTCCACTACCTAGGAGCATCAGTTGGCTGGGCCTGAGGCAATCTCATCTGTCCCTTAAGCACCAGCAAGGATCAGCAGGAACCCCAGCAGCACTAGACCAACCAAGCAGATCAAAATAGTGCCATAAGTTCTGAAAATTATATTCTCATTGGAAACACAGACCACAAAAGTAGGCCAGGACCTGCATGCTGAACCTAAACTGGCAACTGTCTGCTAAAATTAAATGTTTAATCGTACACTATGTCTCCAAACATAATAGTCAAGGATACAATAATGAATCATGCATTATACCAAGAACCAGGGAGATTACAACTTGAAAATGAGAAGAAAATTAACTTATTCCAACACAAAGATGAATCAGATGTTGGAATTATCTGACAAGGGTTTTATTTTATTTTTTTAATTATTTTTATTTCTTAAGATTTATTTATTTATTTATTTATTTATTTATTTATTTATAAAGATTTTATTTATTTATTTGAGAGAGAGAGAGCACATGAGAGGGGGGAGGGTCAGAGGGAGAAGCAGACTCCCTGCTGAGCAGGGAGCCCAATGTGGGACTCGATCCTGGGTCTCCAGGATCATGACCTGAGCTGAAGGCAGTCGCCCAACCAACTGAGCCACCCAGGCACCCGATTTATTTATTTTAGAGAGAGAGAGACAGGAGAGGGTCAGTGGGAGAGGGAGAGGGAGAGGGAAAATCTCAAGCAGACTCCACACTCAACATGGAGCCCCATGCAGGGCTTGATCTCATGACCCTGAGATTATGACCTGAGCCGAAATCAAGAGTCAGATGCTTAACCAACTGAGACACCCAGGTGCCCCTCTGGCAAGGGTTTTAAAGTAGCCATGATAAAAATGCTTCTACAAGTAATAATAGATTCTCTTGAAACAAATTAAAAAATAGAAAATCTTAGCAAATAGAAGTTATAAAAACCATACCTGAAAAATATAATAATGGAAATTTGTAAAAGCCCTTTGAATGGGCTCAATAGTAGAGTGGAGGTGACAGAAAATAGGAAATTCATGAACTTGACAGCAGAACAACAGAATTGACCCAGTCTAAACCATGGAGAGAAAATAGACTGAAAACAAAACCAAAAACACAAAAACAAAATCAAAATCAAAGCCTCAGCGACCTGTGGAATGATGACAAAAGATCCAACATATGTGTCATGTATCACTGGAGTCCAGCTGAAGAGAGAGGGAGTGAAAGAGTATTTGGAGAAATAATGGCTGAAACATATTGTATTTGGCAAAATGCATAAACCTACACATTCAAGAAACTGAGTGAACCCCAAATATGATAATGTCAAAGAAATTTATGTTGACACATCATAATTAAACTTGTGAAAATGAAAGACAAAGAAAAACTCCTTTTTAAAAAAATTTATTTATTTATTTGAGAGTGAGAGAGAGAGAGCACTATAGTGGGGTGAAGGGCAGAGGGAGAAGCAGACTCCCTGCTGAGCAGGGAGCCCAATGTGGGACTCAGTCCCCGGACTTGGGGATCATGACCTGAGCCGAAGGCAGATGCTTAACTAACTGAGCCACCCAGGCACCCAACAAAGAAAAACTTCTTAATGGCAGTCAAAGAGAATCTTGTCTTCAACCTTGTCTTCTTTTCCTTTACTTCTTTCTGAGACTCATCTTTTAAGAACATTTCCCCTTATCAGAGAGAGACAAACCAAGAAACAGACTCTTAACTGTAGAGAACACACTGACGGTTACCAGAGGGGAAGTAGGTGGGGGAGATGTATGAAATCGTTGATGCAGGTTAAGGAGTGCACTTGTGATGAGCACTGTCTTGTACACCTGAAACTAATATTATACTGTATGTTAACTATACTAAATTAAAATAAAAAACATAATAAAAAATTCTCCTTATCATTTTCGTGGGTCTTTTGATTTTCAACATTATTTCTAAGTTATGTAAGTACAAGGTGACTAAGAAAATTAAACATGTTATTCAATAAAAAGGATAAAAATTACTGCAATTCTATACAAACATACAAATGGCTAACAGACACATGAAAACATGCTCAACATCACTAGTCATCAGGGAAATGTAAGTCAAACCATAATGAGATATCACCTCACACCTGTCAGAATAGCTGCTATCACAAAGACAAGAAATAACAAGTGTTGGCGAGGATGTGGAGAAAAGGGAACCTTCGTGCACTGTTGGTGGGAATGCAAGCTGGTGCAGCCACTATGGAAAACAGTATGGAGGTTCCTCAAAAAACTAAAAATAGAAATACCATATGATACAGTAATTCTACATTATTGTAATTACCCAGAGAAAATAAAAACACTAATTTGAAAAGATATATGCACCATTTTTTGTGCATATATGTTTATTCCAATAAAATGCTATTTACAATAGCTGAGATATGGAAACAGCCCAAATGTCCATTGACTGGTGAGTGGATAAAGAGGAAGTGGTATAAATACACAATGGACTATTACTCAGACATAAAGAAGAATGAAATCTTGCCATTTGTGGCCACATGAGTGTTGGGTATTATGCTAAGTGAAACAAGTTAGACAGAGAAAGACAAATACCATATGATTTCACTTACATGTGGAATCTAAAAAACAAAACAAACAAACCAGAAACAGACTCATGAATACAGAGAACAAACTGGTGGTTGCCAGAGGTGAGAGGTGGGGGGATAGGCGAAATAAGTGAAGGGGCTTAAGAGATATAAACTTCTAGTTAAAAAAATTATTGCAATCCCACCAAGAAGACATTATTATTAATATTCTGATGTTTGTATTTCCAGATCTTTTTCTATGTATGTAAATGCATATGAACAAACATTTTAGTTAAAAGGAATCAGAATACATATCATTCTATAATCTACTTTTTCCATTTTAAAACATGTTATGAACACCTTTTCTTGTCAAGAAATGGACAAGTATATCATTATTCTATACAGAATTCTTTAGTCATGAAATGAACAAGTGTATCATTACTCTATAAAGAATTTCACTGGGTGAATATGCCAGAATTTAAATAATCAAAAATGTTGAAAATTTAGGTTACATTGTAAGTAATACTGTGATAAACATTTGTGTATGTATATCTTTGTGCACTCATCTGATTATTGCATTAGGGTAAATTCAGAAATTCTGAATTTTGGAATCAAAGTGTCTGTGTGGTTCAAAGCTTTTGATAAATATTGTCAAGTTGTCCTTCAAAAACATTTGCCAATGAATAGGTCTGGTAGCACTGTATGAGAATACTAGTTTCCAGGAATACCAGGTCCCTGACTCCAACACTTCATGCTCCCTCTCTGTTCCAGACAGGACAGCTTCCCTGTTGGTATCCTGAGTGTGCCTAGCATGTTCTCCCTTCAGGAGCCTTTGACTTGCTGATCTGTCTGCCTGAAATATTTTTTCCCAGACATCTAAATGGCCTTCATTTTCTTTAGGTCTCTGCTCAGATAACATTTGGTTAGAATTGCCTTCCCTGTTCATCTTATGTAAAAGAGACATCCCCTCTTCCCCATTACTTCCTAGCTCCCTTTCTTTTCCTTATCTTCTTCCTCCCTTACACTTACTATCTTATCTTGCCCACACTAGGTCCTAATGTCCTAAGGGCAGAGACTGTCAATTCATTTCTGGACTGTCAATTCATACTCCCAGGGACGTATACAGATCCTGCATGTAGAAAATGTTGAACAGATATTTATTGAATGAAGGACTAATATTATTTTAAAATTATAGTAAATTGGTAGGTGAAAAATGGTGTCTCACTTGTTTCAATTTGCATTTATTCAATTACTAATTAAAGTGAATTGGGGTTTTTTTGCCATTTATTTTCTTCTTTTGCAAATTACTCACTTGTTTCCTTAATTTTTCCATTGAGGTGTTTATCTTTTTTATTTTTAACAGTTCTTTAAATGTTAATAGTATTAACCTCCTATATATCATAGATCTTAGAAATAATTTCTCACAGATTTTCCTTTATCTTTTAACTCAAAAATTTTCATGTATAAATTCTAATTTCCTGTTTAGTCAAATCCATCCATTTTGCTTTATGTTTTCTTATCTTGGTATTGTGTTTAGACCATCTTTCCACACCACTGGACTATATGAAAATCATCTTAAATAAATTCTTTTGGCATTTCTATTATATCTTTTTAATATTTAAATTTTAAATCCATCTGGAATTTATATTATTGTAATATATGAGATAGAGATAATTTAAAAAAAGTGTCAATTTTTTCAATAATGTTTGTTGAGTAATTCATCTTAACAGTGAGAGCAAGTTGATAAGTACAAAATTATAGTTAAAGAAACCTACTGGAGAACTAAGGTTATAAAGAAACTTAGATGTATCAAGTTCCAGAAAGTGGAAGAAGCCCATAACTACTTCCATCCCTGGTGCAGTGGGGAAGTGGGGAGAAACATGTTTTAAATGCGAGTAAGAAGGAAACACCCAGACACATAGAAACAGAAGAGAACAATGAATAGAAAATAGAAGACAAATAAATGGGATAAAAACAGAATAACACCTGGTCTGGCAGAGTGGATTAGAATCCTGAGACTTCCAATCATAGCAAGTCTGCACCCATTTACCAACTAAAGCTGCACTAAAGCCCAAATACAGCTCCACTCTCCACAATAGTGGCCTGGCAGAAGGGGAAGGTCCTTTACTGGGAAGTAAATATCACTAACTTCAGTCTCAATGATTGTTTTACGAAGTCTAGTATACCAAAATCCAAACCAAACCAAAGCAAAAAAGTGATGACACATACAGAGAAACAACCCATGGTCAAGAGAAGAAGCAATCAATAGAAGCAGACCCAGAGATGGCACAGATGTTGGAATTATCAGAAAGGGATTTTAATATAGCTCTGATACATCTAATAAGGGATCCACTGGGAAAGATAGACAGCTTGTGCACACATATGGGGAATTTCAACAGAGATATGGGAACAATATTGAAGAACAAAATGGAAATTCTAGAAATAAAAGATACTTTATCAGAAATGCAAGATTTATTGGCTGAGCTTATGAACAGTAGTGAAAAAAATCAGTGAACCTGAAGCCTAAGGTTAAAAGGTTAAGAGAAAATCTCCAAACTGAAATACAAAGAGAAAGGAATATAAAAAACAGAAGAGAGTATCCAAGACTTGTATCAATATCAAATGGTCCAATATATGTGTAAGTGGAGCATCAGAAGGAGAGATGATAGAATTTGAGGAAGAAGAAATATTTAGCATAGATAATAGAGAATTTAACAACATTGATGAAAGACATCAACCCCCTGATGCCAGAATCTCAGTGAATAAATAAATAAACAAATAAAACCATACCTTGACTTGTCATAGGCAAGCTAGTGAAACCCAAGATAAAGATTAAACCTTAACAACATCCAGAGAAAAAAGATTTTATACAGAGGAACAAGGAATGAAAAGAATTCACACTGACTTTTCATCAGAATCAATGGAGGGCAGATGAGAGTGTAAGAACATAAATCTTGCAATAAAAACAAAAACAAAAATAAAAAAACCTTTCCACTCCAGGTCATACAGACATTAAAGTGATAATGAGGGCCATTATAAGCCCATGCCAATAAACGCAACAACTTAGATGAAACAGACAAATTCCTTGAAAGTTGCAAATTCCTAAAACTCACACAAGAATAGAAAGTCTAGATCACCCTATGTCTATCAAAGATATTGAACTTATAATTAAAAGCCTTAGTACAAAGAAAACTCCAGGCCTAATGGCTTCTCCAGGAAATCTATCAAACATTTAAGGAAGAACTAATACCAATTTGACAAAACTCTTTGGAGAAAATAGAGGAGGAGGGAATACTTTTCAACTCATTTTATGAGGCCAGCTCACAGCCCAGATTCCAAAATGTGACAAGAAAATTATAGACTAGTTAGAGATTAATATCTCTCCTAGAAACTAATGCAAAATTTCTAAACAAAATCTTAGCAAATTGAGTTTGGTAATACATAGAATACACAGAAAGAATAGTATATGACACAAAGTAGGATTTATCCCAGAGATGAAATTCCAAAATGAAATTTACCACCATAAGGCAGGGACTAAAGAAAACTAAAACTAAACGAGAAAAAGCATATCATTATCTCAATAAATGCAGAAAAAGCATTTGATAAAATTCAACACATATTCATGATTAAAAAAAAAAACTCAGCCAGAAATAGAAGAGAATATCTTCAGTCTTATAAAGGAGGTATACAAAAACCAACAGAAGTGAGATTAAAAATACCTTAAAAAATAACATTAAAAAAGATGAGAAAGACTTCCATACTGAAAATTGCACAAGCATTATTAAGACAAATGAAATAAGAGCCAAGTTAACGGGGAGATATACCATGTTCATGGATTGGAGTTCACAGTATTGAGAAAATGTCAATTTTCTCCAAATTGGCTTGTAGATTCAACACAATCCCAAACAAAATTCCAGCAGTCTTTTTGAAGAAAGCTGATTCTAAAATTTATATGGGAAAGTAAAAAATATAGAACAGCTCTTGAAAAAGAGCAAAATGGAGAAGGTGCACTACCTGATTTTAAGACTTGCAATAAAGCTACAGTGATCAAGGTGGAAAAGCACTGCTAAAAACATAGACAAGTGGATGTGTGGGACAGAAAAGAGTTGCAAAGTAAACCTGCACAATGTGGTCAATTGACTTGAAAAAAATTTCCCCCGTTCTCTCATGCTGCAGCCCTTGGTGATCACTTTTCCACTTGCTGTTGCTATGAGTTTGGCTTTTTTTTTTTTTTTTAAGTATACTGTATATAAATGAGATCATGCAATATTTGTACTTATTTATCTGCTTATTTCACTTACAATGTCCTCCAGGTTCATCCATATTGTCACAAATGGTAGGATTTCTCTCTTTTTAAAGGCTTAATAGTATTCCATTATATGTGTGTGTTTTATATATATAACATTTTTGTTATTCATTCATCTGTCAGTGGATATTTAGGCTGTTTCCATATCTTGGCTATTGTAAATTATGCTGCAATGAACATGGGAGTGCAGATGTCTCTTTCTTGTAATTTATTTTTGATCAAGGAACCAAGTTAATTCAAAGGGGAAAGGGAAGCTTTTTAAATAAATGGTGCTAAACAAACTGGATATCTGTACCAAAAATAAACTTAATACCACACAGAAAGTAATTCAAGATGGATCATTCACCTAAATGTGAACATAGAATAGTAAGTCTTTTAGAAGAAGATATAGGAGAAATTTGCAATCTTGGGGAAGACAAAGACACTGACCAAACTCGCATGAAAAACACAAACCATAACTAGACATCATCAAAAGCAACATTTATACTCATCAAAAGATACTATTAAGACAAAATGAGCAGAAAGCCACAAATGAGGAGAACATACTCATAATGTAGATATCTGACAAAGGATTCATATTCACAATATGCAAAGAATTCCTAAAATCATTAATAGACAATCTAACTAAAAAGGAGCAAAATAGGGGCACCTGGGTGGCTCAGTTGGTTGAGTGTCTGACTCTTGGTTTCAGCTCAGGTTGTGATCTCGGGGTCCTGAGATTGAGCCCTTTGTTGGGCTCCATGCTCAGCAGGCAGTCTGCTTGAGAATTCTCTCCCTCTTCCTCTGCCTTTCTTCCCCCGCCCCACGCCCTGCTCACCCACAAGTGCTCTCTCTTTCACTCAAATAAATAAATCTTTAAAAAAATGAGCAGAATACTTGTAGACAATTCACAAAAGAAGGTGTATAAATGGTCAATAAACATGTAAAGAGATACTCAACATTAATAGGCGTCAGTGAAAACCACTATATACTTATTAGATTAGCTATTTAATTTATTAATTAATATTAATTAAAATTAAGACAGCTGACAATATCAGGTGTGGAGCCTCTGGAACTCTCATACCTTGTTGGTGGGCATGTAAAATAGGACCGCAATTCCTTGTAAAGTTAAACATGCATGTATCCTATGACCTGGAATTTCCACTCCTACATATTTATCCAAGAGTCCTTAAAAAGGCTGTACATCAGTGTGCATTGCAGCTTTATTCAAATAAACAAACATTGGACACATCCCAAATTCATGCATAGGTGAATGAATGAAACAATTTTGATATATTCAAATAATGGAATACTACTTAGCAATAAAATGAACTGTTGATACGTAGCTATGTGGTTGAATCTCAAAAATATGCTGCATGTCATGAAAAAAAAATGAAATCTTGCCATTTGGAATGACGTGGATGGAACTAGAAGGTATTATGCTAAGCAAAAAAGTCAATCAGAGAAAGACAATTATCATATGATCTCACTAATATGTGGAATTTAAGAAACATGGCAGAGGATCATAGAGGAAGAGAGGAAAAAATGAAACAAGATGAAATCAGAGAGGGAGACCAACCATAAGAGACTCTTCATCATGGGAAACAAACTGAGGGTTGCTGGATTGGAGGAGGTGGGGGGATGGGGTAACTGGGTGATGGACGTTGAGGAGGGCATGTGTTGTAATGAGCACTGGGTATTATATAAGACTGATGAATCACAGACCTGTACCCCTGAAACAAATAATACATTATATGTTAATTAATTGAATTTAAATAAAGTAATAAAAAAATATTATGCTGCATGAAAGAAACCAGATACAAAGGAGCTCGTGCAGTATGTTTCATTGATACGAATTTCTAGACAAGCAAAACTTATCTCCAGTAATAGAAATCAGAATAGTGATTGATTCTGAATATGTGTGGGAGATTAACAGAAAAATAGCCCCTGGAAACTTTCTGGGTAATGAAAATATTCTAGATCTTGATTTGGGTCAAAATTCTTGAACTGAAAAGTGAAGATCTATGCATTTTGTTATAGTAGATGACATCAATTAAAAAGAACTATAGTGTGGAGGGACATTTATATTTATGTATTCAGTTTTTCATTTTTATTGCTGTTACCAATATACTTTTTTAAAAATCATATTTTCTAACCGGTCAAAGCAATTTTATAGTCCAAGTCGGCCAAACTTTTAGCACTTCCCATAGGATTTCTTTGATGTCAAAACTTGATGACGTCAGCACTTAGGTGTGCATGTGCATACACGAACGTATGCACTCACACAACCCTAGACCAAGTACACTTTTGAAGTAAATGTAAATACACTAAATAGTAAAAAAATTAAATCCAGTATCGCTACACCATGACAAAATAGGATGTATCCGAGGGAAACAAGGAGGAAAAAGTATATGATTATCTTAAAGCACACAAAATCAACTCTTGAAAAGGACGACAAAGGGTGGGAAGGAGACTTGCTTCACATTCGGGTGCCTGAGGGTCTGCTACTGTGCCGGATGTTGGCTCCAGAGAGCGGGGCACTGTGGAGCAGGGAGGGGAGTTAGTAGATGCTCGTTAAGCCCTGATTGGACAAAACAATGGAGTAGGAACCACCAGACATGCTAGACCTCCACAGCTTTTGTCCTTCCACAACGTCAACTGCACAGTGACAGCTACCGTCTCCTCATTTCTTCCTTTCAAAAAACTCTCCCAGTACTAGTGAACAAGGTTTGAACTCAGCCACTTCAAGCAAGGGCTTTACTTGGTTCAGCCCCTTAGCTCCACAGAGCCTCCTTGTGCTATCCTTCTCCCGGGCACTGGTGGTTGGGGCTGACATCTATACGGTCAGGAGTGTTGTGGCCACTCACCTTGGCCCTGTCCTCTTCCCTGGCTGGAGGCATTTGGTGGCAACCTCACTCCTCAGAGCCGTGGGAATCCCTGGGGAAACCTCGCCCAGAAGAAAGCTGGGGAAATGCACCTAAGCAGTTTAGTTGGTCAGACGAGAGACAATGGAGGAACTGGACTAATACTGACTGAGCCCTAGCCCGGTGGGCTCTGTGCTCGGCAGCCTCGGCAGCACAGGCATATACTATCTTCACAGCAGCCCCGGGAGGGGCATTTTCTGTTGTCCTGTGGAGTGACTGGCCTACACGCACAGCTGGTGACTGGAGTGTTGTGTGAGACTGTGGGCTGCAGACAGTTAAGGACTTTGGCATGAGGCGAACCGAGGGGTCATGCAGGAGTGGGTGCATGCTGCTGGCCTTCCCTGGGGCATCTCCCGGGCCAGCCTCAGAACTTGGCTGCAGGTGAGTGTCAGTGTGTGTGGACCACAGTCACCAAGCCTGTCCTGCTCACCCAGGCCTCTGTGCGCCCGCCCCTCCGCATACCCTGCGGGGGACAGAGCCCCGAGGCAGCAGGCTCGCATTGCTCGTGAGGGGTCCCCACCTGTGCCTCCACCCCAGGGAAAGCAGCACACACCTGAGTTTTACTGGTGGTTCAACCCCTTGCTAGAATGTGGTCTTGACAAATCACTTGACCCCTATCTGCCTCAGTTTTCTTCTCCGTAAATGAGGACAAGACTGGGTAACACTTTCGGTGCTTTATACATGACAGGTGCTGTTCTAAATGCACCACACAAACATGCTATATGGTAAAGAGTGTTTCTGGCCCTATTTTACAGATAAGGAAACCGAGGCTCAGAGAAGTCAGGTTCCCTGGCCAAGGTCACCCAGCCACGCTGTGCTAGGCCTCTCTGCTTCTGTACTCCATCAGATGTCTGAGAATAAGTCTCCATCCTCCTCCCTCAGCCCCTCCTGCAGATTGGGTTGGGGTGATGGGGAGGACAGGTATGCCGCCTCCGTGGAGAAAAGGACAGGCTGCCTGGGGAAAGGGGGCTGGGATGTGGGCCAGGGTGTTCTCCATCCCATTTGCGGGGCACTCATGGTACTGCACCATGCCGCCCTTCCCAGGCCTAAGGCATCTACTGAAGACCAGTCCCAGCCCCAGGGAGGCCAATATCTGCATTTCCGCTCCACCGGGGTTCCTCTCTTCTTGTTGCCTCTGTTTCCCTCTATCCACCCCTCTCTGGTGGCACTACACCTCTCCGCCATCCCAACAGAAGAGCCTCTGCCTCTTCTGTTCCTCCCGCCCTGGACAGGGCCCCTTTGCATCACCAGCCCCGGCACCCCCTGCTGTGGAAGCATATCCCCCAGCCCTTGGAATTTCCCCGGGGAACCAAGACTTGTAGTCCTAGCCATGAATAACTGTCTTAATTGTTCTCATTATTGAAAGTAAATTCAACTCATCACCAACTTAATACCACACAATTTATATTAAAAAATGGAAATAGAAAGGATTTGGAACTTTAGTGGATTAAATAATGGAAATGTTGAGGTTGTAATGTGTTTTCTAACAGACTTTCAGCATTTTTCATCAAGTGAATTTTCTCCTTGAGATCCACTGGCTCTGTCCTGCCTCTTGATAGAGCTAGTTCTGAGCTTTGTCAAAAATCAAACTGCTGTTTAGTGATCCAGTGGTTCATCACTTAATTCCATGCAGATTTCTTGCTCCCACACATCTCAAAATAACCTTGGGTTTTATAGTCAGATTCCACCAAGGGCTGTGGCCTGGACACAAGGTTAGCATGGACAGCTGTTCCTACTACCAGTGATGCTTGTGGGCCAGCTTCTGGAACTTTTTCATGGTGGTTTTCAGTATCATCCCCAGAATCAGCAAATCCTTGTGATTTTGAGCCAATTCTGGTGGAATTTTTGACAAGCCTGGAGTATTAACTATTCATGAAATTTTATGACTTCCAAATAAGCACAACTTCACCAGCTAATAGCCAACAGTGGACTTCTTACCAGAGACTTTATCTTAAGTTCTCCTTTGTGTAGTCATTGAATAAATATATATGGTTCATACTTCAGTGGTGATTGTGAACATGATGGAAGAGTGTGCTTTCTTTTTGTTTTTTAAAGATTTTATTTATTGGGGCGCCTGGGTGGTTCAGTTGTTAAGTGTCTGCCTTCAGTTCAGGTCATGGTCCCAGGGTCCTGGGATCGAGCCCTGTATTGGGCTCCCTGCTCAGCGGGAGGCCTGCTTCTCCCTCTCCCACTCCCACTCCCCCTGCTTGTGTTCCCTCTCTCACTGTGTCTCTCTCTGTCAAATAAATAAAATCTTTAAAAAAATATTTTATCTATTTATTTGACAGAGAGAGAGCAGGAGAGCACAAACAGTGGGAGCAGCAGAGGGAGAGGGAGAAGCAGGCCTCCCGCCGAGCAGGGAGCCCGATGCAGGGCTCAACCCCAGGACCCCAGGATCATGACCTAAGCTGAAGGCAGTCGCTTAACCAACTGAGCCACCCAGGCGCCCCAAAGAGTGTGCTTTCTTAAACTGGCTTAACATTATCTCCTGTTGTTTTACTTTTAATGACGGTTTTTATTTCTTTAGCAGGACCCTAAATTCACCTGTAGTTAAGAAACTTCTTGCCAAACCCCTGTTGCCACACAGGAGTCTTCTGGAAGGAAGTGTCCTCAAGAGGAGAAGAAGGGTGTCTCTGGGAGTCAGAGAGGGAGTAAAGCATGTGGGGGAGATTATGGAGGATAATGTGGGCCTTAGCGTCCAGGACTGGCTGTCAAAGTGTACAGCTTTAATCTTCATGCCAGCCTTGGCACATCTGAGGGGCACCACATTTTCAGTGCCTCAGTGACTCCATGTGTAGGCTATAGGGCATGGCGAACACACCCCAGGGGGCACCATGGAATCTTGGGTATAGAGGGGGAAGGGTGAGTAGTTTGAAAAATTCCTCCTGGAAGTTTCTCATGGCCCCTATGCCTCTTCCCTCTACCCAAATCACCAGAAGGGGCTATGGTGTGTGCCAGGGGACAGAACTGGAGGCTTGTGGAACAATATTGGTTGCCTACACATCAATACCCTTTCCTTTCATCTTTCCTTGCTAAAGGAATCTCAGTGTTGTTTGGGTAAGAGATATGTCAAGTTTCAGGTGACACACTCTTTTTCTCAGCTTCCCTGAGGCTGGCGGTAGATATAACTCATGGTTCCCACTAGTGAGACACAAGCTAAGACTTCAGCAGGTGTGCTAATATTGGTGAAGGTGATGGTGGTGGTGGTGGTGAGGTGGTGATGGTGGTGGGGGTGGTGATGATGTTGGTGATGGTGGTGGTTGTGGTGGATGATTTTGGTGGTGGTGGTGGTGGTGAGGCTGGTGATGGTGATGCTTTTGGTGATGGTAGTGATGGTGGTGGTAGTGATGGTGATGGTGGTGGTTCTGGAGAAGCTGGGACAGATGTAGCTGGCTCTTCACCTTTCACATCCCCGCCCCCCCTTCCTCCTTCAGTCACACAATATCTGGAGTGGCAGCAGCCATCCTGTAACCATGAGGCAGTAAGGATGAGAATTAAAAATGGTTTTACTAAGGAAAGCCAAGTGGAGGGACAGGAGCCTGGATCAAAGATGCCATAGCTCAGCAGTTGAACCAGTGCCAACAGAAGGCCTCTTCTGAATTTGTGGTTATATGAGAAAAATCATCCTGGTTGACCAGACCACTGTTGGTCAGTCAAACACAATACTGACAGAGGAATCCTTCTGGGAAATGAGAAATGTCTGATGTCAACACATGCAGCATTCAACATTTTATCTGAGCACCTGCCTTCTCTTTTTACACAATACTTTGTTCTTATAATTTCTATTTCTTCTTTCATGTGTTTAGTAATTTTATACATTTTATAGTAATTATTAGCTAATTCCATTTTTGAAGTATTTGGAGGCCAGTTCTCTGTTGTTTCTTTTGAGTCTTGCTCCCGATCTCCCACTTCCTCAACTATTTTGTAATTTTAGGAAGCAAGCTTTTTCCATGGTGCTTCTTTGTGACCTACTTTTCATGTTGATTTTTTGGTATGTGTGGTACCTATGCCATGAGGTACAATAAATTTGAACCCTAAGCTTATGTGACATGAGTCTTGAATTTACAAATTCTCAGGGATCATTTCCCTTCACTTTGAACAAAAACAGATAAGCATCCTTATTATCCCTCTTTGCAAGGTGCAATCTGCCCTTTCACCAAATATTGAGTGTCTTGAGGTGCCACCATAGGCAGGGATCTCAGCCACACCCCGGCACCCTGTGTGGGCTCAGAGCCTCTTCTGTACATGTATAGTCATAAACCCAAGCCCTAAGGTGCATAGACAGACCCCATCACCCCTCCTACTCGCACCAGGCATCTGAAGTACTACCACTACGTAGCCTCTGGTTTCCATAACTTTTTCCATTTTGAGTCCCTGGTATTTACCCTCATTTCTTTTTGAACTCAGCTGTGCATTTAAGCAGGTGTTTGTTATATTTTATCTACCACAATCCCAGATCAGGCTTTTTGGGCACCAAAAGTTAGGTTTTAGAATATCCTCTGGGCCACTATTTATAACATTCCTGCACTGCTTCCCTAAGAGCAAGAACCTGAGTCCCCCCTAAGACATAATGAAGGGTGAGCTCCCTGACGACTGGACTGGGTCTGATTTTTTCACCAATTTATCACTAGCTCTAGCTCAATGAATGGCACATAGTGAATGCTCAGTGATTTTGTGGTTGAATTTTGAATTAGGAATTGGTAATTTAACTGTTGCACATTCAGATGTGCCTTGTTAAGCCGCATGAAAATTATTTCATAGAGAAATATTTAATAAAGTGGGAAAATGTTTTTGACATTTTTTTTTAAAGATTTTATTTATTTATTTGACAGAGAGAGAGAGATGGGGAGAGCAGGAACGCAAACAGGGGGAGTGGGAGAGGGAGAAGAAGGCCCCCCACCAAGCAGGGAGCCCAACGCGGGGCTCGATCCCAGGACCCTGGGATCATGACCCGAGCTGAAGGCAGATGCTTAACGACTGAGCCACCCAGGTGCCCCTGACATATTTTTAAAAACCAAACCAAACCAAACCAAACCAAACCAGAAAGGCAGCATAGGTTGCCTTGACAGCTATGTGCAGTTTAAGTCCCATTTGGAAAAGTAAAATGGTGAAAGGAAAACATAAGAGAAGGACATAATGAAATATATTAAAAGAAGTTATCTGCCAGAGCAAGCCTATAGATGGTTTTTGTTTTTCTCTTTAGACTTTCATATTTTTTCCAAGTTTTTTTTTTTAATTTTTAATTAATTTATTTTTTAAAGATTTTATTTATTTTTTTGACAGAGAGAGACATAGCGAGAGAGGGAACACAAGCAGGGGGAATGGGAGAGGGAGAAGCAGGCTTCCCGCCGAGCAGGGAGCCTGATGTGGGACTCGATCCCAGGACCCTGGGATCATGACCTGAGCCGAAGGCAGATGCTTAACGACTGAGCCACCCAGGCGCCCCCCAAGTTTTTAAAGTAGAGAATATGCATGACTTTTATAATAGAACTTGTTTTAAAGGTGGCAGATAGGCCAGTTGCTGTCACAGTGACACTGTGCCAGGTCTGGATCATCTCCAGAACTGACTGCCTCTGGAAAGACCTGCCCTCCCCCAGCTCTCTACACTCTTAGCCCTGCCAGCAACTCCCAACACTTCCCCTTACACACCTCTAGACTGGTCCTGCTCAGGAATTGGGGCTTATAGGGTAAAAGATTACAGAGGAAATAAGAGCAAGAACAACAACATTACTAATGATGGTTAACATATATAATGCACACTCTGCTGGGCACATATATACTCACTTATAGGTATTATTCATTTAGTCCTCATGACATATTATCCCAATTTTATAGATGAGATGAATGAGGTAAATACACATTATAATAAAGCATTTATCTAGAAATAAACTGTTTTCTAATATATTATTGTAGGAGTTAGCACAAGCTGAGTTTGCTGCTGTAACAAACATTCCCCAAATCTCAGAAACTAAAAGCAACACATTTCTCCCTTACACTACATGGCCATTGTGCATCAGCTGGGGGCTGATCGTCTTTACTTAATGACCCGGGCTCCATCTCTTGTCTCTGTTATTGTCAAGACAAGACAAAAGGGATATGAAACGAATGTGAATTGGCTCTCAAAACTTCCTCTACTGCTACCTGGCCACAGTGACTTACATGGCCATACCTAACTCCAAGAGGCCAGAGG
This sequence comes from Phoca vitulina, assembly GCF_004348235.1. Taxonomy (NCBI): domain Eukaryota; kingdom Metazoa; phylum Chordata; class Mammalia; order Carnivora; family Phocidae; genus Phoca; species Phoca vitulina. Next base: position 108,954,653 of record NW_022589704.1, read on the forward strand.
ATGGCCTCCTGCCACGTTCCTGGAAAGAAGAACCAGACTATTTGGGGTACGGCACTAATACCTACTGTGGTCAACTACAGTGACCCTCATAAAGTCTGATGATGGTTCTTCTATTTTAGATTAAAATGGTGAGGGGCTTCCCAAAGGAATCCTGATAGATGGCGAGTGGAGCATGGGACCAGTGTCCAGGATCTAAGATCTTAGAGTCTGAGACAATCCCAGTGCATGATTCACCTTGAGATGGGCCCTACCATTTCAAAAAGGAGGTCCCAAAGGGGCCAAACTTCCCTAGTGAAAGGGTGGTGATCTTTCACAGCCCGGAGGGGATGAAAGGGTTCAGCAGTGCTGTAAACCAAGCTGTCGCTCAGCTCCATTCTCTTCTGGTTGTATGAGCTGGGTGAGCATCTAACCCTCAGAGCCTCAGTCTCCTCATCTGTCAAATGGACTGTCATGACCACTCCCACTTCTACTGGTTCTTGTGAGGATAAAACTAGATAAGATAGCAGGTGTAGAGAGCATCCTAGTGCCTGGCATGGGTGGTCACTCATGAATGTGTTTCTTTTCTTTGCCGGTTTACACAAGTTATTCGCTTGTATATCCCTCAGTTTTTTCACTTATGTCACAGAACTATTAATAGTGGCCATACTTCTGTCATGGCAGTTGTAGTGACATAATGTAAGTGTAAAAGTGTTTTAAAAAGCTAAAAGCACTTTAGAAAATGCAAATTTAGAAAAAGTGCTCATGATAAATGTAAATGTGTTGAACTTTCAGAAGATGTATCTTAATTAGTGAGTCTAACATTTTTAAAAATAGGGACCCAAGTTGGGCCAAGTTGGGTTGATATTTTTGCCACCAGTACTAAATGGAGCTGGACGCAGTCACTCCGTTCAGCGTGTGTGTGTGTGTGTGCGCGTGCGTGTGTGTGTGGTTCCCTGGTCAGACCTAGGAAAGCACTACTATTCCCCTGTGGTGAGCAGAGCACTGGGCTTTCAAGGGATAATCATCATCCATCAGCAGCTCCCCCCAGTTGGGGCAGTCCCTGCAGGAGGGCACAAAGGAAGCCAGCTTGCCCAGAATGGAGGGCTGTGTGTGTGTTGGGGGGTGGTGGTGAAGAGGAGCGAGCAGAACAGGGGTTGGGGGAGTGGGTAGTGTGGCCAGTGGATTTGGGGCTGTGGCACTTAGCCTCACTTTGCTCCCTCTGGAAGGAAACCTGTGGGGTAGTGGGGGTCCCTGGCCTCTGCCCTGCAGCTGCTCAGTTGCCTAGCTGAGTCCAGTGTCCTGGTCAGTGCTCTGGATGGCGAGCTTCTCATTATCCAAGGATGAGCCAGCTAAGTGCACATGATTACCATTCTCTCTCCCAGGAGTTTACATTGGGACCTTCTCGCCGCCTCATTTCCCTCCTGAACCCCCTCCTGCGCTCAGCACCTGGGAGAGTCTACACATAGTCCCAGTCTTTGGCTGGGACAATGGAGACTTGGGACCTTCAGGAGGTGCCCATATCACCCTGATTCCCTTCCCTGCTAGTGTCACAGTGTCTATGACTGTGAAGATAGATGGGGGACTGACTGGTGGGGTGGGCCCTGGCCATGACGTGTGGACCCTACACAGAGAGTGGGTACCCCAAGCCTCAGTACCTCTGATAGACGACCAGCCTCAGACCACAGGAGAAGACGCTTAGGGTCCAGAGAACACCTCCAGCTAAAGTGGACAGTGGCTGGGACCCCAAGGGAAGGTGCAACACTGGTGTTTATGCACTCTAACAGTGCCAAGCCATGTGTAGGGTCTTGCCCTACGAGGTGGAGAAGGTTGCAAACCCCAAGCTATAGCCTACAAAACCCAGGCTCAGAGAGGTAGCCTTCCCAAGGCTGCGGCTGTGTGGCTCTGGGTGCTATGCTCTATCCATCCATCCAGCCAGCCAGCCTTTCATTCAACAAAGCATTTAGGAGAATCTAATCTGCTCTGGGTGCTGAGGATCTAATGCTGAACAAAACAGCTGTGGTTCCTGTGCTCAGAAATTCACAGGCTGGTGGGGTGGTAGTGGGGTGGATGAGCACTCAGCACATCATGGCAGATGTTTACAGTTGGGGTGGTGCCGTGAGGCTGAGTGGGAGGGTGTAAGAAGTATGGTTCAGGCATCAGACGTAGCTAGGGTGGAGGGGCAAGGGGCTCCTGCGCAGGAGGCTGAGCAGCTGGCTGGTGGGGGTGGTGTGGGGTATGGACCAGTAGCAGACTGCAGGAGGGGTGAGCACAGGGGGCAGGGCAAGGCCGCACCTGAGCAGTGGAAGGAGGCCCTCGTGGCAGAGCGAGGGAAGCAGAGAGGCTGAGGCCTACACATTGTGCCCTGTGAGGACGGGACTCCTTCTTGAGAAGCTGTGCCCCTGAGAGTGTTGCTGAGACAAGGAAGCCGCCCAACTTGGCACCCGTCCCTTTGTTCTTCAAGTGAGAGAGATAATTATAACGCTGACCAACAACCCGCCCTTGCACAGAGCAGGCCCTGTGCAGGCTGCCATGCTGTGTGGGGTTGGCATGCACTGAGACCTGCTGAGGGTCTGGTCTAGTAAAGCCCACAGGCCAGCAGCTGTATGAGTGCGGGATCCTCATCGCTGGACCCTGCCTGTCCATCTGCCAGTGCACCATCTGCCAGTGCACCATCTGCTTGACAAAAGAAGACAGGTGGAGCTGGGCTCAGAGAGGGTGGGCAGAGGGAGTTCTTTCAAGGAGGCCTCTCTGAAGAGGTGATGTTTCAAGAGAGTCGAGAATTATGATGAGGAGCAGAGAGCAGCCTTTTGAAGACCGCCAGACAGAGGGAGCAGCCAGTGCAAAGGTCCTGGGGCACAAACAAACTTGGCACATTGATGTGGACACCAGTGAGGGAAAGAAGGTAAGGCAGTAGAGGGAGGCAGGGCTCAGATCCTATGGGGCCTTCCTGGTAGGCCATGGTAAGTAGTTTGGGTTTATTCCAAAGGAGGGGAAGCCATTAGATTTAGGCAGAGGGGTAACACCTTCCTTGTCCTCCCCTATTTTGTCCCCCGCCCTTTACTGAGGTCCCTCTGGCTGCTGTCTGGAGACTAGGTAGGGGTGGGGAGGGTGAGCAGATCGGAGTTGCAGCCAGTCGGTGAAAGCTGAAAGGTGGCCATGTAGGGTGGTGGTGGTGCAGCTGGGGATGTGATTAGACCAGGGACTCCATGGGGTGAGGGAAAGAGAGGAGGCAAGCCTGTGCCTGCTCAGTTACCCACAGACATTGACCTGCCAGTCTGTGTTCGGGTCCCAGGTGGGCACACGGCAATGAATGGCGCCTCCTGCAGGGAGGACACACATGAACAAGTCTATGAGCAGCCACCCGTCTCAATAGACAGTGGTGGGTGGCCCCATGTCTGCAGCTCAGGGGACAAGGTCTGGGCTGGTGTGTCGTCAGAGTCTTGTGGGCAAAGCTTGGCATCTTCAAACCTCATGGGCAGCCACAGGATCCCCTGGGGAGGGGTGCCTGGGAGTGACCCCAGGCTGTGGTGGCCCAGCATGGAGTGACTGGGGGAATCCAAACCTGACCTCTCTTTGCCCCATCTGCCGGTGCCTCCCACTGGCTGAAGGTGACAGGAAGGGCCCACAGAGGCCGTCCAGTGGGTAGAGGAGGCTTGATCAGCAGGGGCAGATGGAAGAGGCTGACAGCTGGCTGGCCAACGTGTCTAGGGTGGGGTCTCTGCACTCAGGGCGCTGCTCGGTCCTCCTCCCCCTGCAGACCTGCTTTCTCTCAGCATGAGCTCCGTCGGGTGGACTCTTGGCATCTGTATTTATGCACCTGGGGCCAGGAGGAGAGAGAACTGGGACGAGTGGCTCTGGCTGGGTGTCTGGCCTGCTCCAGAGAGCCCCAGCTGGGGGAGGAGGCAGGGGCGTGTGGGTGCTATGGCTGGGTGGGGCCCCCGTCAGAGAAGGGGCCTTCTGTGGGTGCAGCACAAGTGTCTGTCATCCTCGGTGGGCCTGGGCACATTCAAAGGGCATTATCTGGGCTGCTGACCCCTCACACTGGGTCCCTCCACCTGCCCCATGCCAGGCCCTGACCTGAGCTCTGGGCCACAAGCTCTGGCCTCGGCTGGCCCATGGGGAAAGCCATGTACTTTTAGGACCAGAAAGGCCCACCAGTGGGGTCCAGAGACAGACAGGAAAAGAGGCCAACACTTTCCCAGTACCACACTGCGGCCACTGACTCTTTTCTCGGCTTTTCCTGTTTTTGTTTTTCCCCAGGAATATCTCCTCACCTGCCATGAATTTGGATGACCCTTGACCTCCAGGTCAAGCCAACTGCCTCTGTCAGGGTGGGCCTTGCAGGAGCCCGCGTTCCTCTGGCATGGGTGTGAGGTGGGGTCTGAGGCCAGCTGAAGCAGCCCTTGGCGGGGAGGCCAGGTGACAGGGGCTGTATTAGCGTAGTGTCTGCATCCAGAGGTGTGCGGGGCCCCTCACACGTGGTATTTCATCGAGTTCTCACCACTACCCTGTGTTATAGATAAAACAACTAAAATTAAGCACTGACAGAATTTTCCACCAGTCCAGCTAGCAAGTGGTGAGCGGGGCTGAAATCCATGTGTGACACAGTGCCTGCCTATCCCTGTCCCTGAAAGCCCATAGGAAGGAACCCCCCGACGCGCGCGCACACTCGCCCATTCCCTCTCGTCCGCGCCCGTTCACCTGCACGCCCACGACTCCCCATGCCTGCCCCACATCGCATGAGGCTGTTTTCTGAACGCACATGGCCCTCGGTGCCTGGCTTGGCTGTGGCCGGGAGTGGGGATTCGGAGTGCAGAGGTAAAGAGAGATTTTTCCTAATTCGAACCATGTCCAAGCCATTGTCTGCAGACGCAGCCCTGCGGCCACCACATTTCTCACAGACGGTGTCTTGCCAAGAAAAAGAGGAGCCTCTGCCAGCAGCCGAGGGGGAGGAGAAAGACCAGGGAAGCTGCGCAGCAGGGCAGGCCTGGCTTCTGCGGGCCCCCAGGGGGGCTCCTGCCACAGCAGCGTCGGCCGGCGGGCGATGGCCTGCTGCCCAGGGTGGGCACAGCCTACTCCTGCAGCTCCCGGGTTCACATCTTCCCGGCCCAGCTGGGGAGCTGTGCCCCTGCAGGCCTTCGATGCCTCATTCCTTCTTTTCTTTCTTTTTAGAAACAATTGTTTTAGATTTTGTGAACAGGCAGAATATCCACATGGCTCAAGTGCCAACAGCTGTTAAGAGGCTTTTGCCCCATTCCCACTACCCTATTTGCCTTCCTGGGGTGGCCAGCGTCACGTGTTTCTTGCCTGTCCTTCCAGAGATATTTTCTGCATGTTCAAGGCACACTCTCCACACTGCTCTTCACGTGGCTGTTTTCACTCAACAATGTCATGGTGGAGCCCACTCTGTGTCAGGGCATGGGAGACTCTTGCTTAGCTTTTGGAGCTCCATCATCGTTCATGGGAGGGAGGGATCACAAGTTACTTAACCAGGGATGCATCCCGTTTTCCAAGCTCCTGTGGGCAGCTCCCACCATGCGCCCGGCGCTGTGGCCGGGTCCCGAAGGAGACAGGAGGCAAAGGCCATTGGTTATTACGTTCCTCGAAGAAGAAGAGCAGGGCTCGATGTTGTACTTCCGCCCTGATGATGCCGTGGGGAAAGACCCCCCGTTCATGTGGACCAGGCCCGAGAGGATGCAGACCAAAGGGGCACTAATGTGGGGAGCTTGGAGGGTTGTTCCTAGCCACCCGCCCAGGAGCAGCTGTTGTCCTGAAGGCAAAGGAATGTACAGATTTTAACAAATCACTTTGTATATTACATTTTTTTGAGTATATCTGACACACAATGTTACATTAGTTTCAGGTACACAACAGAGTGATTCAAGTTCTCTTTAACAAAGTACATTTTAAAACATAAGGCACATGTGTAATGGCCACTCTCGAGACCTCCCTGTTCCTGTGGGGGTGGGACTGTCCCTGCCTCTCCACGTCCAGGTCTGTGGGGTGCTTCACGGAGGCTGGACAGGCCACCCTGTGATAGGTCCCCATCTTCAGGTTCTAATTCTACCACTTGTCCCTCTCCCAACAAAGTCACCAGAGCTTATGGGCCTATTTCACGACCCCCTGCCCCCCTCACTGAAAACCAGCCATCTTGTAGCTCAGTTCTAGGACTCTGTTTTCCAAAACGGGAAAGGGAACAAACCAAAATTTAATGAGCATGTACTGGGCGCCAGAGCGAAGGGAAAATAAGGGCTGAATTATAGGGTAAAGTCAGTGGTCTATCAGTATTCAGAAATCATCTCATAAAGTCTGACACAATTATGAAAATGGGCAGCAAATTTGAAATTGAATTTCTTGGTGGCCAAAGCAGATCAGCTTAGAAAACGCAGACTTGTGGATATATGCATTCTTCACATATGACAAAACTGGCAAAGCAGTAGGAAAGGAAAAGTTGTGTTTTTTTTTTTATTAATAGACAGTGCTGGGATAAGTGAGTGGCTAAGTGGAAAAAAAAGAAAACAAACTTGACCCCCATCTCACACCAGACTCTATGTGGGTTTGGATTAAATGGGAAAGGCAAAACAACATGGTCTTAGAAGGTAATATAGGTAATATGCCCATATAGGTAATATCAGGGTTCAACCAGAGAAGCAGAACTAGTAGATGATTGTGTGTGTGTGTGTGTATGTGTGTGTGTGTGTGTGTGTGTGTGTATGAATGAATTTACTACATGGCTTACACAGTGGTGGGGCTTGGCTAAGCAAGGCTGAAGTCTGTGGGGCAGCCATCAGGAAGGAAGACCCATTGGCTGCTGGAGTCTGGCTCAAGGAATGGCTAAGCGCTTTGGGAAAGGCCTTTCAGCAGGTTGAGTCAGGCCCATCCAGAATAGTCTCCCTTTTGATTATCTTAAAGTCAACTGACTTGGGAATTTAATCACACCTGTGGAATTCCCTCCCGGCAGTGTGTGGGAGACTGTCTGTGTGCTCCCCTCTGTCCTCTGGATCTCAGAAAGAATGTCCTTTGTCACTCCGTAGATCCCCTATCTGAAAGCATAACTAGAAAGGGCATTCTGGTGACTGCAGTTCAGCCAACCCAAATTTGACACACCAAAAAGCCATCACAATAGGAAAATAGCTTATAACTTTGGGGTAAGAAGAGACTTTATAAGCAGGATATAAAAAGCACAAACCCTAAAGAGAAAGCCTGATACATTGGGCTACATCAAAAGGAAGAATGTCTGTTCATCAAAGATATAATTAAGGATGTGCAAAAGCAAGCTAAGAGTGGGAGAAAGTATTTGCAGCACATATAACTGACAGCGGACTCTTTTTTGTTTTATGTTTATTCAGCTTAAAGGTAGGCTGTGTTTACTGTTTTCTTTTTTTTTTATTATTATCTTATGTTAGTCACCATACAGTACATCATTAGTTTTTGATGTAGTGTTCCATGATTCCTTGTTTGTGTATAACACCCAGTGCTCCATGCAATACGTGCCCTCCTAATATCCTTCACTGGGCTAATGCATCCCCCCCACCTCCCTCCCCTCTGAAACCCTCAGTTTATTTCCTGGAGTCCATAGTCTCTCATGGTTTTTCTCCCCCTCTGGTTTCCAACCCCTTAATTTTTCCCTTCCTTCTCCTAATGTCCTCCATGCTATTCTTTATGTTCCACAAATAAGTGAAACCGTACAATAATTGACTTTATCTGCTTGACTTATTTCACTTAGCATAATCTCCAGTCCCGTCCATGTTGATGCAAAAGTTGGGTGTTCATCCTTTCTGATGGCTGAGTAATATTCCATTATATATATGAACCACATCTTCTTTATCCATTCGTCTGTTGAAGGGCATCTCGGCTCTTTCCACAGTTTGGCTATTGCAGACATTGCTGCTATGAACATTGGGGTGCACATGCCCTTCTTTTCACTACATCTGTGTCTTTGGGGTAAATACCCAGTAGTGCAGTTGCTGGGTCATAGGGTAGCTCTATTTTTAATTTTTTGAGGAACCTCCACACTGTTTTCCAAAGTGGCTGTACCAACTTGCATTCCCACCAAGAGTGTAAGAGGGTTCCCCTTTCTCCACAACCTCTCCAACATTTGTTGTTTCTTGCCTTGTCTATTTTTGCCATTCTAACTGGGGTAAGGTGGTATCCCATTGTGGTTTTGATTTGAATTTCCCTGATGGCTAATGATGATGAACATTTTTTCATGTGTCTGTTAGCCATTTGTACGTCTTCTTTGGAGAAGTGTCTGTTCATGTCTTCTGCCCATTTCTTGACTGAATTATTTGTTCTTTGGGTGTTGAGTTTGAGAAGTTCTTTATAGATCTTGGATATCAGCCCTTTGTCCGTAGTGTCATTTGCAAATATCTTCTCCTATTCTGTGGGTTGTGTCTTTGTTTTGTTGACTGTTTCCTTTGCTGTGCAGAAGCTTTTTATCTTGATGAAGTCCCAAAAGTTCATTTTTGCTTTTGTTTCCCTTGCCTTTGGAGATGTGTCTTGAAAGAAGTTGCTGTGGCTGATGTCGAAGAGGTTACTGCCTATGTTCTCCTCCAGGATTTTGATGGATTCCTGTCTCACGTTGAGATCTTTCATCCATTTTGAGTTTATCTTTGTGTATGGTCTAAGAGAATGGTCGAGTTTCATTCTTTTGTATATAGCTGTCCAATTTTCCCAGCACCATTTATTGAAGAGACTGACAGGGACTCTTATCCAGAATATATAAAGAACTTCTACAAACCAACAAGAAAACACAAATACCACAACAGGAAATTGGGAAAGAGGCTTGAATAGGTACTTCACAAAAGAGTTAATCCAAATGGCCAGCAAACACATGAAAAATAAACTTCATTAGTCAGAGAAATGCAAATTAAAACCACAGTGAAATACTTCTAGTGGTTTAAAAATATGCCCACAAATTCTTCAGTACTCCTCTTTTGAATAGCTGGACCTTACTTCCCCTCCCCTTGAGTGTGGGCTGGACTTAAGTGACTCACTTTGAATGACTAGGATATGGCAAAAGCAATGGTGTGTCCCCTCCAACACTAGGTCATAAAGACAATGTGGCCTCTCTCTCTCGGCTCACTGGCTGGGGGAAGCCTGATGCCATATCATGAGGACAGTCCAGCAGCTCTGTGAAGAGGCACACGTAGTGAGAAACTGAGGCCTTCTGCCATCTTGGGAGTGTGCCATCTTAGAAGCACATCCTCCAGCCCCAGCCAGGGCTTTGGATGAGTGCAGCCCTGGCTGACTTCTTGACTGCAACCTTGAGAGAGACCCTGAGCCAGAGTTGCCCAGATACATCCCTCATGACTTTCTTACCCGCAGAAACCTTGACGTTTACTGTTTTAGGGTAATTTGTTATGCAGACAGATAACTAATATAGCACCTTTACTCACCGGAATGGTTAAGGTTAAAAAGACTGATAACACCGAGTGTTGATGAGAATGTGGAGAAACTGCAACTCATACCCTGCTGGTAGGAGTGTCAACTGGTACAAGCATTTTGGAAAACAATTTGGTGTTTTTTCTATTTCTACTGTTTTCCATATAATTGAAGGCTTCCATTTCCGATGCCCTATCCCCAATGATCCAGCAATTCCACTTATAGGAATATACCCAACAGAAACATATATAGATGTGCACATCAGGATTTATATATGGAACGTTCCTAATAGTATTCGTGATCGCCCCAAACAGGAGGTGGGTAGAAAGTCAACTCATAGTTTGTTCATACAACAGGATACTGTAAGCTATGGAAATTAATGAATTGTGGCTGTAGGCAACAACATGAATGGATCTCATAAGTATAACTTTGGGGGAAAGAAGCCTGACACAAAAGAATACAAATTGTATCATTTCACTTAAATGGAGCTACCTGTGGTGAGGTGGAGGGGCCCCAGAGGCTTCTGGGGGAGTTGGAAATGTTTTCTTTCTTTATCTGGGTGGCAGTTATATGGGTGTTCACTACACTCTCTCCACATTTTTTTGTTTTGTGCCTTTTTCCGTGTAAATGTACACTTTAAAAAAGATTTTTAAAAACCCCAACAAAACAACAGCATAATAACAACACAACCCTGGTTTTATGGGCCTGTCTTAACAGCTCTCAGCATGGCTCAGCAGACAATCCTGATGGGCCAAACCACACAGTCAAGCCTGAGGCTCCCTGGGAGTTGTGGTCTCCAGGAGTCCCTGGAATGTGTGTTCTCTGGGCAACCCTCTGTGAATAATATTCCTTCGATTAAGGCTGGAGAACAAAGTTGGAGGCATGTTCTCTAACGAGAGCCTGAAACACTGTTCCTCAGCCCGGCTGATCAGAGGCCGGTGCACCCGTGTTAGGAAATGAATGGTACTGCGGGAGAGCTGACATCCTCTTCAGATGGCCAGGGAGCCTCAGCCTAGTTCTCATAGGAATCCATAGGACCTCCTGCGCTCGGTGGGCAAGGGGAGAATGTTGGGGGGCGGGGGAGGACTTACGCTGGACATTGCCGAAGCTGGAGTTACCAGTTGCCCCGAGGCCACATGTACACCCCATCCTGTATTTAAATAGGGTAGTCGGCCCTCTTGAGGATAAGGCTGTGGAACAAGCTGAGGTGACTGTGCAGTATGTGCCTCCTGTCACGGCTCCTGTCATATCTGCATCCCTCTGCTCATGGAAGCAGTGCAAGCTGCTCGGGCTCAGGGCCAGCCATTGCCTGTGCCATGTGGGCATCTGACCCCAGGCCTGGCCGGTGACCTATGGGAGGGGGATGGTGGTTCATGAGCCAACCTGATGAGTCCCTCTTCAGTCCCTGCCCCTCCAGAGCCAGAGAGGGAGGAGCTCTGAGGCAGGAAGACCCAGGGAATTTGGGCAAGAGCTTGGGACTTTCTTCCTTCTCAGAAGTTGGGGAGCACCTCTGGTCCTTCACACAGCTTTTCCAGGCTGTCCCTTGGTACCTGTGGTCCAGGCCTCATCCCCATCCCTGCTTCAAGAGAAAGCCGACTGCCTTCCTGGCAGGACAGTGAGGCCGAAAGCAGAAGGTAGCCCCACCAAGTATCAGAATGGAGGCTTTTATTTGCAAGAAACAGAAAATCTACGTCAAATTGGCTGAAACAATAAAGATTGTTAAAAAGAATTATGATTCACATGCCATAAAATTCACCATTTTAAAGTGTATATTTCAGTGGTAGGTATATTCACGGAATTGTGCAATCATCACCAAGTGCAGAACATTACGTCACCCTCCAAAGAAACCTTGTATGGTCCACTCCCCATTCCTTGCTTCCCCTGGCCACTGGCAACTATAAACCTACTTTCTGTTTCTTTGGATCACCTCTTCTGGAAGTTTCATGTAAAATGGAAGACTTCTGTCTGGCTTCACTCAATAGCAATAGATTTTCAAGGTTCACACATGCCATAGCATTTATCAGGACCTCATTCCTTATTTCATTGAGCATAGATGTATGAGTTTATTTCTGAAATCTCAGTTCTGTTCTATTAATCTCTCTCTATATCCTTATGTCAGTACTATACAGTTTTGATTATTATAGCTTTTTACCCAGTTTTGAAATTGGGAAGTGTGAGTGACCCAAATTTGTCCTTTTTCAAGGTTGTTTCAGCTATTCTGAGTCCCCTGCATTTATTTTTATTTATTTATTTATTTATATTTTTAAAAGATTTATTTATTTATTTTGGTGGGGAGGGCCAGAGGGAGAAGCAGAGAGAATCCAAGCAGACTCTGTGCTGAGCACGGAGCCTGACGTGACGCTCGATCTCACAACTTTGAGATCATGACCCTGAGCTGAAACCAAGGGTCAGATGCTTAACTGACTGTGCCACCCATGTGACCCTCCCTTGCATTTCTGTGTGAGTTTTAGGATCAAGTTGTCCAATTCTGTGAAAAAGAAAGTTGGAATTTTGATAGGGATTGCATTGACTATGTAGAATAATTTGGGATGTATTGACATTTTAATGATATTAAGTCTTCCAATCCTTGGATGTCAGGTGTCTTTCCATTCACTTAGGTCTTTAATTCCTTATAATGGTGTTTTGTAATTTTCAGTGTACAAGTCTTACATGTTTGTTAAATTTATTCCTAAGTATTTTATTCTCAATTCTCTTATTAGTAGAATTGGTTTATTACTGTCATTTTTGGATTGTTCATTGCTAGTGTAGAAATGTAACTGACTTTTGTAAGTTGATTTTGTATTGTGAAATTTTGCTGAACTCATTTGCTAGCTGTAATAGTGTGCATGTGTGTATGTGTGTGTATTCTTTAGGCTATTGTATGCTCAAGAGCATGTCATCTGCAAGTAACTAGTTTTACTTCTTCCTTTCTTATATGGAAACTTTTGTTTAACTTTCTTGCCTAGTTGCCCTGGCTAGAACCTTAGTATAGTTTTGAATGGAAGGGCCTCCTTTTGAAAGAAGCTTTAGTAGAAGCCCTGCCCAAGAACTACCTATATACCATTGGCCAGAATTAGTCACATAGTCACTTCTATCATAAGGCAGGCTGGAAAGTGTGGTTTTTCTCATGGGCATATTGCTGTACAAAAAAAAAAAAAAATCAAGTTTATTTTACTAAGAACAATAGAGGAAAGAATGGATATTTTTGTAGGCAACCAGTGGTTCCTGCCACACTGTCTCCTATAAGTAAAATGCAAGAATTCTTGCTTCATTGCTCTGTGATTCTTCTGTACTTAACTCTATGGCCAGTCCCATTTCAGGCTGACTTGTGCATGGTAACAAAATAACTTGTGCAGTTCCAGGCCTCACTCCTGCTCAGTTACATGATCTAGAGCCACAGAAAGCACCTGTGTCTCAGGATTCCTGCCAGAGTATCCTGAGACTTGTTCTAATTGGATGAGCTTAGGTCCCATGCTCATACCTGAACCAGTCACCAAGGCCAGTGGATTGAACATGCTGTTTGGATCAGCCTATGTACACCTTTCACGTCCCGGAGCTGAGGGCAATCTGAGATATTGGTCCCCCTATATCCACTCTGCTCCTGAGAGTCAGGTGTTGGGACTGAGAACCTGGGGGCTGACTGTGTGTATGAGTGTACCTGGAAGCCATGCCTCATTCCTTATCCTGGCTGTCAAATCTGGGGGGCTTAGGCCCATTGCCCAGTGGACTCTCACCTCCGCTTCCACCAGAGAGGGACCTGGCCATCCTACAGCCCTGGGACAATGGTGAAGATTCCCAAGTTCAATGTAAATGGGACAAGCATTGATGATGGTGCCTTATTTTACCTGATAAGTAAAAATGTGCCTGTAAATTGAGGAATTGGAAACCCCATTCTATTTTTCCACTTTCCAGCTTTTTCAGAAGTACATTAGTGTTATTTCTGATTGTGTGTCTGGGAATCGTGGGTTCTCACGCTTGACCTCCAGGTTTTGGTAGCTGAGAGCTATGGAGTCCGGCAGGCCAGGGACGAATCCTGGCCCAACTGTCTACCATCTGAGCGACCTTGGGCATGTTATTTAGCCTCTGTACACCTTTGTTTTCTCCATTATAATATATATGTTATGGATGGGTCCTGCTTATCTTTTGGGGGTTGGAAAAAATGGATGGGATGGTTTGTGTAAAAGACACTTGGCACATTTTAAAGTCAGTAGATAGGGTGACAATGACAAAGATGAAAGTGATGCCGTGTCAGACATTTGCTCTTCACTCATTCACTCTCAGCCCCGAGAGCTGCTAATTCCTCCTGTTCACTGATCTGTCTTCGCATTTCCCCATTGCTGACTGTGCTCCAGCAAGTGAAAAGGAACTTTTACTTACTGGTCCTTGAAACCAAACCACCTTCACGCTGCTCGGGCAGAGAGGGCATTTATTGGCATTCACCTGGGATAGCCAGGGCCTCATTCCTTACTCCACTGAGCATAGATGTATGAGTTTATTTCTGAAATCTCAATTCTGTTCTATTAATCTCTCTATATGTCCTTATGCCAGTACTATACAGTTTTGATTATTGTAGCTTTTTACTCAGTTTTGAAATTGGGAAGTGTGAGTGACCCAAATTTGTCAGGTGGGCTCCAGAGATGGTGCCTGGCTTCATTCTAGCCCCTGAGCTTGCTTTCCCTTGTGCTGGTGTCACTTCTGCCTTCTTCCCTGCAGTGGGGGAGGATGGCGCTCAGCTGCTTCAGGCTGCCTTCCTCCCAACAAGCCCCACAAGGAGACAGTGTGGGGGAGTCCCAGGGCAGGGGAGAGTGATGTGCAGCAGGGTGGGTGATGACCTTCGGTGGTACTAGAAGTGGGGCCTGGGAGAAATTTCTGGGTCCAACATGTAAGACAAACAAGGACCAGGTCATCTGGTTCCTCTGGGACAGGAAACCTTGCAGCTTGGAGTTTCTAAATGAGTGATCAAAAGGAACTTAAACTTCATAGCCACGGTCTCCTGCACAGGGTGCCCCTCAGGGCACACCCAACTGTGGTTTCATCCTCCAGGCCTTTCTTGCCTGAACACGCTCTGGATGCCCAGAGGTCCAGCCTCAGAGGCCGAGGACTGTTTCACACCTTTGTCATTGCCATTACCTACCCTGGGCGTTTGTTCATGCTCAGGGACATGGGACATTATTGTTACTCTTTCACAGCCTGGCGCACATTCCTTCCTGAACACCCCCTCAATACTCCCATTTGACCAATGGAATGACTGATGCCTCCCTTGGGCTCTGCTGTCTGCACCCTGTGGCCTTCTGTACCCTTGGAGCTTCCGCATCTGCCCAGGAGTTCAAGGGCAGGGCAGCCTTATTCTTCTCTGGGTTTCCAGCTCCTAGACCAGGGCCAAGCCAGTGGAGATGTTGGGGAAAAGCATGGTGGGCAGTGGCAAGATCAGAATGGTCACAGGGCCCACTGGGCCTCGGGCTTGACAGCTCTGCTACAGGTTAGTTTCAGGGTCACTGCACAAACTCACTTCTAACCTATTTGGTGTAGTCTAGCTACCTTCTGGAGAGGTCTCACCCCTGTGAATTATTTTTCAACCACCAGGCTTTCTGCTGCTCCATTTGTGTCCCTGCTCAGCTTTCCCATTGGCAGTGGGGCCTGGGGTCCTCTGTGAGGAATGTGGCTCAGCAGTCCAGGGCAGTGGTGCCAGTAGGCTGATCACAGCCAATTTCATCAGAAACCTGGTCTGCCCAACAGTGGAGCCAAAGACCTCCCCACTGCACCGGCCCCTAGCTAGAGGTACTGCTCCCTGCCCCTCAAGACTGTAGGGTCCCCATCCCCTTCTCAGCCTTCCAACTGACCCTTCACTTGCTGAGTCTCCCACCAGTTAGGGTGGAGCTTCCAGAAGGCAGGACCAGGTCCTCTGCCTCCTGTGTCCCCATCCTGCCTAAATGCCATCCTTTGCATGTTGTTTGGTTAGGGACGGTATGGAGCAGTGGTTCTCAAACTTTTCGATCTTGGTGAAAAAGAACTTCAACTCCCTCCATTCTGACCTCAATCTATACTTTCTAATTGACTAAGTTTTTCTTTGCAGCTTATATTTCAAGTCAGGCAAATGACCCGGTGGGCAAAGCATCCCCTGATGGGACCCAAAACTACCCCAAGACAGTGATGGACCTGCCTACTGCCCAATGCCTACCGACCTTTGCTCGTATTGTCCTTACACAAACCTAGAAGTATTTTCAGCACTTTGGGGACAGTCTTAGGGACACTATCCCACTGTCGTCCCAGTGTTGGCTTCCTGGAAATCAATTCCTTTCTTGTTTTACCACTCTCTGCCTGTGGATTTTGACAGTGGTGAGTGACTGAACCTGGTCTGTTGGGACCCCTGGAGCCCAGTTACATCAGGACCCCTTTGTGTTCTTTTTCTTTTTTAGTCTTTTTTAAAACTGAAGTATAGGGGTGCCTGGGTGGCTCAGTAGTTAAGTGTCTGCCTTCGGCTCAGGTCGTGATCCCAGGGTCCTGGGATCGAGACCCGCATCGGGCTCCCTGCTCGGCGGGAAGCCTGCTTCTCCCTCTCCCACTCCCCCTTCTTGTGTTCCCTCTCTCACTCTGTCTCTCTCTGTCGAATAAATAAATAAATAAAATCTTTAAAAAAATAAATAAAATTGAAGTATAATTTTTTAAATTTAAATTCAATTAGCCAACATATAATACATCATTAGTTTTTGATATAGTGTTCAATGATTCATTAGTTGCATATAACACCCAATGCTCATCACATCCCGTGCCCTCCTTAGTGCCCATAACCCAGTTACCCCATTCCCCCACCCACCTCTCCTCCAGAAATCCTCAGTTTGTTTCCCGGAGTCAGGAGTCTCTCATGGTTTGGCTCCCTCTCTGATTTCTTCCCATTCAGTTTTCCCTCCTTTCCCCTATGGTCCTCTGCTCTATTCCTTATATTCCACATGAGAGTAAAACCATATGATAATTGTCTTTCTCTGACTGACTTATTTCACTTAGCATAATCCCCTCCGGTTCCATCCATGATGATGCAAATGGTGGATATTCATCCTTTCTGATGGCTGGGTAATATTCCATTATATATATGAACCACATCTTCTTTATCCATTCATCTATTGAAGGACATCTCAGCCCCTTTCACAGTTTGGCTATTGTGGACATTGCTGCTATGAACGTTGGGGTGCATATGGCTCTTCTTTTCACTACATCTGTAACTTTGGGGTAAATACCCAGTAGTGCAGTTGCTGAGTTATAGGGTAGCTCTATCTTTAACTTCTTGAGGAACCTCCATATTATTTTCCAGGGTCGCTGCACCAGCTTGCATTCCCACCAAGAGTGTAAGAGGGTTCCCTTTCTCCACATACTCGCCAACACTTGTTTCCTGACTTGTTAATTTTTGCCATTCTAACTGGTATAAGGTGGTATCCCGTTGTGGTTTTGATTTGTATTTCCCTGATGGCTAATGACGTTGAACATTTTATCATGTGCCTGTTGGCCATTTGTATGTCTTCTTTGGAGAAGTGTCTGTTCATGTCTTCTGCCCATTTCTTGACTGAATTATTTGTTCTTTGGGTATTGAGTTTGATAAGTTCTTCATAGATCTTGGATACCAGCCCTTTATCTGATATGTCATTTGCAAATATCTTCTCCCATTCTGTGGGTTGCCTCTTTGTTTTGTTGACTGTTTCCTTTGCTGGGCAGAACCTTTTTATCTTGATGAAGTTCTGATAGTTCATTTTTGCTTTTGTCTCCCTTGCCTTGGAGACGTGTCTTGCAAGACGTTGCTGCGGTCGAGGTTGAAGAGTTTACTGTCTGTGTTCTCCTCTAGCATTTTGATGGATTCCTGTCTCACATTTAGGTCTTTCATCCATTTTGAGTTTATCTTTGTGAATGGTATAAGAAAATAGGACCCTTTGTGTTCTTAAAAATTATTGAGGACCCCAAAGAGCTCCTGCTTATGTGTGTTCTACCCTGTGCTATGCTGGTGCTATCTCTCACCAACAGGCTTTGTTGCTTGAATACCTGGTTGTTGAACATTTAGCAGTGTACTGTGGTTATCCTTGTCTATGTTCTATCTCACAATTTAAAATTGAGAACTTTGTAAAACAGGAATACACTGTATATATTTCATTAGCTGTGAGAGTGAGGATGTATTACACATCAGCGGGCTCTGGAAAACTCCTGGATATATTCATGAGAGAATGAGAGTAAAAAGAGCAAATGATGTCTCGGCATTATTTTGAAAGTAATTTTGGGGCGCCTGGGTGGCTCAGTCGGTGAAGCGTCTGCCTTCAGTTCAGGTCGTGATCTCAGGGTCCTGGGATTGAGCCCCATGTCTGGCTTGCTGCTCAATGGGGAGCCTGCTTCTCCTTCTCCCGCCCCCCCCCACTCATGCTTGCTCTCCCTCTCTTTCTCAAATAAATAAATAAAATCTTAAAAAAAAATAAACTTCTTAAAAAAAAAAGAAAATAATTTTGACCTTTCCATCCCCCTGGGAAGGCCCTGAGCCCAGGAGACCCCAGGCCACATCACAAATTTTACAATGTCATGAATAGCTGTCTCTTTTATGGAGTGAATGTTTGTGTTTCCCTAAGTTCTTCTGTTGAAATCCTGACCCTAAGTGTGGTGGTATTAGGAGGTGGGGCCTTTGGTAAGGTTGTGAAGATGGAGCCCTCATGATTGGGACTAGTGCCCTTATAAGAAGAGGCCCAAGCGATGGTCTCTCTCTCTTCCTCCAACCCTCCCCACTATGTGAGAACACAGTAAGAAGACAGCCATCAGTGAATCAGGAGGAGGCCTCTCACCAGATACAGCATCTGCCTTCAGGTGCCTTGATCTTGGACATCCAGCCTCCAGAACTGGGAGAAATGAATGTCTGTTGTTTAAGCCACCCCGTCTGTGGTATTGGGTCATAGCAGCCTGAGCTGACTGAGACAGGCCCCTACATGCATACCCTTTTTGGCATCTCTAACATGATGAGGATCACCGTGGCTGCTTTAACTCTTCCAGGCAAATGGAGGAGAGAATTGTTGGAGCCTGATTAGGGGAGTGCCCTGGAGGGAAAGAGAGTCCTCCATGGACCTCAGAGGGGCCTGTAGGTAGGGCATGTGGGCCTCCCAGGGTTTGGCTAAACAACTTCCTAAGCAGGGAGAGGATTAAAGTGGGGCCAGCACCTGGACAGCCCACCTGGAGTGGCCAAGGACCCGACCTCCTGTGAGTTGGCGAGCCCATGGTACGTGGCTGACCTCAAGCCCCATGGATTCCCAGCGGAAGAGCTGCGCTCTGGGTGGGAGACTGATCAAGCAGTAGGAGCAGACATGACCCCTGGGACCACCCCCCTGAAGGGCACCCACATTCCCAGGAAGGACCCTGTCTGGGCGCTTCCTTGGAAGGAGAAGCAAGGCCTTGCCAGGGAGGGCCTTTCCCTCCCTAAGTCCTCCGGCTGCACTTGTGAGGGGAGCACGGGTAGTAGATTGAGTTTTATCGAGACTAGATGCATGGATGCTTTCCTTTGGGGCTGGAGTTTTTAATACTTGGACATATCCAAAGAGAGATTTGACACACATGGCTGAGAGTAGTGACTGGAGGAAAACTAAAAACCATTTTGTATTCACACCACTGACCTCAGACTCAGAGGCAAGCTCGATACACCAGCTTTCCCTCTCACTTCCCCGGGCAGGGGCAAGGAGGGCGGGGAGGTCTCTGGTACAGGCAGAGGTGCCAGAGTGTGGCTGGTGTCGTCAGCTGTCCCGTCTGCTGTCTCGTCTGCCATGTTGTGTCTGCTGTGTCCTACTTGCTGTCCCCCCGTTCCGCTGTGTCCTATTGTTCCCTGTTGACTGTCCCCTGCCTGCCATGTCCTGTCTGCTGTCTCATCTCCAGTCCCCTATGTTCTGTGTCCTGTCTGTTGTCCTCTGCCTGGTGTCTTCTGTCTGCCGTGTCCTACTTGTCATCCCCTATCTACTTTTGGGGGCACACACCTGCCCGCCAGAGGTAGTCCAGCCTGCTCCTAGGTATATAATTTATCTTACAGGTGGGTTCCTCCTTAGCCCCAATGCCAGACTAGTTTCTGGGGGCTTATCAGGGACATATGTCTTTTAGTGGGTGAGTGTTCTTTTTCCACCAACCTCTGACTTCTTTCTCAGGGCCATGGTCAGGGAGGGCCTTCTGGATGAGCTGAATTCAGAGGAGCTCTTAAGGAAAAGCAGGAGTTTGCTTGGTGTCAGGAGTTGGGGGCCTGACTAGGGTTCCCTCTCCACCCCCTTGCATCTGCTTCTTGATCAGGAGGCTGACCTGAGTGGGGGTCCTTCCTGAAGATCATGCCTTGAGGTGGGGTCACTGAAAGCTGCATGATCAGGAGTGACAGGGGTCAGCGTTCCTTCTTGGAACTGGCCTGCTGGGCACACAGGCAGCTTTGGGGGTGTGTGGAGGAAACCTCCAGTCTAGGCTGGGGTTGGGGTAAGAGTTCCATCCCATCTCTGGGAGGGTTGGGGGCTGGGCTTTCTTTTCTGACCCTACTCTCTGAGTCCCCGGAGGCCTGGGGAAACAGGCAGAGGCTGAGACAGGGGTGCATTTTTGGAATTCCAGGCATGTCTGCTTCCTTTCCAGGCCAGGCTCTGCCTAGAAGCCAGGAGCTGTGCAGAGCTTTTGGCTCCGGGCTCCTGGTTAGTCCCATCCCAAGGATCTGGGGGTGGGGCTTTCCAAAAAATGTTGCCAGATGAAACCCGCTCCACCAGGTCAGGCCTTCCCAGTTCTCCACTAGTCTCTGAAAGGGGGTGGAGGGTGGGTGGGGAGTGGGGCAGCCGTCCCCTCCCCCAGCCTCTTTCAAACCCTCGTGGGGGACTTCGCCCCAGGACACATGGTACCAGAAAAAGGCCACAGAAAATGACTCACTTAATTTAGGGACCAAACTATTGTAGGGCGTTCTTTTAAAAGAGGTTTACAGGGACATTGTGTAACCATTGAAACGTTAAAGGTAAACACTTTAAAAAGCTTGATTTTTACCTTATTCTTAACTTTTGGTTATGATAACTCCTATGCAAAGATGATATGTATGCATGTGTGATGTTACTGACAAAGCTGGACATTTGGCTTTTGTGACATGATCATAGGAAGTGTCTCTTTTGAAAGAAAAATCTGCCTGCAGGTCAGTTTCCCTGTGCACCTGGCAAGTCTTGGAGCCTCGTCGATGGCCTGCTACTTCTCCCCCTTGTTGTGTGTGTGTGTGTGGGGGGGTTCCTCCTCTTCAGCTGGTCACCTCCCCATGCTGCCGACCTCTCTACACAAGGGCTTGGGGTGTTAAAGGCAGCCATTCTCCACTTTCCTCGACTTTACCACATCCTGCATTTTTCTTGCAAGATTTGCCATTTCCATCTGCAAAACGTCTCCCATTGCTGGGAGAGGCAGTGGGGGAGGCTGAGGTTAAGACACTGCAGACATCTGCATGCAGTCATAAAGGGTCATTTGTGAGAGGGTTTTCCTGCACTGTGACCTTGGCTTTCACATCCCCACCTGTGGGGAAGTAGCTGCTGGAGACTTGGGTGAAGAGGGCCTGGGACCAGCAGCTCCTCCAGATTCCATGATCTCCACCCCCCTTGCCTGGCCAGACTGGCGCCGAGGCCGGAATGCCGCTCCCAAACCCCCCTCCTCCCTCTCCCTTCAGGCCAGCGAGAGAGGCCCAGTCCCCACTTGAATGTGCCTGCTCTTCACAGCAGCTGTCCCAAGGCAGCACCCTCCGTGGGGGAACCTGATGTCCCTCACCTGCCCACGGGCCTGGGGATGGCTGTCTGCAGCTGAAATTGAGCTTGCATGTCGAGTCAGGCCCTGCCCACTCTAGTCGGGGTGCAGGTCCTGGGGGAGCTGCTGTGAGTTCCCTGCAGAATGCTAGGCCTGTCGACTGGGCCACCGAATGCTGTCTGTGTGACCCTGCCTTGGCATAGCCCTGCACGTCAGTCTTCCCAGACTGTGGGTGACACCTCACCCCCTCCCCCAGCAGATTCTCTTGCTTTTGCTGGACTGACAGCTTGGCAAATGTGGGACACGGCTCGGCCACTCCTTTCTGGCCAGCTTCATGAGTTCTTCCTGCCAGGTTTGCCTGGGGGTCCCTCAGGTTCCTCCCTCCACTGGAGGGGGGGGCACATTTAGCAGTTGTATCGCCTATCTATCACTGGGTAGTAAGCCACCTCAAGATTTAGTAGTTTAAAAATAACAATAATTTGTCTTCCTTGTGAGTCTTCAATTTGGGCTGCTCCTGGCATCAGCAGAGGGGTCCCTTCCAAGATGGTGGACTCACATGGCATGCTGGTGCTGGCTGTCAGCTGGGAGCTTGGCTTGGGCTGTGGGCCCGGGGTCATGGTTTTTCCTGGGCTGCTTGGATTTCTTTAAAGCAGGGCAGCTAGGTTCCAAAAGTGAGCCTCTCCAGAAAAAAAGGGGAAAGCCTTTAAAGTTATATCACATCACTTCTACCACTTGATATGGATTAAAACAGTCACCAAGTTTCACCCAAATGCAAGGAATGGGGACATTGGCTCCATCTCTTGATGGATGAATGGCAAGTTCTAGAAGAGCATGTGGGATGGGAGATACTGTTGCAGCCAGTTTTGGGGAAATGATCTGCCCCAGGAATGAAAATGATATGCAGCCTCTGAGATGCCTCCAAGAATCCTCTCCTCCTAAGATTTGTGTCCTTAGGGGCAATCCTCTCCTCTTGAAAGTGGGATGGACATATGGACTCATTTCTAATGAGCAGAATATGGCAGAAGTGATAGGACGTTACTTCTGAGATTGGATTACAAAAAGGCTGTGGCTTCTGTCTTGGGAGCTTTCTGTTGCTCTCTGTTGGATCACTCATCCTGGGGGACACCAGCTGCATGTCATGAAGCAGCCCTGTGGCCATGTGACAAGGGACCAGGGCCTTCAAAACCATGTGAGAGAGCTTGAAGGCAGAGTTCCCCATCAGGCCTTCAGAAGAGACCGCAGCTCTGGCTGACAGCTTGACCGCAGCCCCATGAGAGACCCCTCACCAGAGGCCCCCAGCTAAGCCGAGTCTAGATCCTGGCCCACGGAGATTGTGGGATAATAAATGTGTGTTATTTTAAGCTGCTAATTTTAGGGGTAATTTGTTACACAGCAGTAGATAACACAAATAGTTTTGCCATAACAAGTAGCTTGAACCCATGGTACACTCATGTGTCCTTTCAACCCAGAGAATATGAAGGCCATTTCCTCTCCTGATGTTCTCTTGCTTTTGCTTGCATTCAAGCCTCCAAATAAACATGGGTCATACTGACAGCAGCTAAAAATGGTTTGAATTAAGAGTGAAGCAAGGAAGAAAAAAAGTATTTTGGTGAAACGTTTTCTGTATCAGGAAGGAGGTATTTTTTGCCAAACTCCACCAACTGCTCTCCACCAACTACCTAGTTCATTCACGTGATCTGCCCAACATCTGCTAGGGATAGACCCACATTTCTCCACTGCTGGTGGTGAGGCACCACCTATGAGTATCCCTCATAGGACGGGAGCGAGGGTGCTGTAGGTGTTGCCGAGGCTAAGGCCACAGAAGAGAGATGTCTGGGTGGGTCTGTGAGGAGGCACGGATGCATGCAGTACTTGGATTGGCTAGGCTGTTTGGAGCTTGGGGTGAGGGAGGGTCAGGCTTGGAGGTGGGTAAAGATGCTTGGCTGAGGCAGGTGGCTGAGGCTTTCCCTCAGAGCTGCTTTCCCTTAGCAGGGGAGAAGCTGGAGAGAGCTGAAGGTGCACTAGCTGGCCTACAGTGGAGGTAATGATCTAGGAGAATTGTAGGCAGCCAGGTCTGGGCTGTGAGTCATGGCTGAGCAAGGATGCAGTAGGTGCCAGGGCCACAGCTCCTCTCCAGGGCATGGAGGATGCTCTCCACACTGGGGGAGGCTCTGAGGGAAGGGCCAGCTTGGGAAGCCCTCCCCTGTAAGGGGAAGCCCAGACCGTGGGCTCGGGCTTGGCTCTGGGGTCCTGCCGCTCCAGCGCCAGTCCCTCCCCGGCCTCCACCCACGCAGCTTTGTCACCCTGACACCCATGCAGTACTTGGACTGGCCAGGCCGTTCCAGATGCTCTTTGCAGATGCTTCCCCAACTCCCTGGAGTGCTCTTTCCCAACTTGTCCCTATGACCTGTTCAGGTGTCTCCTCCCTTCTGAGATGGAGGGGATCCTACTCTTTCCTCCCAGCCTGGCAGTGTCTCCACCTGCTGGGCCCCCCACCCTGAGTTTACCTCTCACGCTGGTAGGCTTCCTTCCAGACCCAGGGCTTCTTGGCTGGTGCTCATGCCCTGAGGACTATCGTTGGGCCTCCTTAGCCCTCTGCCACACGTCCTGATGTCCCAGCTCTGCTGTGCAGACCCTTGGACCTGGGAGCCTACCACTGACTCATTTTGAGGCACTTCTTTGCATGAACACAGAGTGTTCTAGAAACTGAAGCCAGCTAGAACTGAGATAGGCCTCCAGGTCTCCTGACTCCCATCCTACCCTGCCTGCAGTGTATGCTCCCCTCTGCCCTTGACACCTTTACTTTGCTTTTTCCCTTTTGTAGTTTGGACCTTGACCATGGGGACCAGTCCCCATGGTTCTGTATTTGAGTCATACCTATTCTGCTGACAGAGACTTCAAATTTTGCAGATCATTGAAGTCCACATGTCTGGGACATCCTGAAGGGACATTAATTAATATTTGGAAGGATTCCAGGGGCCCCTTGTGGAAAGGTGCTACGTGTAGGAGATATTCTTTTAAAAACTGATTATAGATCCCCTCCTGAGACCCCGTAATTAGGCAACTGTTGCTGTACTTGAGTAGCTGCAACTTTAATATCCAACTAGATTGTAATTAAGTCGGGCCTCCTGGAATCGGATGGGCCTTGCTTTGCAATTGGGGAGAGAATTCCACCCGTAGCAACTCATTACAGGAATGTGCTTGGATTCCAGGAACTTTGCCAATTATTTTTTTCTATAATTCAAATGTGGTTTTAATCTCCCTCCTTGCAATTTCCTCTTAGGTGAATGGAAATGTCTTCTCGTCTCTTTATACTTTTCTGGTATTTAATTGATCAAACATCCTACAGCTAAAGCCACATGTGGGGGTTTCAGTTTGAACAGTCTTGATTTAGCCCCTGTCCCAGAAGCAGACTCAGAGAAGACATGTGTAGGGAAACCCAATGGCAAGATGGGTGGTGGGAGGAGGGGAGCCAGATCCTGGGCATCTAACCCAGGCCTGGCAGGAACTGGCCTGATGTCCCCAGTCCCAGTCCCTCAGGCCCTTTTTCTGGGCACACTTGGACTACATTTCCCAGCCTCCCTTGTGGGAAAGTTGGGTCATGTGACTGCATTGTGGCCAATGGACGTGGGCTGAAATGAGGGGTGTGCCAACCTTCAGGCTCGGCAGAACCTTCAGGCTTGGCAGAACCACATCATATAGGCTTCTCCACACTGTGGCCAGCACAATGTAGAGGGTTCAGGCAAAGACCCCAAAGACCCTCGACGACAGTGCCCCTACTAAATGGCAGGAACTGGCCAGCAGAGCCACAGACCAGAGTATCTGCACTGGGTTTTGCATCAGTAAGGAATAAGCTTTTCTTGTGTCAAGCCAGGTTTTTTGGTTTATAGAGCAGCCAGCGTTAATAACTGTAACACATGGAGACTCGATTTTCTTACCGGCAAAATGGAAAGAATGACACTTTACCCAGACCACATCACAGGGCTGTTGAAAAGGCAGACAGTGGATGAAAAAATACTTTAAAATGGGGAAATGTCCTTAAAGAAGGGACTGCGTGGAGCCCTTAGAGTTCACAGGTAACATTTACACGCTGTGCTTTCTTTTCAAAATGGTGCTGTGTGTGTGGGTGGTAGCCTGGCTGCACAGAGATCTGGGGCCCGAGGTTGGGGTGGGCAGAAGGTATAAGCCTGGGCAACTGAAGCCCCAGGGTGTGTGGAGACAGAAGTGACTCGTGTGTCCTGCGGTGGTGGGGGGCCTGGGCCCTTGCTCTCCCAGGTGCTGCCCAGCCTCTCTAAGTGCTGGCCGTCCCAGGAACTGTGTGGCCTTAGCTGCTTGGGAAGGCTGGTGACGGGAACTCTTGCAGCAGGCAGCTTAGGGCCGAAGGCTGCACCCTCAGAGCCCCAGCCCGGAAGCTTACAGGCTTGGCCCTAACTTGCAAGCTCTATGACGTCTTTGCTGAGGAGAACTCGAGAAGCATCTGGCACCCAGGCTCATCTCGCTTCCCTCCCTGTGCTCTTGCCTGGTCCCTGGCCCAGCCCAGATGCCCTGGAAGGGACTCTGCCCTGTCTGTTGAGGTGTCTACTGTTCCCCCTAATTCTTACTCCATCCCTTCTTGGTGCCTGTTGGGCCTCTGCCACGTTTCCCTCCCCGCACCCCTGAGTAGCATGGGCCGATGATCAAGGCGTAGGGAGGGCAGAGCCCATGGCTGGTACCCCCTCCTGCTCCCAGCACCATCCCCTTATGTCGTGGAGTGCCCACCTGCTCTGCCCACTGGGCTCTGGAAATGGTGGTTCATTCTTGGTTCTCAGATCGCTCACATGGCCTTGGCTTCCTGGAGCCTCAGTTTCCTCACTTCCTGTGTTAATGATACCACTTTGCAGGGATCACACAAGCGTTCAATGAGGCTGCGTGTGAAGAGTGCCTGGCACAAGAGCAAAACAACAAGAATAACAACAGCTCATATCATGGAGGGCCCACCTGCACCGGCACTGCTGTGTGTAGGCGCTTGACTCCTCCCACTTGCTTGTGAGCAAGGCCCACCACCTACAGCCCCACTTCACAGACAAAGAGTAAGCCTCTGAGAGGTGCAGTGGTGAGGGCCATGGCCACACAGGGACAGTCATCGAGCCAGCATTCAGTACCCTGAGTGCAGTGCCCAGTGACTGCTGCTGGGTGAAGATGTGAGTGTTGGTCACGGTCAGCACTCTATGTCCAGTGGCTGATGCATCACCAACAGCAGAGGACTGGGGCCCCCACTGATGCCACCCATCTGCCCACCCATCTGGGAAGCTGGGAGCGGCATCACCCTGAGGAAAGAGATGGGTGCTTTCAGGATTCTGGGCTGTTCCTGAAGGCTGGATGTGGCTGGTGAGAGATGGGCCTGGGTTCAGAAGCCTGCTAGGAGGCTGTGAGGGTACAGAGGCAAGATGGGGGCCATTCAGAAGCTTCTCACCTCCCTCTAGGTTCTCAGTGGCCGTTGAAGGTGTGTGTCCTGTCCAGGAAGGTCATGAGGAGGAGGAAGCACAGGGCAGGGGTGGGACTTCCTCAGCATCCCACAGAGGTGACCACTCACTTGTAGGGGGTGGTCAGCATCATCAGGAGGGAAGGTGAGCTATGGACACAGGGAGTCCATTCCAGAGTCCTGATTGTCCAGAGCCAGTGTAAAAATGGTGTTTGTCTACTTGGGCTGCCATAACTAAATACCAGAGACTGAGTGTCTTAAACAGCAGACATTTATTTTCTCACAGTTTTGGAGGCTGGAAGTCTGAGATCAGGGTGCCAGCATGGTGGGGTTCTGATGAGGAGTCTTTCCAGTTTACAGATGGCTGCCTTCTCACTGTGTCTTCACATACTGAGGGAAGGAAAGAGGGGGGAGAGAGGGAGAGAGGGAGAGAGGAGGGAGTGAGGGACGAGGGAGAGAAGGAGAGAGGGAGGGTTCTTTGGTGTCTCTTCTTACAAGGGCACTAATCCTATCAGATCAGGTCCCCACCCTTATGACTTCATTTAACCTTAATTATTTATTATATTTATTTTTAAAAGATTTATTTATTTGAGAGAGAGAAAGCACAAACAGAGGGAAGAGGCAGAGGGAGAGGGAGAGGCAGGCTCCCTGCTGAGCAGAGAGCCCGCTGTGGGGCTCGATCCCAGGACCCTGGGATCACGACCTGAGCCAAAGGCAGACGCGTAACCAACTGATCCACCCAGGCGCCCCCATTTAATCATAGTTAAATGGCCCTATGCTTAAATACAGTCACTTTGGGGATTAGGGCTTCAATGTAGAAATTTTGGGGGCACACATTTCAGTCAGTAGCAAATGGTGACATTTTCATGAAAATAGAAAAATGAAAACTTGGCAAGTAATTTCTGGGCTTTGGTGGTTCCATGCTTGAGATCGCCACATTGGGATCAAGAGCTCTGGTTTCTAGTTCTGGCTCCACCCTAAACAACCATCTGTAAATGGCCCACAATTTAGGCCCCTTCTGTGCCTGTGGCAGGCATCACTAATCTACCACAGAGCACTCAGAATCCTTCTCAACACACTGTTCTAGGCAGCTCTGACCAACAAGCCACAGGTGGCCTGTGACTTAAAAATGACCTGTTTTTCTTGTGTTAAATAAAGTATGGGTTTGCTCAGGGCGGGGCAGGGTCTTCGCATCTTTGTGACTGTGTCTGACAAGGGGCAGGCCCTGCAGAGGCCCTGGTGAATGACGAGGTGGGGGCTGCTCAGGTTTCTTACCTTTCGTACGGTGGGGAGAACTCCTGTCTTGCTCCACCAGATCGTAGGTGGAGTCTCGGGTGGTAACGAAGGAGCCCGTGTTCATCGTAGCAGCTGCTTCAAGCACAGAGACTCAGACGGGGCTCCCTATCTGTTTGCAGAAGGGCCAACTGTCTACTGACAGCAGTAACCGGTGATTGCATGGGGTGCCTACCAGGAGACAGGGCCTGCCTGGGCCCTTTTCTCATTCACTCCGCCATACAATGTGGGTGCTATTGTTATCCCTAGTTACAGATTGGGAAACCGAGGCACAGATTGGTGAGGCTACCTGCCAAGGTCATGAAGGGAGGTAGGAGGGAAGGCAAAGAGGTAAGGGGCACCCAGACTTTCTGACGGCGAGGATGCTGGGCTGTCCACCTAGGCCAGAGCATGGGGACCAGGCCCAGACTGTCTGGAACTTGGGTGGGGGTGGGTAGGGGAGAGAGGAAGAGGGTTTAGAACTGCTGCTGGGGGTTTGGCAGCAGGAGGGGGGTTGGATGTGGGCACCCAGCCCGGGCTGAGTTTCTGGGCTGGGATTGGAATACTGCTTGGGTTTTTCTAGGGGAGGTTTGTGCCTGCTCTCAGCGCAGCATTGTTCCTGCAACGAGAAGGGCTTTTTATGTGGGTTCCCTGGGAAATCAGACATGCCCAGGCTCCCCGCTGCGTGTCCGCGTTCCTGGCAGGCTGGTGGGAGATGACTGTGGAGTTCTTAGCACTTGAGAACAAGTTGCTTAAAAACAAAACAAAACAAAACAAAACAAAACAAAACAAAACAAAACACACAAAACAAAGTAAAGCAAAACAAAGCTTATTGTTTTCTTTTATTCCTTCAATTAAAAAGTAGAGATTTTGCAGAGACTTTGGAAACATAGAGACGAGAAGAAGAAGCCAGCGAAGCTGGTGGTAAGCCCACCAGCCTGAGGTGCGTGCGGGGGGAGCATCCTCTGCTCCTAGGGGGTGAGTTCCCTGCGAGCTGGCCTTTCTGACCCATCCATTAGGGATGCCTGGAGCTGACCGTGGGAAAAGGCTGCAGGCAGGGCCTAGGCCGGGCTGCATTGTCTCGTGTCCCTCCCACCCTGTAAATCCTTCTCAGTCAGAGCCTGGAGTGTCCTGTGGGAAGATTGATGGGGACTCTGAGCCTGTCAGCTGTTCCTGCCCTGGGACTTGTGATTTAAGTCCCTCAGCAGCCGGGGGTGGGGTGGGGGGGGGGGGGGGGAGGAGCCTCCAAAACTATCCCTTGCAAAATAGATGCCATTCCTGACCTGGAGAAAGAGGAATGTGGAGGACTTGAGGTCACCCCCAAGGCAACATGTGAGGTCAGTGATGGCAGAGGCCAGAGCCTGCTTTGGATCTGCCTGCCAGGAGGCATCTCCGCATAATGAAACATTTATCTTCTTACAGCCACCCGGTAGAGAAGGTCAAGGGGCACGGAGGGACTCCCCATAAACATCTGAGGGGGATGAGCACCACCTTCTCAGCGAGGCCACACCTCTTCCCCTCTCCCTGGCCCCCTGGCCTCCTGGCCTCCTGTCTGTGCCTTGCGGTTTTGGAAGAATTTCCCAGACTCTCTAGGAGTGAAAATGTGAACATTAGAAATGTCTCTGCCTCTTATCTCTGCCAGGGAGATGTGAGTAAATAGGCTTATGCTAAAGAAGTGGCTGGTGTACCAAAAAGAGCAGTGTCATTGGGCTCTGGAGACTGCTTTCTGGGGAGAGCGGAAATGGGAGGATGTCACTTCCCAGCCCTGTGGGTTTGCACTGGCTACTTCCCTCACTGAGCCTCAGTTGTCTCATCTGTAAGATGGGAATGACTACTGTGCTGTCTTCGTATGGGAGCCCATCAGAGGCCTCCTGTGACCAGGACTTGCAATATTATCTATGCCTGTGTCTCATGCGCAGATGCAGGATCTCTAATTATCCCACCAGCCCTTCTGCGAGGCAGGAATTCTCAGTCCTGCCAAAAGGACGAGGAAAACCAGAGAGGTTGAACAGCCTGCCTGAGGTCCCATGGTCAGGCTTGAACACAAGTCCAGTCACCTAAGGCCTCCTCACAATTTTAATGTTACTTCTCTGTAACATGTCCAGGATTGTGCTGGCCTGTGTGTGGGGTGGCAGTTGCCCCCGGTGAGCTGGCCTCCTAGATGGCCCTGAGGTGGCCCTGCCTCCGGGCTGACCCTGCAAGATGACAGGCACCTCTGTCCCCGCTCCGCTACTCCCAGCAGCCAGGTCCCTCCCGCTCGCGCCTCTCCCATGCTCCTGTCACCAGGGGGCTGCCCTCCCTCAAACTTACCATCCTCTTCTCTCCCTCCTCTTCACCCCTTCCCTGACCTGGCTGTCCTGACTGATTGGGGGGGTGGGCTGCTCCTCGGGGCAGGTTTTTCTTCCCTCCCCCAGACATGTTTCATTCCCACAGTGAGGTGGCTCCAGGGGTTGCGGTGTCAGGAAGTGGCTGCAGATCGCAGCTCCCTGGGGCCGGCAACCTGGTGGCAGTCTCCACCCAGGTTGGCGAGGCCCCCACTTCCCCTGGCCTGGGTGTCCTTCTCCACAGTGGCTGTGGCCACTCTGAGGACAGCTGCAGGACCAGCTGATGGTGCTGGTGCTGGAAAGCTCCCGCGGAACCTGGTGTGCCGGGGCCCCAGGCCAGCTCTCAGCCTGGCAAGACAGGAGACCCAGAATGCTCCCCCGTGTGCCTTGCTGAGATTCCTCCTCAGGCCTGTGGCTGTGTGTGGCTGCTCATCCACGTGCAGGGAGAGAAGTGCTTTGCTTCTGTTGGCTCTGAGAACGTTAAAAAAATTATCTTTTAAAGTAAAATATTTGGTGCCTGCAAGGGAATATATAAAGCATGACCATGACATAAACAGGAAAATCTACACCCAGCCAGGCCTGTCGCCTGATTGCTGCTGGTGGAAAATGTGGCTGTCGGTCCCTCGGATATAGCTTTGAACCTCATCTTTACCATCTGCCACCTGTTAAACCTTGAAAAGGTCGCAGAGGCCCAGACCTTGGTGTGTCCAGCTGAAAAATGGGTAGGCAAAAAGTTCAGGGTGTCCTGGAGGACTGTGTCCTGAGACTCGTGCAGAGCTTTTCCTTTATTCTTCCCCGTCCTGCTCCAAGACTGGTTCGTGGTTCTCTGTCGGGGGCTGTCTTGCCCAGAGAACAGGCTCCCGACCTGCGGAGCCTCTGCGAGTGAACAGCCACGGTGCATCAGGTTTGGGGGCTGGGGGCTGACATGACATTTGTCCCCCAAGTATCCATGCTGCCCTGCACCAGGGCCATCGGCCCGGCCTTGGTCCTGTCGTCCCTGCCTTGGGAGATGCCTGCCGCAGCAGGAAGGGCCATGTCCAGTCTCCAGAGGCTCCTGGTGTGCTGGGCCACTGTCGCTCACTCAGCTGGTGTCGGGGGCCTGCGCAGCACTCTGAGATTCCGGGGCGCCGGCCACCCGTGCGGGTGCTCGCTCGGTGGCTTCACGGATGTCCCGGCACAGGAAGTGCCTTTGCAGGCGCGTCCTTCCGGCCGAGCGCCACCGTCCTTCAGAGCCTGCTGGCTGCGCCACCTTCTCCCCACGTCCCGCCCCCTCGCCGCCGTATCTCCGCTCCTCCGGGGCTCGAGGCGCCTTGCCTGGCTATAAATCACACACATCTAGTAATTTTGTGAAAATTTATGAACTCCTCTTTTGGCTGTGAACACACAACTTCTTTTTTCCTCCTTTTGAGCTGCGAGACTGGCAGGCTTCGTTAATTCCCGGGATGATGTCGGCAGAACCTGTTGAGATAATTGAAAACCCAAACGTGTAGATAAAAAATGGGGGAAGTGTCACCAAGGCGTGTCTGCGGCAGTTCTTTGGGATGCAGTGTGTGTGGGGGGGGCTGGGGGTAGAGCGGATCTGGGGAGGCACGTGCTGCACAGGCTGCAGGGGGGCCCCAAGCCCAGCCAGTTCGCCCTCTTCTCATGCCTTCTGCTCCAGTCCAGCAGGCCGGGGTCTTCACAGCTGTCCCTGTGCCTGAGAGCCGGGCTCGAGGGGCCGATCCGGGCTGGAACCACCCACCGCTCTCCTGGAGACTATGTGTGTGTTCTTACTCCAGGCGCCTCTCCTCTTTGCGCTTCCTTCCCTCATCTGGGGGGTATCCATCCACACCTACCAGTGCCATGAGCTGATGTGAGAGAAATAATGGCCACGGGCAGGACGCTGGGTTGGGGTTGCTGTTTGAACATATTTTTTTTGTCCTCTAGTTGGGAGGGCCAGGGAAGGAAGAACCGCTTGTGTGTGGGGCCTCCTTAGGGATCTGGTAATGACTCTAAGACCAGGGGCCGGGGAGGATTCCTCCCTCCTCACCCCACCTGAATCGCTCACCCCCACCATGTCCTCTTGGTTTCATGGTCCTCTTTGGATGTACCCCCTGAGTTGTCACTTGAGCTGTGTAATTCTTCCATTCCCATCTTGTCTGCCCGTGCCAGGAGAGGCCTTGGGTGGATGGGGCAGGGTGGCGGTGTTTCTGCTCACCACTGTCTCCCCGAGTGCTCAGCAGCTTGCTCGGTCACATTTATTGCCTGGGTGTCAGAGCCCATCCCCTTCAGCAACACCACAGGGGGCTCCCTGAGTCTGCAGGGGCCCCTCCTGAGGCAGGGGTTCCTCCCTCCGCACACGGTCTCTGCCAGTCTGCGTGGTGCTGGCGTCTACCTGCCTTGGTGAGACCCTGTCTGTGAGACCACCCAGACGGAAGGCACAGGGCAGACCTCTGGCTGCGGAACATCCTTCAGGTCCTTCCCCAGTCCCTTGGTTCCCACTGTCTCCAGCATTTCCTCTTAGGCTCGGTTCCTCTGGCCCTCTATGGCTGCCCCAGAGGTGTCTCAGTTGGGGCATGTCCTCCCCCAGGCTCACACACTGGCTCCCACTGCCCTCACGCTCAAGTCATGCTTTCTTCCCAGCGTTGACGGGCCATGAGTTCGCCCCTTCTTGTGCCTTCTGCTCCAGTCCAGCGAGCTGTGTGGGGGCCCCCTGAAGTCCTGCCTCTGATCCTTCCCTCACACCAGCCTCTCTTCCTGAACACTCTTTAACTTGCACACTCCTCTCCAGTGCCACCATCTCTGGGCACCCTCTCCTGTCCCCCTGAGCAGGCCACCCGCCCGCTGTCTGGGCACCAACTCCACTGCAGCGAGGGACACACAGGCACATCTCCTCACTTGCTGGTCTCTCCCCACGGGGCTCTGGGCAACTCGAGGCATCTGGCGGCCCTGGAACTAGTTGTGGAGTTGACATGCCCGCTCACCAAACAAATGAATAACCTGGCCTCTCCTTCCCTTCCCGCCTCCCACAGGAGCTCGGGGCTGAAGGCCTGGATGGCACGCCCCCTCCCCTGTCCAGTTAGATCTTCCACTGAAGATGCAACCGTGTAGCCCTGCCGAGTGTGGGCGGGAGCGGGGAAGGCACAATGGGAAGCAATTACGGAGCGGAAGGCCAAGGGGTTTGGGGCTGCTCGGCTCTGACATGTGCAGAGGAATATTTGTGGCTGCCGTGGCTTGGTGTGAGGGTAGGAGAGGAATTGCAAGTATGTGTACTGAGTAAACACCAGGTACATTCAAACCTCCTGGCAGGTGTGGGGGTGCCTGCTGAGACTGTGTGTTCTCCCTTTCTGTCTCCCTGCCAACCAACCCCGGGGGAAGACTAACCCGTACCCCTGGCTCAGAGAGCAGTAGCGAATGTCGACAGCTTTCCTTCCCAGAGATGCTGGGCATCTGGGCGTGCTGCCATGGCCTTCTGGGCCCCTGCTTGGGATGGGCAGACATTCCCGAGCCCCACGGGGAATCCTACGCTCTTATTCTGGGAGAGGGGAGCTCATGAGTGGTGGGTACAGGATTTGAACCTGGCTTTGCCTTTTGTCAGTCCTGAAGAGTTTCCTGCAGACCACGCTGCACCTGGCCCACGGGGAAGCGCCATCGAGCAGGGGCACCATGGTCACTCCTGTGCTGAGGCAGACCCTTGGTGGGGAGGCACAGCTGCTGTCCAGCCAGGCCCCGCCTGCGTGAGGGCCCCATGCGGGTTGTGCAGCCTGGTGCCCCTGTCCCATCCAGGCTAGCGAGACAGGAAGAGGGCCCTCTCATTCCAGGGCCAGGGCCAGGAGGAGTGGGGCCGAGAGATGGGGCAGGGGTCAGCACGCCGAAGATGTTAGGACGACTGCTGGCGTGGGGCTGGGGCCGGGGGTCGGGGGTCGGGGACAGCGAGCTGTTACCATTCACCCAAGCTCACTCCATTTCTCCGTGCTGTGCAGATTTTCTCATTTTCACTCCAGACTCTTTCTTCCTTTCCCTCTCACCATGTTGACCAGGTGCAGATTGTGGCATCTGGCAGCCCTGGGCCAGGGCCGAGGGAGGGCTGGGCAAGGACACCACAGGCCTAGGAAGGCCCATAAATAAATCATGGCGGCACACTTTCCATCTTGAGGAATTTGGAGGAAAAACAGATGGTTGTAGCTGGGCGACATTTACTTTACTGTCTGTCAATATTTGAGAGGTTTTATTACTTCGCAGTGCCAGGTTTTAGAATAAATTAAATGGCTAATGGAAATATTAAAATAGAATTAATTTAACTAAACAAATAAAACTTGGAGGGTTGGTATGATTTGTTTAGAAGTTACTAAATATATTTTCAAAATGAAACCTCAGGGAAGTGAGTAATTCCCTATTCACTGGATAGGGGCCTAGCCAGCCAGATATCACCAGGCCCTTTCTGGGTGCCAGGACCTGGGCTGGCAGTGGTGCAGAAGCCAGGCAGGCCGGGGCACGTCTGCCCCTGGAGAGCTCACAGCATGGCAGACTGATGTGTGGGAGACAGACGTGCGGGCCGTAGCATCGCCTGTGATTCCTTTGCGTGTGCAGGGCTGGGGGGAGGTCTGGCGGAGGAGGACTCCATCTGCTACATCTGTCCCTTCATCCAATCCCTGGGCACTTGCTCAGTGCCTGGCTGGAGGTTAAAGATTCAGAGAATAATGGGTTGTACACCTCTCAGCAAGCTCACAATTTAGGGAGGGGAGCAGAAAAGGTAATGGGTAACAGGTAAAATACTTTTAAATAACATAATGCTAGAGACCTGGCCAGGGGAGCTCGGATCTCGGATGGTGGAGGAGCTGGATGAGGTAAGCAGAGTGGGCAGCAGCTCGGTCGTGCACCGCCTCAGGTGGAGGATAGATGATACGGATGTGTCACCTTTGAGATGTCTATGAGAGCGGGGGAGTTGCTGGGTGAGAGGGGGAAGAGTCTGGAGGGATGTCTGGGTACGCCTGTGTTTGGGAATCTGCACACACGGATCGGCCGGGATGGGAGCATGGAGGGCTTGGAGAGAGAAGACAGGGGTCTGGAGTAAGCCCTGGTGCTCAGAGGAGGAGACCAGTAGGCCCGTCTAGCGACCTCGGGACCTGACGTGAGCCGGGTCGGGCCATATCCTGCTCTGAGAAGGGAGTGTTGTGGCCCATTCCCAGAAGCAGCTCCAGCAGCCCTCTAGGGCCTGGGCACTGCCATTTCCCCAGCATGCCCTTACCTGAGTACGTGGCTGTAGGAGCCTCTGGGGAAGGACCGACGACGTTTACCGAAGATCCTGCCACAGTGTTCAGGGCCTTCTTCCTGGAGACTCACCCTCTCCTACAGTCTGTAGCTTCTGGATTCGAGACTGGCTTAGGGCCTGCCACTGGGCAAAGGCTGGAGCTTTTTAGTGGAGCCTTTGTCCTCAGTGTCTGGTCGTTCAACCCCGACTTATCCTGATGGTGTAAATTGGCAATCCCCTGGTTCTTGGCCCATCTTTGTGGCTCCTAGGAACTCCACCTTCTTCATTTCCACTGGCCACTACTCGGAACTTGTCGCACCTCATGCTAACCTGCACACCCGGCTTCTGATGTTCAGAGTGGCCCCCTGGACTCTGTGGGGTGGGCTCCCGTGTCTCCACTGTTGCCAGTTCTGTAGCAGCATCTTCTGCGTCCAGCCTGCGTGGACAGCCAACCCTGAGCTCCTCAGGGGCCGCTGGGGCTGCTCCCCATTGCCGTCATCCTCACCAACAGATGAGGCGTCCCCAAGCCCTCTTGGGGAACACGGGCATCTGTGGTTGTCCTTCTTACCTAGTCCAACCACTCAAGGAGGTCCACTTTTTGGAGTCCCTGTGCTGTCCACGGTCTGGCACTTGCACCTCACCGAGTGTGGGCCACTTCCTCCTGCAAGCTTCCAGGAACCACGTGTGTGAGCCCTCCTCTCCCGGGTCCCTGCCAAATTACAGGACAGCCTTCCCAGGTCAGCACCTCCTCCCTGTGCAACTTCTCTCTCCCTTGCTGCGGCCCACCCAAATTCAGCCCTACTGTTGCGCGGAGTGGCTTCTGCTGGAGTGTGCGGGCTGGCCCCGCAGTCATGGGCCACGCTACCTGTTCTTCCTTTGGCAGGCTGGCT
>NW_022589704.1:108990938-109033994 GCF_004348235.1 Phoca vitulina
CCCTGCCAGGCCGTGAGGAGCATGATCCTAGTGTGCGGGCTGGCCCCCTGGAGGGCGGTGGGCACATTTTCAGGGGGTGGCACTGTTCTGGTGGCACCCACCTCGTTAAAGCCACACAGTGCTCCCATCAGGTGGGGCGCTGTCTTCTCAGTGGGGAGTGGTTGCTCTGGCAGGTTCAGGGAGCTGGGAGTTGCATCCCGAGAATTGGGTCCCCTTCATTGCACACTGGGGCCCTGAGCTTGGTGTGGGGGACTGGCCAGGGCTGAGAATTCCATCTTCTCTGAAGTTTGCAGTCTTACGTTAAGTCCTGAGCTTGTTCTGTTCTTAGCCGCAGGAAGTTAGAGTTTCCTTAAAAGCCGTCAGGAAAGGCCCCCTTAGCTTTCACGGATTGCCCTCAGTTGGTGATTAATCACTCCAAGCTGTCATTTCCTTTCTTCAACAAATCAGTGGCCTCAGCAAGTGCCACCCATTCCCTAGTCCTTCTGCTCACTGCTTCTCCCAACCTCTCAAGGGCCGGGGACGCTGCCTGGCCTGTGGTCCTCTTCTGCAGGCCTGTCCCTGCTCACCACCAGCATGCTTGCCGGGTCTGCTGGTACA
Organism: Phoca vitulina; assembly: GCF_004348235.1. Taxonomy (NCBI): domain Eukaryota; kingdom Metazoa; phylum Chordata; class Mammalia; order Carnivora; family Phocidae; genus Phoca; species Phoca vitulina. Next base: position 108,991,536 of record NW_022589704.1, read on the forward strand.
GTGTGCCCGGCGTCCACACTCCACCCTCCACCAGCGCTGGCCTAACTGTGGGGGCTGGCCAGAGGGTGGCTGCAAATTTCCCTTTAGAATCTGCCTTCAAGGACTGTGCCCACCACCAACTGTTTTAGGTTGGGAAACAGATTCTGAATGGGGAGCTGGGTGTTTACTGGGAGACACATCTGCAGAGGAGTGGGGGGCAGAGCTGGGCAGGGGCAGGTGCTGACTGGCAACATGGTTGTCACTGGGGCCTCTGCCCTCAGAGCTGTTTCAATGGAGGCAAGGGGCCGAACCTCTGGACCTTCTATCAGCGGTCACTGCCTGCAGACTTGTCCCAGAAGGGGGTGCAGGTTGGGTGGGGTGGCGCCCCAGGCTGGGGGCAGTTGCCAGTGAGGGATGCAGCTCTGAGCCCATCTTCCCAGCAGCTGGCTGGGCAAGCTAGCTCCGAGGAGATCTGTTCTCCAGATGCCCGGACAGCAGTGTGCTTCCAGAAGGAAGAACGGAGCCATCTTGTTTATTGCCATGGAGAGCCAACTGTCGCAGTTCTCTTGTCATGGGGGAGTGGTGGGACCAAGGGCCTGAGTGGAGAGGGTGAAAAACCCATCAGAACTTGCGAGGAGCCATCCTGGGCACTAGGGACAGCGGCCTGCACAGGAAGGAGGTCGGAAGGCCGGCTCTGGAGGGCGTCCGCTGTGCGTTATGTGGGGCCTTCACTTGGGCCTGGGCTTCAGTGGGCAGGACAGGCTTTTTCTTCTCTCTGCTCTTTTTCTCCACCGTACACATTCCAAGAAGGTGAGGGAGGAAAAAAGGAAGAACAGAACTGCCAGTGCCAAAGGACATCCTGGTCTTGAGATCTTTGCAGCCGGCAAGGAGAAGCAATCTGGGGAGGCACAGTGGAGTGGCCGTGGCCTGGTCTGTGGGGGCGGGCGGCTCGCTCTCACTTCACTGAGCCGCGTCCCAGCCTGCCTACGAACGATGGCACGGCTCCAGCTTTTATTAAATCAAGAGAGGAAAATATTTTTGAAAGGGGCTAAATAGAACTTAATTTGCCATGTGGTTGGAATTAACGGAAGGCACTCCCCACCAGCCTTTGGAGGCTTTGGTGGTTGACGAGGCCTTGCTCTCTGGTCTTTGGGCCCTGGTGTGGTTCCGAGCCGAGTCACCAAGATCTGTGGACGGCCCCTGGCCGGCCCGGGACATCTTGGGTAACTGTTGGGCTTCAGTGGCTGCGCCCCGGAAAGCCTTCCTCTTCACAAAAGCCTTCCCTGAACCCAGCAGGAGGCTGACTTGAGGCTCACATTCCAGGGGAGGCAGATGTTACCAGGGGTCCAGGGATGGCGGTGCTGGCCAGAGGGACTCATCCAGCTTCTTTGGTCCCCTTCCTGCTGTTCAGGCCTTGTTCCCAAACAGCTGGTCGCCCTCTGTCATAGGGAAAAAGTTGTGCGATGCAGAGAAGGATGCACTGTAGAGAACATTGGCCTGTGTCATTAAAAATTCATTAAGTAATATTTTATTTTATTTTATTTTATTTTATTTTATTTTATTATTTTTTTTTAAAGATTTTATTTATTCATTCAACAGAGAGACACACAGAGAGAGGGAACACAAGCGGGGAAGCGGGAGAGGGAGAAGCAGGCTTTCCACAGAGCAGGGAGCCCGATGCGGGGCTCGATCCCAGGACCCTGGGATCATGACCTGAGCCGAAGGCAGACGCTTAACCGACTGAGCCACTCAGGCGCCCCAATTAAGTAATATTTTACAGTCTGCATAATACCCCCCCCAGTGACAACTATAACACACTGATCAACCCCCACCGCTGGGCATTCTGGCTGCTTCGGTCCCTCTGCAGGCAGGCCGCCCGACAGCTCGCACTGTGCCCACTTCACCCATCCTCACCGCCCCCAGCCCCCCACCTATGGGGGCCTCTTCTACATGCGTGGTCCCTAGTCCTCCCTCGAGCACCCTTGCTGGGTAGCCATTAGCAGGTCCCTGCCCTGGGACAATCCTGCCTGCCCCCCCCACCCCCCGCAAGCCTAGCCTGTCATTCAGAAGAGCCACACCGGGCCTCTGAGCCACAGTGGCCCCTGGGAGAGGGTGTCGTGTGGGCTCCAGAGCCCTAACAGCTGACATCTTGCCTGGACGACATCACAGACACCAGGAACCCTCCTGTCAGCGGCGAAGGATCAGCCAGGCCGTGCAGCCCCCTGGAGCCTGGCCCGCGTTCCTGCTTTCTCTCTAGAACACTTTGGGGGTCTTTTGTACCCTAGCAGGGGTCTGACATCTGCAGAGGCTGGACAGCAGCAAGGACCCGAGCCACTGCTGACATATCAGAGTGAGGGTATGACGGGGAACCCCCCTTTCCTCAGGGGGCGTGTGTGTGTAACCCACAAGTGCAGTTTGGCCTCTCACCTTGTGCCTCACCCTGTCCACAGCATGTGCGCTCCCCTGTGGGCTCTGAGGTGAGAAGACTGTGGGCCCCAGCCCTCTCCCTCTTCCTTCCGTTCACAAGGCACCTCATCCCGTGGGTGTTTGTCCCAAATACTCGTGAGGTTCCAAACACCCAGCCTTGGGCCCAGGGCCAGCACAGGCCGGATGGGCCTCTGGACCCTGACATGTGATGCCAGCAGTGGCCCCAGATGGTGTCCCTGCTGAGTGCAAGGAAGTGAGCCTGGGGCGCGGGGCAGGGGATGAGTGCGGCACAGGGCAGACACCCAGACTGTCAGGCTTGGGACAGCGAACATTAGTACCGGCCCGGGCAGACCCCTGAATCCAGGGCAGCTCTCCTCCCGGGGCCCATTCAGTGCACCCATGTAGGTGACCCACTTATTCTCCCCAGGGTCTGGGGACCAGGCAGTGCCATCGTAGGGGCTCAGGACTCCAGCTCCATCAAAGCCAGTGAGCAGGGCAAGACATTAGCCAGGAGAAGGGGAGGAGCCCCCGCCCCGACAGAGCCTCTTACTCTGGCTTTGTGACTCCAGCACCACAGCTCCTCATCTATGAAAACTGAAAGAGACTCGCAGGGTCGTCAGGAAAATTACTTGACGGGGGCCAGGTGTGGGAGCTGTCTCCCGCTCCTCCCTGCGGTGAATTCTCTGGGTCCTTGGCAGGCTCCCGTTTCTCTCCCCTCTGCCAGGTACCTGGGGCCCACCCACTGTGGCTGTCCTGTCTTATGGAGGCTCAGCTGCTTAAGGCTATGCCTGTGGGTCCCCAGTGGCTCTGAGCACAGGGGCCTCTCTGGGTGGGGGTGAAGGCCTCTTAGACACAGAGAACAGCTCCTGTTTGAAAACAGTAAGTACTGCACTAAATAACCTTGCATTCTTTCTACACCCACTGTGCGCCAGCACCACACAGACTCATGTCATGCATGACATTGTCAGATTCAGTTCCCATGACAACTTGACCAGGCACCTATTATCCTCCCCATTTCATGGTTTAGGGAACTGAAGTCCAGAGAGGTTGAGGCACTTGCCCAAGGCTGCACAGCTACTCCTAGGTGGAGATGAGATTTAAGCAGTTTGTTGCTATCAGTCAGGATGCTCCATGGGGAGCTCCGGGGAACATGGCCACCTCCTGTCTCATTTACTTATGCTTCTTTGAACTTCGTCTGTTATCACAGTGCTGCCCAGTGACCGGTCACCTTCAGAGTGTGGGCTCCGGCCGTGAAGAGGTCGATGAGAAGTCCGCCTCCCACCACTGAGCCACGCGGTCGTCCACGCCTGTCTCAGGTGTCACTGTTACCCATTTCTCCTACTTCCTTCCCGAAGCATTCTATTCCTCTGCAAGTGAATGTGTTCTTGCCCCATCAGGTGGCCACATCTTGGGTTTTCAGTCCTCGGTACTTCTCAGGGACGGTTGGCGGTCGGCACCTGAGGAGTGATTCCTGTTTTAGTGTTGTCAGGATTCCGGTCAGGAATTCCATTCACCTGCCCCGTTGGATGGCATCTGGCTTGGTGACTCACTCCCGAATCACAGCGGCCTAATCCAGGGATAGGCATTTCTCAGGCACGGAAGGTCCCAAATGGCCTCTAGGTCAGCAGTTGGCTCAGGGCCTTCCACTGGTGGCTGAGCCACCGACCCTGTGCAGCTTCCGCGGGTGGCCACGGGCGGACTGAGCAAGGCGAACTGGCGTAGGAGTGTTTTAGGGCCACCCACGTGGCACCGCCAGTGCTGTGGAGGTTCACTGCCTGCCGGGAGGCCACCCGGGTCTGGCTGGGTGCCCAGGGGAAAGGGGAATGTGTTGGTGACTGATGGGTTCTCCCATCACTTGCTTCCATCCTTTGCTCTAAAGCCAAGGCTGCAAAGTGAGATGGGGGCACCCCAAGGTCAAGCAGGCAGCAGTATTCCCTTTTTAAATTTAAATGTAAATTTTTATTATTTTTTTCTTCAATTTTTTATTTAAACTCTAGTTAGTTAACATACAGTGCAATATTGGTTTCAGGAGTAGAATTTAGTGATTCATCACTTACGTACAACACCCAGTGCTCATCACAAGTGCCCTCCTTAATCCCCATCCCCCATCTAGCCCACCCCCCCACCACCTCCCTCCAGCAACCCTCAGTTTGTTCTCTATAGTTAAGAGGCTCTTATGGTTTGCCTTCCTCTCTCTTTTATTTTTTCCCTTCCCCTATGATCCTCTGTTTTGTTTCTTAAATTCCACATGTGAGTGAGATCATATGGTATTTGTCTTTCTCTGACTGACTTATTTCACTTAGCGTAATACGTTCTATCTCCATCCACGTCATTGCAAATGTCATGATTTCATTTTCTTTGATGGCTGAGTAATAATTCCATTATGTATATATACCACATCTTCTTTATCTACTCATCAGTCAGTGGGCATGTGGACTTTCTCCATAGTTTGGCTACTGTGGATAGTGGGAGCAGTGGTATTCTAATCTAAATAGTGAGGTTGCCCCAAGAACCCAGACATGGGTGTGGGCCTGAGCTGGTGCACCTGCATCCCTCTGCTGGGTTTGCAGAGCAAAGCACTGCAGACCCCCTGTGTGAATGTTCTTTGCTGCCCGAGCATGCTTCTCAGACACCTGCATGGGAGAAACGGGTTCTGCTCAGGTCCATTGGCACTGGGGTCCCAGGAGTAAGTGCATGGACCTCCTACAGCCCGGAAAGCCCAGTGTTAACCCGTGCCTGAGACCCACAAGAAACCGAGGCGTGTCTGCAACAGAGGGGAGATGGGAAAGCGCAGTTCCGTCTCTCTCTAATCTGTTCTGATCTGATCTGACTTAATCTAAGCCAGTATTTTTATGGATAGTAGAAAGCTTTTATGTATAATGCAAAGCCTAGGCATGCAGGCACTGAGGGTGAGTGAAATATGTACCTGCTCTTCACAAGTTCATACTTCACGGCCACTCTGGGGTGCGTTAAAATTACCTGGGTGTTTAACAAAACAGGTCCCCCCTCCGCCCCCCCACCTTACCATCCATCTCCCCAGACACATCCACTCACTCACTTGGTTTGGGGTGGGCCAGAGTTTTGGCATTTTTAATGAGCCCCAGGCAATGCTAATGTGCAGCCTGGGCTGAGAACTGTTGCCCTGGGGAGAGAGGCAGACACCCGGGGCTCTGCTTCAGAGCAGGTAACCAGGGTTGTTATAGAGACAAGGCTTCTGAAAAGCCCAAAGGGACCCGCAAGATGGGGACAGGGACAGGGCTATCTGCTGGACATCGTCTTTCTGCCAGCAGGTTTATACGTTATCTACTAAATGCATATTCCAAGGGGGCTACCTCAGCACACAGAGTGAACTGAGGCTCCAAGAAACCCAGGGACACATCCCGTGGCTCCTGTCCAAGGTGCTAATCCTCAGTTCTGCGTGTTCGGCCGTGTTGGAGGTGGCCTTAGTGTGGTGGCATTTTGGCACAGCTTTGGGAGGTGGACTGAGAGACTGCATGTCAGAATCATGGAGCAGGAGGGGAGGTTTGAAATCCTGTGGAAAATACAGATTTCTGGGCCTTCCTCTGGCTCTGATTCTGAGGGTTAGGCAGGAAAATCTGTTCTAAAACAGCTGGTGTGCTGACCTGCACGGAGACCGCTGAGATCTTTCTGTGTCTGGAAGACCAGGGTGCATTATTAACAACGCGCATTTGTCCTAGGACAAAATCTCCCTTCAGTCAAGGCTGAGGGGGCACAGCGGAGGCGGCACACTGGAGTCCTGAGGGGTGGGCGGAGAGCAGGGCTGGGGGCGGGGGAGGGGGCGGGGGAGGAGGCCGCGCACGGCTGCTGAGCACTTGCCCACCCGCTCCTATCCCACTCCTGTATGGGACCATCACAGCAACTCCACAAGGAGGTTGTTTCTCCCCAACTTCCTGAGGAGGACTATTTTCTCGTTATGCATTGCTGCTTAACAAATCATTTCAAAACTTAGTGGCTGGAATAGATTTATCACAGACCTTACTCGGAAGTCTGCCATCGGGCGGCTCACCTCTGCGCATGGTGGCTTCCACTGCAGTGGCTCCACTCTGGGCCGCTTTCGGAAGGCTCTCCCGCATGGCTGGCCAGGTTGGTGCCAGCTCTTATCTGGGAGCTCAGCTGGCTTGAGGGGTGGCCTTGCTTCTTCTTCACGGGGCCTCTCCGTGTGCTGTGCGTGCTTCCTCCTGGTCATGTGGCTAGGTCCCCAGCGTGAAGGAGCGGAGAGCAGGCCCTTTCAGTGCCTGACCTTTTCATGATGCAGCCTTGGAAATCACGTAGAGTCAGGTCTGCTGTGCTCTGTTGCTGGAGGCGGTCCAAAGACCCTCCCGGGTTTATGGGAGGGAGGTGCAGACCTAGCACAATCTGATGGGAGCGGTGTCAAGGTCGTAAGGCAAGATGAGCCATGTGGGGCTGGAGACAGCGCTGCAAGCCGCTTTTGGAAAGCACAACCTGCCACAGATGTGAACATTTGGAGATGTTGCTGGCTGTCTAAAGCTACTGGTTAGGGAAGGAAAGCACCAAGGAGATGGGAAGCTTTTCCCGCTGAGCTCCTTGGCAGGGAAGGCCCTGGATTCAATCAGTCAGAATTCACGTTTTATGATCCGTTTCTAACCTAGGACGTGCATGCCTACATTTCTAAAGTGAATATTTTCATTGGGAAGATGGGTTGATAAAGCCTGTTCTCAAGTGTTCAACTTCCCTAGAAAAACAAAGGAGGGGGGTGGACCGAGCAGCATGATTGGGGGCTCTCCATTCCCTAATTTGCAGCCTTTGTCAATGTTCGAATTCAGCCACGACTGATTTCAAGCTACTAACGGTTTAACAACAGGCTTGCACAACTCCTGAATATTTAACATTTTGCTGCCAATAAACCACTGGCTTTTATCACTGTAAATGAGGGTAAGACCGTAACCTCACACTCCCATCCCCTCCCCCCCCCCAACAGTGGGAGATGTCCCTGAACACGCTATACTCTTTGGCCTTTGCCCTTCCTGTTCTCTCTGCCTGGAATGCCTCCTCCCCTTGTCCTCCAATCCATATGGGCCAGCTCACATGCCACCTCTGTGGGAGGCTGGCCTGGGATATCCTCCCTACATCTACGTGCTTTCCCTCAGAGAACTGAGTACACCCTCGTGGTGCTTGCAGCATTTGGCTGGAAAGTGTTTTTGTGCTTCTATTACTACTTACTAAGTGCTGACTGTACTTACTTACTGCTAGGGGGTGTGCTGGCTTCTGGAAAGAGCTTACCCTGGGGGGATTCATCGTGCACGTATTGTATGCCAGGCATCGTCTAGGTCCTGGGTCAGCAGCGGTAGGGCTATGTGTGAAATGACAGGTCCTGCAGATGTGGCAGAGACACCCCACTGAGATGGGGGTGTCTGGAATCCTGAGGGCGGCTGGCAGAGCGGGGAGCCTTCCTTGTTGGGGGCAAAACCGGGAAGCCCGAGTATCTGGAGCACCAAGAGCCCACGGAGGGCATGGCTGGGGGCCAGGAAAAGCCGCACAGAGGCTTGGGGTTAGCTTGGGTGGCAGCAGGCAGGCCCGAGGGGAGCCTGTGGTGAGAGAGCTCCTTGTTCCTGCTTGGGACCAGGGTGGATGGGGTGGGGCAGCGGGCATAGGGCATCCAATGCCGAGGCAGATGCGGCTGGCAGAGGAGAGGCAGGTCTGGTGAAGGGGCTGTGGCCGGGGTGGCTCTCCAGTGTCCTTGAGGCCCTGACCTTTCCCCATGATAACTCATACTTTTCCTGAACTATTAAAAAGAACAATAACAACCAACACACCACATTTGTTCAGATGTCGTGGGCTGAGGGAACTGTGCTACTGACGAGTGTCCTTTTGTTACCTGACGGAGGCCACCCATCAGGAAGGTCTGCATCTCCAGGGCTGCCCGGCCGGGCGTTCTCCTTCCTGGCTCCCATTCCTGTCCTCTACTTTTGAGCTTTATCTGTTCCCACTTTGTCTTATATGATCCCATGTCGTCTCTGCATTTTTGTGAACTGACTTAAATCCTTTAGGCTATATGATGGTGAAATCAAATCAGTTAAAAATGTCAGCCGTTTGGTTCACTGATGTGTACTGGGAAGGACTTGTGTGTGTGTGTGTCTGTGTGTATGTCTGGGTGTGTTTGGGGGTGTGCTCCTGGCTCTGGGGTGTTAAAAGGAGACAAGGGTCTGTCCTCAGCTGCCCCTGGATCGGGTGGTAGTTTCTGGTGAAGCTGATTTGTGTTACTAAGGATCTTGCCGACAGCGGCCTTCTGCGTGCTGCTCACACAGCCTTTCCTGTGTCTGTGCATGGAGGGAGAGCAAGCTCTCTGGTGTCTCTTTTTATAAGAACACTAAACCCATCACGAAGGCCCTGCCCTCATGAGCTCATCCAGCCGTAATTACCTCACTAAGGCCCCATCTCTAGACATCCTTGATCTGGGGTTAGGACTTCAACACGTGAATTTTGGAGGAAATGCACACATGCACAAATCAGGGATAATTTCAGTTCAGGAACCACTGCAGCGTGAGGGTGCCCCACTGCATCAGCAAACCACCCTTTGGTTGCCCTTTAGCGCTGCACTGTCTGGGTGACTGGTTGGCTGCATGTTTTCTCTTGCACATGCATAAAGCCGAGTTCTCTCATGCTCCACACATGTACACTCTTGCTGTACTTCCAACTTGGCACTGTGCTGTCTGCCACCTCTGAAGCCCGGTGTCCCGGTTGGCAGCACTGCCTGGCTGGACATCCTTGGAGGCACGCGGTGTTGCTCAAAGCTGCATCTCCCACAGGGTGCTGGGGCTGCCTGGGGTGGGAGGCACCCCAGCTGGAAATCCTCTGCCTCGATCCCTTGGATGGCTCTGTTGGGGGTCTGTTGGTAAGGGTATAAATCAAGCTTGCAGGAGACTGTCCAGTCTTCACTCCCTAGTTTTGTTTGGTGAGTGTGTGTGTGTGTGTGTGTGTGCTTGTGAAGATCCTGCTGCTTACAATCTTTTGGACTTGGGTGGGGGGGGGGGGAATTTCCTTTCTCAGTTTGTCCAAGTCCTGCTGGAGTTTATGACCCTGGGACTAAAAGCTGAACCCAACTTAAAGTGAGGAGTTTATTCTTGGCAAAAATGCATTTGCCTCTTCCTTGATAAAAGGGTGCTAAATGACTTATAAGAGGTTAAAAAAAGAGCTTCATGCATGTTAAAAATTCTTGCAAAACATGTTTGTAACGATTTGTAAATTAATAAGAAACAAATGCATAATATTTTCTTTCCTACACTATGAAAATTAAAAAGAAAATATAAGAAGGGTCTGTGGGGAAATCACGAGCGGGGGGTTTGGCCTTTTCTGTATGGCTGAAGACCCCTGAGGGTTGCCCTTTTGTGTCCCACACATCCTGAATCCTAGTCAGTGGGGACCTGGCTTGGCTCCTCGGTTGGCCCCAGGTGGCTTCCAGTGCGCTCAGCAGAGGCTGGGTGAATGGGTGCTAAGGCCCTCCCTCCGAGCTGGGTGGTGCTCTCCACAGCCTTTGTTGCTTGTCTGCTGGGCCAAAGATGACCCTTGACACACGGAGATGGGATGGCCGTGTTGGTGTCCTCAAGCAACTCTTTAAGACTGCACGGAAACCATGGGCGAGGGGCTTACCAGGCAGACTTGGACTCCCTGTGAATCGGGAGTTGGAGACATTCTGGTGTTGTCCCTCTATGCCTGGCAGTGCGTGATGGTCACCCTGTCTTCCCTCGGGGTGATGGCTCCTTCCCTCTGAGACCCCCGGACTCCTCCCCTCGGGGTTTGAAGCCCCGCCCCGCATATTGGCCCTCCTCTATTTCTCTGACCTGGTCTTCCCTGTGCCCACCCACCGGAAGTCCCTGACACGTGTGGAATGCAGTTTACCTTGGAAAAGGAGACCCACAGAGGCTCCCTGCTCAGAGCTCACACTGCATCAGCAGTTAACAAGAGGGACTTACTTTTGACAAGCAGGGATGCTTTCCACCGCTGGGCCATGATGGGGGCAGATGGCCTGCCAGAAGCACCAGCCATGCTGTCACTACCGTAGTGTGACCTTGGGCAGCTTATCTACCTGGTCTGGTCATGATGCAGCCATCTGCAGGTGTAGTGTAAAAAGAAATGAGACAATGTATGACAGGCCCTCTGTAAGTGGTGGCTCTCGCAATGTGTTGTAATGCCATGATTACATTTCGGAGCTATGATGCCTGTGGTTAGAATAAACAGCCTCTGGCTTATTGATCGGAGCAGTTGGCTGTTCATAAACCTATTTCAGGCAGACATATTACCTTTCAGTACCTTACACTTGAACCAGAATTCCCAGCAGGGAAGGGTGATCACCCCTCCCAGTATTACGATGCTGATTTACATAATCAGCGTATTATTTAGACAGTCAATGCTTGAACAGTTTGTGAACTTCTTGAGCAGTTTCTTCTTGTGCCATTACCTTCTTCTGGTTTCGGTTTTCTTCTTCAAGTTCTTTCATTAGTGTTCTCTCAGTGAGTCTGTGAGTAGCAGTAAACTCTCAATCCGTAAGATGATTGACATTTTCTCTTGGCACTCTGAGACCATTATTTAATTGTCCTCCAGTCCCTGTCATTACTACTGTGGACTCGGCTGTTTGTCTAATTCTTGCTCCTCTGTGGGTAATCAGCCTTTCTCCCTGGCTGCTTGTAAGAGCGTACCTCCGTCTCTTGGTTCAGCAATTCTACCTTATGTGTCTGCGGTGAGTTTATTTTTATTTATTCTGTGTGGGGCTCTGATTCACTAATATGTGCATTAATATCATTTTGGAATATTTTTAGTCTTTATTTCTCAAATACTGCCTTTCTGTCATTCTGTGAGTTTTTAATTTCAGACTCTTTGCTTCTTGTTTGTAGCTATTCTATTTGCTTATCTTTTTTTCAAATGGATCTGTTCTTTTAAAAAATATTCTTTTGGTTTTGGGGCATCTGGGTGGCTCAGTAGGTTAAGCATCCAGCTCTTGATTTTGGCTCAGGTCTTGATCTCAGGTTGGTGAGATCGAGACCTGGGTCGGGCTCCTCGTTCAGTGCAAAATCTGCTTGTCCCTTTCCCTTCCCCTTCCAGCACCCCCACTCCCGCCACCCCCCTGTACTCTCTCTCTCTTAAATAAATAAATAAAATCTTTTAAAGAATAGTCTTTTGGCTTTGAATTCTTCTTTTGCTTCTTTAATAATTTTATTTTGTAGTCCCTGTCAGATTATTCTAAAGTCTGCGCCTCTTGGGTTAATACTCTAGTTTGTACTCATGACTCTCATGGTGGGTGATCTTTATTGAGTGTGTTAGTATTTTTTGTTGTGAGCTTATCTTTGTAGTGGCTACGTCTCTAAGGCTCTCAAGAACTTAGCTGAGGTCACGTCCTTCCAGACTCAGTCTTTGCTTTTGCCAGGTGCTCTAGGGACATCCCTGGCCTGTAACTTCATTTTTATGTTAATTTCTCAGATTGGTGGTTTGTGGATCATGAGGTTAAGGTAATTTTAAAAATCTGAAATAGCTGAGCCCTAAGCTCAGGTGTTTCAGATTTTCAGGGGAGGATTTTATTTAATTAATTATAAATATTTTATTTGTTTATTTGTCAGAGAGAGAGAGCACACGCAGGGGAAGCAGCAGGTAGAGGGAGAGGGAGAGGGAGAAGCAGGCTCCCCGCTGAGCAGGGATCCCCATGCGGGGCTCCATCCCAGGACCCTGAGATCATGACCTGAACCGAAGGCAGATGCTTAACGACTGAGCCACCCAGGCGTCCCTCAGGGGAGGACTTTAAATCTGTACTCAGAGATCAGGAAGAACAGACAAGCTTCCTAGTCATTCCCCTGTGCCCGTGGGTGGGCTTTCCCCGAGTTGACCCTTCTGTGGGTCTGCAGCCCATTACAGGCTTGGCCTGGATCCCACTCACTCAGTGTGGGCCTTCTATCCTCACTGCATGCTCACTCAGTGCTGCACCTCCAGGCTTCCCCATGGCAGAGCTTTGTTTCCGTATTTCTGACTGAAACCAGTTCCGTTCTGTCGATGTGTGTTAAGTACCGACTGGGTCCCAGGAACTGGAGTGAATAACCTAGTCCTGCTGGCTCCTGCAAACATGTGGACAAGCCCTCAGCTTTGAGAGCATCATGTTCCCACCCTTCTCCTCCCTTTGCCTCTGAGGCAATCCCCGAGTTCCTTTGCATTTTTACATCCTAGCTGGAGCAGTAAGAGAGCAAAGATTTTGGTCAGACCATGCATATACTTCAGCGGTGTGACTTCCTCTGGTTATCTCTTTTTTTTTTCCCTTAGATTTGAAAGGGACCTCAAAAAATTTGGCCAACTCCTAGGTTTGTGAAGTAATAGTCCACCATCCCTGTTAGGACATTATTCTGTTGTTGGTATAAAAATGGCCCTAGAGCCACAGAGATCTGCTAGTTCACCAGAAACTCACTTCAGTAGAGAGGTAGGACATCAGCATGCTAATGAAGTTAATTAGAAGGGAGGACTGAACCAGGTAAATGAGCCTTTCCTTCACTCTGTGTTGCAAGCCAGAAGAATTTGGAAGCCTGAAATCCAATGTCTAGTTTAGTTCAGCTTTGACTTTTGTTCTCTCTGTGGCAGTCAGGGCTCCATTACCTGTTATAACAGAGCTGAAGTGTTGGCCAGCCAGTTGCCGTCAGTGGGTGCTGAGGACAGGATATTAAGGGACTGTGTGGAGGCAGGTCTTGTGACAGTAGGACCAGCACCAGGAAGAGGCAAGAGACACTTTGCTGTGTGATCTTGGGCACATCCCTTAACTTCTCTGAGCCTTGGTGTTCTGTCAGGAAGGTTTCATAACTCCTGCCTTGCAGGGTTGTTGTGTAGTCAAAGAAAGAGTGTTTTGGGGACCAGTTTATAGTATTAAAAAATCTGAAAGGGCCTAAAGTCACCTGATGTAATTTGTGAAGGTTTTCGCGCAAAAGCACTTTCAACAAAGGACTGAGATGACAAATGGTCACCGGTCTGTTAGGCTTTTCTCTGGAACCTGGTGCTTCTTGTCTTGAGAGTTTCCATCCTTTTCTGTGGGAGGGACTTTTCAGCTGCTTAATGTCAACTGTAGATGTACCCAAGGTGCACTGGACACGTCTCAGTCAAGCTGAGAGAGTAAACAATCATGTCCTCCCTTTGCTGGGAGCTGAACATGGCTGACACTGCCCAGCCTTGGGCGACAGGCCCCCAAAGAAGCTGGGCTGGGTTTGGCTGCATATGAAGTGAGGGCTTCTCTGGGGGTAGCAAGCACCAGGGCCCCTTGTTAGTCTGATCTGTCCTGGGAGTCCCCATGCTGGGGTCTCAGCTGAGGGGCAGACGGGCAGAAATCCTGTGGGGAGAGGTAGGCCCAGAAATAAGAATTTAAGATGTTTGCTCAAAGTTTAAGTGCATCAGAGGAGGACCTTTTGTACTGCCAATGATTATTTCATTAAAAGTTTTGGTTAGAAAGTATATATTTTCATCTTTTGAATATTCTAAAATTGGGCCCCTCTGAAGTTGGAGGTGTCAAGAGTTCCGTAGAGCTAAAGATGCTGGGGGTAGTTTTGGGAATGCAAGAGTGGGTGGGTCCTGAGTGGCCATACCTTCTTGCTTTTTCTCCCTGGGCCACGGCCATGGCCACCAGACAGGCCTTGGGAGGCTGAGGGCCTTTCCCCAGTCTATGTTCTCTGGCCTCAGTATTCTCATCTCTAAAGCCGTGGGATTAAAATACCAGAGTGGGTGCCTCAGTGCCTGAATGCTGCTGAAGGAAAGAACGAAGAGGTACAGTTCCGGGAAGTTATTATTGCCCGTAAATGACTGCCACCAGCTTGTTTCCGGGGTGCGGCGGAACACTGTGCATTGTGCACCGGGGGTTATCATTGCTGTTTTACAGGAAGGAGGGATTGCCAGGTCACTAGCAATGGGGCGTCCCTGCCAGGATCTGGACTCAGATGTCCCCTGCACAGGTGTTCCTGCTCCTCCCACAGGTTACCCCGGGGGCAGCTCTGGGCCTCCCTGTCTGAGCCCCTCCCCATGCCCCCAGCCTCCCCCGCCCTCCCCCCGCCGTTTCCTGTGGGGCAGCTGCTAATGTCCCAGCGGCTTGCACATCTGGTCAAGTTCTGGCCCATTTCTCTCTCAACAAATGGTAGGTAGGAAGCACACATCTTTTGTCAAGCATTCTTATGACTACATATTAAGCACCCGAAACTTACTGGTGTTTTTCTGGGGCCAGATTATTAATTTGCTCAACAAACTGTCATGGAAAAAGGATAGGGAGTGCTGTGGAGGCTTGCTAGCACTCCCAGCCGTGCCCTGCCTTGTGAAAGCATGGAAGGGCACGGATAGTCCTGAGGCTGGGGCTTTGAATGGCTTCCCTACTCCCTCCTGGTGTTTCCTTCTGCCCAGCGTGATGGTGATCATAGGGGGCTCTTCATTCTCCTCATTTCTTTTTCTTTTTTTTTTAAGATTTTAGGAGAAGGAAGGGAAAAATGAAGGGGGGGAAATTGGAGGGAGAGATGAACCATGAGAGACTGTGGACTCTGAGAAACAAACAGGGTTTTAGAGGGGAGGGGGGTGGGGGGATGGGTTAGCCTGGTGATGGGTATTAAGGAGGGCACGTACTGCATGGAGCACTGGGTGTTATACGCAAACAATGGATCGTGGATCACCACATCAAAAACTAATGATGTATTGTATGGTGACTAACATAACATAATAAAATAAAGTTAAAAAAAGATTTTATTTATTTATTTGACAGAGAGAGAGAGAGAGAGACAGCACGAGAGGGAACACAAGCAGGGGGAGTAGGAGAGGGAGAAGCAGGCTTCCCGCCGAGCAGGGAGCCGGATGTGGGGCTCGATCCCAGGACCCTGGGATCATGACCTGAGCCAAAGGCAGACGCTTAACGACTGAGCCACCCGGGTGCCCCACTCCTCGTTTCTAACTTCCAGGGGGGAACAGAACCGAGCAGGTAGTGACAAGGAGTCCTGGTCTTGATTGTGTTTCCCCAGTGGCTGGTGGCACTAAACATCTTAAACATGCTTATTTGGCATCTGTTTATCCTCTTCTGTGAAATGTCTCATGTTTTTTTTTTGCTCATTTTCTAATTGGATTGTTTGTTATTTTTAAGAAATTACATGTAGTATTCTTTCACCTTGATTTATTCCTTCATACGCGTCACTACTCTTTGAGATTTTTATTTATTTATTTACTGGATTTTTGTCCAAATCCCTCTAATCCCTCACCTTACCACTACCTAAAAAAGAAAAACCGTTCATCATACATTCTAGAAGCAAGTCGTTTGTCACATATGTGGTTTGCAAGTATTTTCTCCCAGTCTGGCTGGTTTTTTCATTAGGGTCTTCCCCAGAGCAAAAGTTTTAAATTTTGATCAAGTACAATTTATTGATTTTTCTCTTTAATGGATGTGATTTTGGTGTCAAGTCTAACTGGTCAGCAAGTCCTAGGTCCTGACGAATTTCTCCTATGTTTTCTTCTAAAGGTTTTATAGTTTTATGTTTGCATTTAAATCCATTTTGAGGGGCACCTGAGTGGCACAGTTGATTAAGTGTCAGACTTTTGGTTGCGGCTCAGGTCGTGATCTCAGAGTCATGAGATCGGACCCCCCTCGGGCTCTGTGCTCAGCGTGGAGTCTGCTTGAGATTCTCTCTCCCTCACCCTCTGCTCCTCCTGCTAACGCTCTCTTTCTCTCTCTCAAATAAATAAATTGCTAAAAAAAAAAAAAATCCATCTTGAGTTAAGTTTTATATAAGGTATGAGGTTTAGGTTGATTTTTCTTTTTTTTTGCCTATGGATTTAGAATTGCTCCAGCACCATCTGTTGAAAAGACTCTTACATCCATTACTTTTGCACCTCTGTCAAAAATCAGTTAGCCATATTTGTGTACATCTATTTCTGATTTCTCTATTCTGTTCCACTGATTTACGTCTGTCCCTCTGCCATACCACACGGTCTTGAGACCAGTAGCTATATGTCTTAATGTTGAGCAGAGTGATTCCTCCTACATTATTCTTCTTTTTAAATTTGTTTTAGCTACTAGTTATTTAGACCCACTTCTTTTGACTTTCCATATAAATTTTAGAATAATCTTGCCTATGTCTCTGAATATTCTTGCTGGGATTTTGATAGAAGTTGCATTAAGCTTATGATCAATTTGGGGAGAACTGACGTCTTTGCTAAATTGAGTCTTTCGATCTATGAACATTGTATGTCTCTTCATTTTAGATTTAGATTTTTTTAATTGGCATTTTGTAGGTTTCAACTTCAAGTTTTATTAGATTTACACATATTTCATTTTTTGTTTTGCACTGTTGTAAACAGTACTGTATTTTTAGTTTTGGTTTCCATGTGTGCATTGTTAGTACGTAGAAATACAGTTGATTTATGTATGTTGAGCTTATATTCTGCAACCTTGCTGAAATCACTTAATTGTTCTATGAGTGGTTTTGTGTATTCCTTGGGTTTTCCTACGTAGACCATTATGTCCCCGTCACCTGCAAATCCCTTTATTTCTTCCTTTCTGATCTGCACCCTTCTCCTTCCCTTCCCTCCCATGTTATTGCCTTGTTGCCCTGGCTAGAATTTCCAGTGTCATGTTGAATAGCAGTGGTGAATGACCATCCTTGCTTTGTTCCAGTTTCAGGGGGAAATAATTTACTCTTTTACTATTAAGTCTAGTGTTAGCTATAGGGTTTTTGTAGATGATCTTTATCAAGTTGAAAAAAAAAAAAAAGAAGTACAAAAGGTTCCCTTCTATTCCTGGTTGGTTGAGAGTTTTTATCATTAATGGGTATTATATTAGATTTTGACAAGTGCTTTTTTCTGCACCACCTGATATATGATCGTATGCTTTTTCTTCTTCAGTCTGTTAATATGTTGATTACATTGATTGATTTTCAAATATTGAACCAGCCTTGCATATCTGGAATAAATCCACTTGATTGGGATGTACAATTCTTTTTATTGGGTATTTTTATGGGTTCTATAAGTTAATCTAGTGTTAAGGATTTTTGCATCTATGTTCATGAGGGATATTGGACTATAGTTTTCTTTTTTGTGCTCTTTTTGCCTTATTTTGTTATCAAGGTAATACTGGCATCATAAAATTAGTTGGGAAGCATTCCCTCTTTTATTTTCCAGAAAATATTATGTACAATTGGTGTTAATTATCTTTTTGGGTGGGTGGTAGATTTTTCCAGTGAAATCATCTGGGCCTGGAGATTTCATTTTTTGGGAGTTTTTAGCTTACAAATTCACTTTCTTTAAGAGTTACATAGTTATTCAAATGATCTATTTCATATGAAGTGAATTGTGGTAGTCTGTGCTTTTTGAGGACGTGGTCCATCTCATCTAAGTCATGTATTTATGTGGGGAGAGTTGTTCACAGCATTCTCTTAGCCTTGTGCTGGCTGCAGATTCCAGCCCTGTGGTGATAGCCCCTGTCACATTCTTGATATTGGTAATTTCACTCTCTCTCTCTCTCTTTGTTGGTCAGTAAAGTCTTGTCAATTTTATTGATCTTTTCAAAGAGCTGACTTTTTGCTTCATTGATTTTCTCTATTGTTTTCTGTTTTCAATTTCACTGATTTCTACCCTTACCTTTAGTATTTCCCTTCTTCTGGTTACTTTGGGTTTATTTGCTCTCTTTAATTTTACCTAGTTTCTGAAGGTGGGAGGTTAGTTTATTGATTGGAGTCTTTCTCTCTTTTCTAATGAAAGCATTTAGTGCTGTAAATTTCAGTCTTTGGTGTCAACATTTTACTAGTTAAATGAAATGTGGAACACTTTCCTCTTGTTATGTTCATTTACCCTGATCCATTTATAATATAATTGTTACATATTTCTTTTACGTACATATTGAGAACCACATCAGACCATGATGTAAGTCTTGCTTTAGCTATCAAACATAAGTTAGGAAACTCAAGAGCAGGAGCGTTTATTGTATTTCCCTACATTTTTTACTTTTTCTATTGCTTTTCCTTTCCTGATTGTCCAAGATTCTTTCATTTTTTTTTTTTCTGTTTCCAGAACTTTCTTTAGCCTTTTCCTTAGGGTGAGCCTGTTGGCTCAAATTCTCTTGCCTTTCCTTTGCTTAAGAATGTAGCCACAATAAAAATGTTACAGAAATGCAGTTTTGAACACAATTGAAATAAGTGAAAAACAGAAAATCTCAGCAAAGAAATAGAATATCCAAAAAAGAACCAAATGGAAATTTTAGAACTGAAAAATACAATCACTAAAAAAAAAAAAATCTCAATGGGTAGGCTCAAAAGTAGAACAGTGAAGGCAGAGAAAGTATTGATGAACTTCTAGATAGAATAAAAATGATCCAATCTTAACAACAGAGAGAAAGTAGAGTGAAAAAATGATCACTCAGGGACTACAACAACACAAGATCTAACATTTGTGTCATCTGAGCCCCAGAAGGAGAAGAGAAAGAGGGTGGGACTGAAACAGGATTAAAAGAAATAATGGTAAAAATGCTACAATACTTTTTATAAAAGAGAGAAAGACTCCAATCAGGCTTCTTGAATCTGGAGGCTTATATATTTTGCTAAACAAACAGGAAAAACCCAAAGGAACCATGTCAAACATATCACAGTCAGACTTCTGAAAACTAACGACAATTAAAAAATCTTGAAAGCATCAAGACTGAAATGACAACTTAACCTAAGGAATAACTGATCTGAATGAGAGCAGATTTCTCCTCGAAGACAACGGAGGCCAGAAAGAGGTAACGTGACCCATTTTGAGGGATGAAAGAAAAGAACTGTCAACCAGATTTTTATACCCAGCAAAAACTTGAGGGGAAAGCAAGACATTCTTAAGCAAAGGAAAGGCAAGAGAATTTGAGCCAGCAGGCTCACCCTAAGGCAAAAAGAAAATCCTGGGAATTCTTGAGGGACACTGCCATGTTCACCCTAAGGAAAAGGCTAAAATTCTCCTCAAGTTCCCTAACTGGGCAGGCTTCTCTCTCCTTTCCAGAGTGTTTCTTATGCTTGGTGTTTGGTTTATATGTAATATGCAGGGCTTTTAGCTGTGATTTGTGGGCAAAAGAGGGAGAAGTGTGTTTACTCCATCTTGTCTGGAACTGGAATGCAAATGGGTTTTAAAGCCACTGCATGAGGGAACCTCCGTGTTGTTTCTAATTACCTTTTGGGGTTGGGTGTGAAAATTCACTCAGGGGGCTACTCTGCTGGCTGAAATTAGGCAGGACACCCCCATCTCCTCCTATAACCTGGCACAGGGCATCCTGAGGCAGGCATGACTTGTATACGCACCCAGAATACTCACTGCAGGGGGAGAGGGCGTCTCTGTTGTGGACCTCTTTCATACCTGGCGCAGCACCCTTGACTCCCACAGGGTTTCCTGTTTCTGATAGCCTAAGGACAAGATACTCTTTCTTCTGTGCTGCCTGCCCTGTACACGCACTATGCATCTCCCTAAGTGTTTACCCATTCATGTGCCCATGACTAGGGAGATATATTTCCTTTTATGACCCAAACCCAGCCCGGGTCTGTTACACAGGAGCCACGAACTGAGCTGGGTAGAGCTGGACAGGCTAGAAGCATTCCTGGGGCTCTGACTAGGTGTGTGTTAGGGCAGTGTTGCTGGGAACAGAGACTTGGAGGCTCACAGTTGGGAAGGGCATGTGTAGGTCATTGGCTTCCTAAGAGTGACCTGTGGGATTCCCCAAAGCCCCAAATGACAGAGATCTGGATAGAATTTTATCATGGTCAAGACAGTTAAATCTTCTTTCACCCAAGTCTCAAATTCAGGGAATGCTAAATAAGAAAGAACAGAATTCAGGATTAAAGTAAATAAAGGAAAGATTAGTTTCTGTTTGAACTACCTGGGTGATTTGAATATTCAGCTCTTTTCAGTGGAATGTCAGAGGATTTTCAGGAAAAACAAATGAAGATTATCCACATTTGTAGAAGACTTTAAAATAAGTCTGTTAAACAATTATGTTCATCTGTCAGGGGCTGAAGTGGCGTAAGTGAGGGGAGGAGAAGTAGGGTGGGATGTTTCTTCTCACCAGACAGTGTGGGCTAGGGGACAGGAGGTCTGGGTCTGAGGTCAGCCTTTTCCCCTGAGTCCTTCTGCTGTGTGATGTTGGGTGATTTCTTGCCCTCTCCGGGCTTTGGCCTCATCATTGGCCATCTGAGGCAGTTGGACATGTCGTCCTCAAACCTAATGTTTTGGGATCCTTAAAGTTGACTCACTTAAAATTCTTCAGAGGATCCCCATGAACACCTGAATCAAGTCCAGACTGTAAAGGGCCTCCTGGTAGTTCAGAAATACACCCATGCATATACGGTCAACTAGTCTTTGACGAGGAAATTAAGAACACACAATGGAGAGAGGACAGTCTCTTCAATAAATGGTGCTGAGAAAACTGGATATTCATATGCAAAAGAATGAAACTGGACCATATCTTACACCACTCACAAAAACGAACTTAAAGTGGATTAAAGACTTAAGTTTAACACCTGAAACCATAAAACACCTACAAGAAAACATAGAGAAAAATCTCATTAATATTGGTCTGAGCAATGTTTTTTTTTTTTTTTTTAAATAAGACATCAAAAGGGTAGACAACAGAAGCAAATATAAATGAGTGGGACTGCATAAAACTAAAAAGTTTCTTCATAGTAAAGGAATCCACCAACAAATGAAAAGACAGCCTATGGAATGGGAGAAAATATTTGCAAACCATATATCAGATAAGGGCTTAATATGTTAAGTACATAAGGAACTCAACTCAATAGCAAAACAAAAACAAAAACAAATAATCTGATTAAAAAATAAACAAAGCACTAAAATAGGCATTTTTCCAAAGAAGACATATAAGTGACATAGCAGCACTATTCACAGTGGCCAAAAGGTAGAAACAACCCAAGGTCTATCAACAGGTGAGTGAATAAACTAAATGTGAGGTATCATACAATAGAATATTAAGGAGCCATAATGAAGGAAGGAAAGGTAAGGAAATTGTTCTGGACCTAGAAGTGGTGATGCTGCAACATTGTACAGGTAACTGAATGCTGCTATATTGTACACTTGAAAATGGTTTATGTGATGACTTTTGTGTCATGTACATTTTACCAGGATAAAAAAATCCTGATTTCTGGACCCCACCGGAAA
Organism: Phoca vitulina; assembly: GCF_004348235.1. Classification (NCBI taxonomy): domain Eukaryota; kingdom Metazoa; phylum Chordata; class Mammalia; order Carnivora; family Phocidae; genus Phoca; species Phoca vitulina. The sequence continues at coordinate 109,013,088 of NW_022589704.1, forward strand.
CCTCTGAGATCTAAATCTCTGGAGGCGGGGTCCAGGAGCCCTGATTCAGAACTCTCTGGGTGATTCCAATGTGCAACCAGAGTTGAGATTTCTGGGGTCTAGAGTCCAGTGCTTGCAAAGATGCATCGGAATGGGCACTTCTGTATATTGTTAGTGAGAATGTGACTTCTTGCATTTTTGGAAAGTTAATATGACAGTTCCTGTTGAGATCCCCTTTCTGGGACTCTACCATAATAGAGAAATTGTTACTGAAGAATTGCTTATAGATAACAAAATATAAACCAGAAATAACCTGCAGGCCTTCAAAAGTGGAATGGTTGAATAATCAGAATGCACTCACATCATAGGATATTATGCAACTATTAAAAATAGTGAGTTAGACATCTATCTATTCACTTGAAGAAATTCCATGTTGTAAACACTGCCAAGTTAAAAAAAATGCCAGTTTTAGAGAAAACAAGGCCTCCTGTGTGTGGCCTATTTTTCTGTCTTTGTTCCCTCCCTCTCCCCCATTCTGCTGTGGTCTTCAGTTCTACTTGCAGTTCCTGAAATGGGCCAGGCTTGGCCATATCTCTGGGCCTTGACCATGCTGTTCCAGTTGCCTAGAATCACTCCTCAGCTTGCCACCTTGCTAATACCAACTTACTGCTCACATTAAGGAGGTGTCTCCTCCTCCAGGAAGCCCTCTCTGGCCTCCCCTCCCTCCGATGTGTCCTCTAGTTCCCCAGGCTTCCCTCTGACCTGCCCTTATGATGTTGTTACTACTCTTCCTTTGCCTCTGGCTGGGGGCCTCCTTTATGGGAGAGGGGCTGTGCCTTGGTCACCCTTGAACTCTCCATGCCCAGCACCAGGTCTGGGGAGGGGCAGGAGTCGGGGGGCAGTGGTGTCGAAACGGAATTGAAGGTGATGTGGGGCTACTGCCTGTAGGGGTGGGCTGACCATTGTGAATCAGACTGTGAGTGAAGAAGAGGTCAGCAATTTTCTTGTCTGCTTCTCTAGACCTAGTCTTAGGAAATGTTGATCCATTTAAAAGGAATGGACTAACATTATGTTCTCGGTTATCAAAATCTTTGAATGAACCATTATGCATTTTCTAGCTCTTTAAAGGTGGTTGGAAGCAGGGTGATCAGCTTGTCTTGGTTTGCCTAGGGCTTTCTTGCCTTTGGTGCTAGAAGTCTCGTGTCCTAGGTAAGCCCTGACAGTTGGTCGCCTGACAGTATAAGTTACTTGGTGAGGTCTCTTATTTTCCTCTCCAAGGGTCCAGCTTGTGTGTGGAGAGTGGGGTCAGCAGGAAGGAGCTTTCTAGGGGAGAATGGTACTTGGTGCTGGCATGGCCAGGTTTGGCCAGGTTCCTGCCACTTTCAGCAAATGCCCTTGACCCTTGAACAACATGGCTGAAAACTGCATATAGTTATGTAAATGTATTTTCTCTTCCTTATGACTTTCTTAATAACATTTTCTTTTCTCTAGATTACTTTATTGTAAGAATACAGGATACAATACATGTAACATACAAAATATATATTAATTGACTATGTTATCGGTAAGGCTTCTAGTGAATAGTAAGCTACTAGTAGTTAAGTTTTTGGCAAGTCAAAGTTAACTGTGTGTGGGGCAGTGCCCCTAATCCCCAGTGTTACTCAAGGGTCAGCTGTAACCTCAATTTAACTCCAGGAACCTCAGTTTTCTAATACTCAAAAAGGGCATAAAAATCCTAAATCAGTTTGGTGGGAATTTTCAGTGTGATATAAATAAAGCCACTGGAGTGAGGTGGTCATGGCAAGAGCTTCTACCTTTAGTGCACAGTGGGGGCTAGGCACTATGGTTTTAACTCTCAACAATCTTAGAGATTGGAGCTAATATGATTCCCATCTGACAGACCAGAAGGCAGGGGCTCAGGGAGGCTGAGCAATCTGCCTCATGCAGGTGGCAGGGCTAAGCAATTGTTCAAATGCCCTGGGGCCCGTGTCCGTTTCTGACTGCAGGCTCCTGGGGCTGGCCAGGTGTACATGTGTGGTTGCTTTCTCCTAGACCAGGCCTCCCCACCAATGTTGGGTAATCGTGCTGGGGAGGCTCTGGCTTGATCCTCTGGCCTAGGGCAGTGGGAACAACTAGCAAAGCCAGCAGCCGCCGCTGGGTGCCCATGATACATCGCCCAGGGCTTCATCAGAGTTGGGGAAAAAAAAGGACCCAGCAAGGTGATCAGGGCAGTGATTCTTTCATTCTGGCAAGCATTCCTGCATGCATTAATTCACACAGGGGTGCACTCACTAACTTTTCCACCTGAAGGGAGGGAGACCCCCACCAGCAAATACACTGGTGCTCCTAGGGAGAGGAGCACCCAGGATTGTCTGCCTGGGGCAGTCAGTGAAGGCTTCCTGGAGGAGGATGCATTTGAACTATGCCTGGAAAGAGTGACTCTGCTGCTGGGTGAGCAAACTGCCAACAGCATTGTAGCAGAAAGGCCGGAGCCATTGTGCAAGTGCAGGAGACTAGGGGCAGTTTGACACTGCTGGAATTGAGGAAGTGTGGCAGGGGTGTGGTGGGGAGGAGGTCAGACCGGCTCTGTGGCCTCTGGAAGGGGCTGTGGTCATCCTGAGGTCATGAGCGGTCACTGGAGAGTTCTGAGGAGTGACAGCCTGCGTTGTGGGCTAGGAAGGCACAGTTGGGATTACTGGGGGACTGAAGTGTCCAGGTGAGGGATGGTGAAGGCCAAGAGCAGAGCAGGGCAGGGGCCCAATCTCTCACTGCACCGTGTTCTTGCTGGCCCCAGAGGGAGGGAAGGGAGGGGTCTGGCCTCAGGCCCAGGGCCCAGAGTGGGGGGTGGGCGGAGGGGAGACGGGAAGAGAGGTGGTGGCGGCTTTCCGGGTAAGGGGAATGATGAGGACTTGGTTTGAATTTGGAAAGACATTTCCCCCCTACCTTCCGCAGAAGGAGCAAGTGCCTTTCAGACGCCCTGACAGCTCCTCATCCCGCTGTTTAGCACAATATACAATTTCTTTGCATAACAGACAGAATAATCTCATTTTCTCACTGGCTACACAGCTTAGTTTTCAATCAATTATTCCAAATACATTAAAAAAAAAGTCTCCATGTCACTTCTCCACCTGCTCAGTGCTCCGTTTTCCCTGTCAAGGAATTTGCAAATCAATTGCTTTAACAATACTTTCCACAAATTACCTTCGAATGCCTGTGATGTCACCCACGGTTAATGCGCTCCTGATAAATAATGCATCAGGAAGTGGTGAGGCTTTTTCTTTCTCCTGCCTTCCTGAGATGCAGTCAAGGAACCAGCGTGTTTTGTGTTGAGCAGCCTGGCTTCGGCCCTGGGGCTCTGGCCCGTGTGGTTGGGTGCTGGGAGGCAATTGTGGGTGGAGAGCGAGCCCGCTGGGGGCGGGGCGGCTCTGCACCCACTGTGTGGGCTGGCCTGCGCAAGACCCTGCACCTCCCTGCACCTCCCTGCACCTCAGTTTATGCGCTAGGACTCGGGGATAGTCAGTCTTCCATCCTTACAGCCTTATCTGGAGTCCAGAGAACTCCATCCAGCAGCTTGCCCGTGGGAGGTGTGGGACTGGGTGCTGTTCTCACTGTGGTGCTTTGGTCCACTGCAGAGGGAGTGATTTTGGCTCCTAGTTCCTGAGAACCATGGAGAGTGGTTGGGAAGCAGAGAGCGTTCTCCTGAGCTGGCTAAGATCCCAGCCCAAGGAACCCCATTGGGATGCATTCTTAAATTCACCATCCCCTGTGCACGGCTACTCTGGAGAGACCTCTGTGCTCTGAATGGGGCTGCGGACCCTGAATGCAGGCCTCAGGTGTGCCTAGAGGTGCTGTGGCCTCGAGGGAGAGCTGTGTGTTCTGGGGGCTCAGGCAGCACATGAACTGGTCTTGGCTGGGGGTTGGGATGACGGGGGCTTTCGGCTGGGTTGAGTTTATACAGTTCCTTCATTATAGACTGTGTGCAATATATGCTTGTGTGCATGTGTGTGTGTGGGGGGCATGGTTGTGTGCAATCACTTTATGAGTGACATGGGGTGGGCACTCTGTACTGAGGCTTTTCACAAGGGGCAGTAGGATGCTGGTAAGGCCATCCTCCGGGGCTGCAGAATTTGCTTACAGGAATAAAGTTCATTTTTCCCCCCTGTAGGACTCTTACTACTGCTGGTGTCTTCATAACTATAAGTGTATTTTGATATTGCAAGCAATAATATAGAGTTTCAGCACAGTTAAATAATAGCAACCACAAACCAAACATTTGGAAGTGGCCTGAGCTACCAGGAACATAGAACAAGGACCTGTCACCCCCATGTGTGAGATTTAGGCTCCTGACAGCCCTGCATTTAACCAGGGCCCTGTGTGGAATGCACACTGCGTCTCCTAATTAACTGATCGCACTGTGTCTAATTCACATCATGGGGGTGCACACCACAGGAAAGCCTGTCTGCGTGCAGGGCTGCCAAGGTAAGAGGGAAGGAGGGCTTGATCCTGCGTAGGGAAGTCAGAGAGGATTCCAGAAGGAGAGGACTCTGGGTTGAGTGTGAAGGGCGAGTGGGGTGTGTGGAAGTTCCTGAGGTCCTGGGACCTGGGAGAGCGGCTGGCAGTTGGGGAAGTGTTCTCTGGAGCCTCCTGGGTGGAGCCGGGGGAGATGGAGAAGTTTCTCTGGTGACGGGCTGAGGAGTCTGTGTTCCCTCCTGTACGGTGACTTTCCCTCAGTGTGTGTCTTGAGACGTGAAGTCCAAACGGCACACTTGGGTGGGCAGCCACAGGGCCTTGGTGGTTTGGGTGGCCTGCAAAGTGGTGCCCACTGGGCTGTGCACTCAGGTGGTGGTGGTGTCAATGCAAAATGAACAAACTTTTTTACAAATTTAAGGAGGGGCGCTTGGGTGGCTCAGTCGGTTAAGCGTCTGCCTTCGGCTCCGGTCATGATCCCAGGGTCCTGGGATTGAGCTCCGCATCGGGCTCCCTGCTCAGCGGGAAGCCTGCTTCTCCTTCTCCCTCTGCCTGCCGCTCCCCCTGCTTGTACTCTCCCTGACAAATAAATAAAATCTTTTAAAAAAAATTAAGGAGAAAGGAAGAGAGTTTTATTGGAGCCCAAGTTAGGACAGCTGCCTAGGATACACAATCCTCACAAAGAAGAGAATGCTCCGAGGAAGGAACATTTGGTGCAGAGTTACATACATTTTTTACATAAAGAGTTACAAATCATCAAGACAAAGGACATTCCAGAAAGTTACAGACGTTATCTTCTATCTTTAGTATGTGCAAGGCCGTAGGACTTTAATCTTATGGGAACCAGGGAAGTTTCTTTCTTTTTCTCATCTAGTGTTCAGAATTCTCCTTTTTGGTTATTATTTATTTATTTATTTATTTATTTATTTATTTATTTATTTAACAAAGCAGACATACAACGTGTGCTCGGAGAAGAAATAGAGCCCATGCTCTGAGGTTTTGCTCAGTCATTTTGACCTTGGTAAATGTTAAAGTATAGCTTCCCTGGGAGCCCAGGAACAGGACCCCAAAACACTAAAAGTTGAAAATGTCTTTTATCAGTGGCACATGGGGATACTCAGAGGCTCTGGGAGGTCCTAAAAAAATATCTCTCAGACACAGGGCCACCAAGCCACTTTTATTTTGTAATTTGTATTAATGTAATGCAGAAAGTGGTTTTGTGGAACATACTTTGGGAAATACCATGTGGACAGTGAGGAACCATCAAACTGTTCCTTGTTTCTTGGTTGCTCCTCTGGCTGGTTGCTGGCCCTATGAAGGACTGGATGTTTGATGCCCTGGCACTGGGCTGACTCAGGGCGACCCAGCACCTCTGGGCTCCTACAGTGAGATCCTCTGAGGACCAGTAGTGTTTGGGGCCAGGTGCACGTGGAGTCATTTGTGGCCATAATGTCTTGGTCTTGAGGCCTTCTCATGGAGGCACCTGATCTGTAATTTCTGAACCAAAGAATAAAGTGGGCGATGGGGAAGAAATAAAACTTGAAATGTATCAAGATTCTTTTTAGGCCCCCGTGAAATCTGAACCTACCCCAGATGATTTGGGGTCACTTGGGGGGCACCTGGGGAGGAGTTAGGTTCAGTGGGCTCTCTGTCCTGATGTGTGCCCTCCTTCTTCTTCTAAAACTCCCTAAACTCTCTCTGAGGGTGACCAGTCAGGCTGGCCAGTCCTGCTGGGGCAATATGAGCTCAAAGCCAAACCCGAGGAAGCAATGATGAATCTCGGATGGCTAATAAGCAGAAGAAAAGCTGCTCACCTGGCCAGGAATAAGATAGACAGGGAGGTCCTGCTTCCTGCCCAATCATACTGGAAGTTAGAACATCAGATAATGACAAGTGTTGGCTAAGATGTGGGGAAGTGGGCCCCCTGTTCTGCTGGTGCAAGAGCAGTCTTAGACTGCGTGTAGCATGGGACCAGTGGTCCCCCACCCAGATCAGTTCTGAGAGACCTGCTCACATCATGGGGAGCGGGTAAGGGACCTGCAGCAGTGCCGTGGGCACCATGCAACAGTGGAGGTCATGGCTGGGCATAAGTAAGCACCTCAAGTGGTCTGAGAACCGGGAGCTGAGTGCAGAGGTCAAGGACAGGAGTGAAATTTGCAGTACAATTTCATTTATGTAAATTACAATGCAAACACTCAAAAGACAGATTCAAGGAAGCCTCCATCTTCCAGGAAGTCCAACCACATAGGGCAGTCGATGCCTCCAACGGGAAGGAGGATGAAAGATGGGGTTGCGGACAAAGGAAAATAGAGGCAAACACCAAAGTGGTGTCTTAGCCTGGGTTCCCTAGGAAGCAGAGCTTGAGGCAAGGATTAAATACTAATGCTTTATTAGGGAATGGGAAGGCCAAAGGGGAGCCTGGGCAGAGGTCCCCCCATGCGGGGTTGCCTTGCTGGCCTTTGGCAGCACCTCATCTGTGAGTCCAGGGACTCTGGGAGCATGACCAATTGGCTGCAGGCATCGGAACCACAGTGTGGTGGGGTGCACTGGTGGCCTAGGGGCAGGAGGTTGAAGGTTAGGAAGACAAGAGACCAAGAGAGACTGAGAAGATGCTCAGGAGGAGGCAGTCAGCTGTCAACGGAGCAGTGTCACGGACTTGTGGGCTGAGAAGGAGCCTGAGTCTCCGTGCCAGAGCATGTACATGAGCACGTCTTAGATCTAAATAGACCTGGGTCTGAACGCTTGAGCAAATTAGGTGCCTGGCTAGCCTGGGTTTCCATGTTGACAGAATGGACACAATGGGAGCGTCACTTCATGAGGGTTTTGTGAGTATAAAGTGCCCGGCATGCTTGGCACTCAGCAAACACACCGTGTCACTACCTGGAGTGAGCGGGCCTGCCGTGTGGCACTCAGCTGCTCAGCCACCCGTCCGAAGTGGGACTGTCAAATTGCCCAGCTTCGAGGGATCTCTTTCGCATTGTAACAGCCTGGGATCTGCAGCAAGGTGCCCTTCTTCCAGGGAGAAAACCCACCCAGATCCCCTTCATAACCAAGCACATGATTTATTTTTCTCCTTAGGCTTCTGTGTTTTGACACCTGATTACATTCAGCTTCACACTCCGAGCTCTCTGTGTACCAAGCACTAATTATTTCGTGTGTTCTGAAATAGAGACAACAAAATGCCACTTATTGCATTAATTGGGATTCGTTTCACCCCTGGGACTCTCGTTCTGCACATAGGTTTTATTCTGTGTTTGTTCATTAATTCAGCCAGCTAGTCATTAGGCATTTTTTGAGGGCTTGCTACACGCCAAGCGCAGTGTGGACACTTGGGTTCCAGAGGTAAGACCCAACTCTGCCTCCAGGGCCTGCAGGCCATGGGGGGACAGATAGGCGGCACCCAGTGGGATGGCCCCTTGGGAGGGCCTGAGGGAGCAGATGAAGTGCTAAGGGGCCCCTGGGAGACCACTGCCCCTGGAGAGCCATCTGGCCTGAGTTGTAAAGCATGGGTGGGATTTCTCAAGGTGGCAAAGTGGGGGCTCGTTTGGTGGTGTGTGCTGATGAGGTGCCCGGATTTGGACTGAAGTGTCCCTGGGGTGAAAGGAGTACCAGGAGGTGAAATTGGGGCTTGATGAGGTGGGCTCTGGATGCCAGGCCCAAGTGTCATTCTGTTGGATATCAAGCAGCCGTGGGCCGGCTGGGAGGTGGAATGGGGTACAGGGTGGCAAGCCTGGGGGTGGGGAGACCGATGGGAGGCAGTGATCACAGACTGTACCAGGTCCAAGGAGGGCCTGGCTATGTACACATATTAGATGTCCCTGAGTGATCATGGCAGGGACACCCACGACCCCTGGCATGTTGGGGGGCGCCCCGGCTTCTGTCACTCTCACTGGGGACACTTTGTTCATTGTGGGCTCTGGCTTTGCTGCTGTGATTACAGTGTTCAGGACGGTGAGATTTGCTTATGTAAATCCAGCTTTTTGGTCTTTCAAAATTTGATCTCCTTTTATTTTAAAGAATATACTTATTTTATAAAACAGAACAGATTTTATGTGTTAATGCAGTATACTCAATATAAAGCATAAGGTTTCTAAACAGGAACTACATGAATTACTACTGTGGGCTGGGGGAGGGCAGGCGTTGACAGTATTTCTCCAGAAGTGTTGTGGTCCTTTGCAAAGATGTGTCCACTTTGGCTTGGTCTCCAAACAGCAAGTGACCCCTCCTGCCCAAGAGACAAAGCTGGGCAGGAGCTTTGGTGGAGGAGCAGCCTAGAGAGACGGCATGGGTGACCCTATATGGGAGATAAAGGCTACAGTCCAGTGTCAATGAGCAAGTGTTGTGTTGGAACTGGCGTGCAAATGGCCTAGAGCAGGGGCAACCCTATCTCCCTGGACAGTGCCGCAAGTCCGTCTGCTCTGGTGTGTGTTTTCCAATCGAGAGAGAAGGTTGGGTGCCAATAGCCCACACTCTGTTTTTATAGAACATTTGTAACTGTATGTTGGTTATGTAAGATTCATGTAATTCCAGTATTTTTTCTTACCTACGGATGCTAGATACTGGGAGGCCTTGGAAGGATCTTAGCAATAGTAGTGCCGAGGTGTGTGAGGTGGCGGATTCACCTGGGGATTTCCTGGTGCTCACAGCAGCACATTGTGTATCACGAAGTAAGGCAGTGGGTGAGATGAGCACGTGGGTCCTCAGGATGAGGAGCTCTGGGTCATCCCTCTCAATGAGGGCCCTGCTGCTGGTAATGGGGTGTGGGTTGTGATGGTGACAGGAGGGGATGGGCAGTGCGCACAGGTTATGAGCTCCTCAGTGCTGAGCAGAGGCACCATGTCTCCTCCCACAATGCTGATGGGCAGCAGGAAATCAAGACCATGTTCTGAGATTTTGCACGTCAGACTCTTGTCTATTTCTGGCCCAGCGTTGGCCCCTGGACATCAGAGAAGCCATGATTCCTGATGGGGTAGGAGGGGCCAGAGGCTGTAGCATGCCAGGAGTTTTCCAGAGTGTAGTAAAGGAAGTGAACCTTTAGATAAACTAACGGATAAGAATTGGTGTCTTGAAGTAAACTTTGGGCAAAAACATTGAGTGAGCTTGAAAATTATTTGCAAATTGTTACAAGAGATGACACAAACTGAGCACAGGTCAAGAACTGCAAGGGACTAGGAGAGAATCCAGAGAATCTGGTATGAGAGGAACACAGACTGGCCACACAGTTCTAGACGCTGGTTTTGGAATCTTCTGTCTACCCTTCATGGTTGCTGCCATTAATGTAGGTCAACCATTCATAGATCTTCTCTTAGTATGTCTCCCAGCAATGCCGAGTAATGCCTTGGTTAACTGCATTGAGTCCTGAGTTAAAAAGCCCTCTAGATGGATAGTTGTTTACCCACAGTCAATACTATGGTACCGAGAGTAGCCAAAGCCTGGGGCGCTACTCTCTCAGGCATGGAGACCACATACTCTCTCAAAGCATGGAGATCTACTCCCGAGAAAGCCCTGCAGTTAGAAAGGGCACCGTGTGGGCAGTCAAGCATTTGCTTTTGTGCTCAGTCATTCAGGAGCTGAGGCCCCTTGGACAAGTCACTGCCCCTCTCTGGGTGGCTGTTCACTCACACATAAAACGGAGGCTTGAGTGGACTCAATGAGCTGTATGGTCCTTGCAGTTTTGAAACCCTTTGATTCTAGGCTGTGCCTACTGGGAGGTGGGGATCACGTGTTGCCTTGGGTCTAGCTTAGGACACTTAGGTGCTTAGGACAATTAAAAAAAATATTTTATTTATTTATTTAAGAGAGAGAGGGAGAGAGAGAGAGGATGGGAGAGAGAGAGAGAGAACGTGTTGGGGAGGGGCAGAGGGAGAGGGAGAGAGAGAAAATCTCAAGCAGACTCTCTGCTGAGCAGGGAGCCCAATGTGGGGCTCAGTCTCACGAGCCAGAGACCATGACCTGGGCCGAAATCAAAGAGTCCAATGCTTAACCGACTGAGCCACCCAGGAACCCCAGGTGCTTAGGACACTTAGCAGATCCAAAACACCTGCCGGTTCTCTCTGGTGGGGGCCTGTGTGGGAGAGAGCATCCAATCCTACTTTCTTGGAGGGACTCAGGTCTTTGGCAGACAATAGATGATTGCGGGCAGTTCCATGTACTCTGGAGTGTATGTCTTGTGGCCATGCTGTCTATTAGATGTAGAACAACTGGCTTGCACCAGGTATTCAGACTCTAAACCTAGTGCTCTTCTTGCAGAATTCCAGGGTCTGTCCCTAGGGAGAAGTGAGGTCCCTGCATAAGTCAGAGCGAAGCAGATAAGCCTTAGTGCAGTGGCTAAGTGAGGTGGGCCTTGCAGGGTCAGTGCAGAGAGCTCTTGGGTTCTGGTTCATCATTTAATTCACCACTCACATCTGGGGAATGGCTGGTGGGCCTGCCATGAGCTGTGTTTGCTACAATTCCAGTATGATTAGGGAGAGTCATTTTCTGTGCCTCCTGGCACAAGGTCTGGTCCACAGGTGGTGGAGATAAAACTCCCCTGGAAGGATGTTATAATGGCCAATGTAGATGGTGGCAGATTATGCATCTTAAAATGTGATTGCAAAATCAATAAGCCAATTACAGTGATTAAATCTTCCCCACCTTTTCAGAGCTGCTTGCGGAGCTGAGCTGCTTGCTGCTACATCAGGTGGTTGTGCGGCCCAGACTGCAGGGCTGGAGGGGTGGGGAAGGCCGCATGGGAGGCCTCCTTTCTCTCCTTTGGGAACCCCACCCTCACTCTCTGGACTCCTCTGCAGAAACAACAGTTGCTAAAAACTCCTTTGCATTGAGGCGTTGGAGATGGGGGTGGAAGGTAAGGAATATTTTTTGAGCTCCTCTGGTGACTTCATATATCACCACTACATCTTAACCACCCTGTGAACCAAGTGTTGGCATCATCATTTCACACAGAAGGCCCGTCGGTCTTCCTTGCTACAGAGCAAACCTGCTCAAAACTCAGTGGCCTAAAAGAACATGCCACTGTCTATTGAGCTCACGGTTCTGTGGGTGGTTCCTTTTGGTCTGGGCTGGGGCAGGCTGATGCTGGTGGGTTGACTGGGGGCCTGCCGGTCCCGGGTGGCCTCATCCCAAGTCTGGGAGTCAGCTGGTGGTTGGCTGGCGTGGCGGGGGGCGGTGACAGTACCCCTCACTGTGGCAGGCGAGCCTGGGCGTGTTCCCATGTCCGTGGAGTGTTCTGAGAGCAGCAAAGATGGAAGCCGAAAGGCCTATTTTAGGTCTAGACTCAGGGTGGACACCATGTCACATCTGTCACTGGCCGGAGACAGTGGCAAAGCAAACCCCTGGGGCAGCCCAGCATGATGGGATGGGCTGCCAAGGATGGTGGCCATTTTTGTAACCCACCACATGGAGCCACTGAAGTTCTGAGACTCGAAGCTGCCTGCCCGGGTCATGCAGCTGGAATGGGAACGAGCCTGTGCTTTTCCGATCCAGCATGTGGTGTGCAGCCCCAGCAGGGAAGTTCCACTCTCGAAGAGAGAGCAATGCTCAACTCAGATAAATGAGTCTGTGCTGTGGAACTTGAGCAACAGTGGCTGATGGTGGGTGGGAGTTTACAGATAGAAGGTGAGTTTTTAAATTGCTGAGTATGGAGAGCATCCGGTGTTGTACGGCTGTTGAGTCCTCGTTGGCTGTGACCCTCATGGACCCCTGAGTACAGGGCTTCTGTATGTGCTCTGTCCGCCATCCCCTGCCTCCATCCCCTTGCTCCATGGCTCTGTTATTCTTCTGGCCTCATTTGTGGTGGGGGAGGCGTGTGTGTGTGTGTATGTATCTTCTAGCAGAAGCTATGCTTCATCTTTTTGGAAGTAATGGGGTTTAAAAAGACAAATTCATATCAAATAGATTTTTGTTTGCAATGCTGGTATTTACTTCCATATTTTGAAATAATATGCTGATACTGCTATTTCTTGATTAATTGATTTTAAACATTGTCTATTGACTGCAACGGAAGATGGTGATTTAGTTCTGTACACACTTCCTTGCATTGGCCCTTCCTCCATCCTTCCATGTACTTATTATCACAACTTTTGGTTAAATCAATAATCAGTGTTTCTGTTCCTAGGACAGTACATTTTGCTTACTGCTAAGTGAAATAGACTATGATGATGTTTCTTGGACTTAATGCGTGCATGTTTTCCCTTTATATGGTTTTCTATGTACCTATACTTATTTCTCCTAAATACTTTACCAGATCATTTTTTTTTAAAGATTTTATTTATTTATTTGAGAGAGAGAGAGAGAGAGAGAGAGAGAGCATGCATAGAAGGGCAGAGGGATGGTGGCGCCTGGGTGGCTCAGTCGTTAAGCGTCTGCCTTCGGCTCAGGTCATGGTCCCAGGGTCCTGGGATCGAGCCCCACATCGGGCTCCCTGCTCTGTGGGAAGCCTGCTTCTCCCTCTCCCACTCCCCCTGCTTGTGTTCTCTCTCTCGCTGTGTATCTCTCTCTGTCAAATAAATAAACAAAATCTTTAAAAAAAAAAAAAAAAAAAAAAAAAAGAAGGGCAGAGGGAGAGGGAGAAGCAGACTCCTTGCTGAGCAGGGAGCCTGACTACTCGGGGGTCCATCCCAGGACCCTGAGATCACAGCCTGAGGTGAAGGCAGACACTCAACCGACTGAGCCACCCAGGCGCCCCTGCCAGGTCATTTCTATATGAATCAATATTATGTTCCCAATAGTCAAATTGACATTCTATCAATTTCCTTTTTTCCCCAGCCCTTCCCACGTGGGGTTTCTGGCTCTTGGTTGTTCTGAAGATTCCTGAGCAGCCTGTTATTGCAGGGCTTCCCTTCGCAGCACGCTCTGGATGGACTCCTGGGTCTCACGGTTCCCTTTCCTGCTTCACACCATCATTTTGCTAAAGCATGTCCTCTGGTAGCTCCTAAGTTATGGGAAGTAAATTTTTAGGGTCTCTGCATGTCTGAAAATATTTCAGCCAAGCCGACTCTGGGATATGGGTTTGTGTGAAGACGATTCATTAGGAAGATACTCCCAGGAGCAAGTGGGAGGGGGTGGGGAAGGCAGGGCAGGGAGGAGGAAGCCAGGCCAAGTTCGATTTCACTGGCAGTGCCCGACTCAGCCTTACCAGGGAGCCTTGGGGTGGATACTACATGACAGAGTTTGTCCTGCGAAAGGCAGGGGCGGGGTGTAGGGGAACCTTTGCTGCAGGCACTCTGCCTGGGCCCGAGGGTCCTCACCTGGAGACCACTGATGCCCAGCACATAGGCCAGGAGAGGCCGGCTGGGGGAATCAGGAATGATGTCACCAGGGCAACTTGGCAGCTGTGCTGTCAGGGTCCAACGTTCAATGGAAATAGATATCATTATAGGTGTTCACACCATTTTTGGAAAGAAACGATTTCTAGGCGGGCCCCCTTGGGTGGATTCTCAGAACAATACGTAACTGCCCACTAGGGAGCCACTCCCTGTGCCCCACCCTGTGCCGCCCCCCCCCAGTAGCCCCAGAGCACAGACCCTCAGTTCTTCCATGCAGGCTGAGTGATAGAGAAAGAAGCCACCTCTACCTCTGCCATAGCTTGGTGTCACACCAAGAAAGCAGCGAGGAGGAGTCTGGGGACCTGTTAAAGGAAAGTGGCCCCTTCTTAACCAGGATTGACTGCCGGAAGCTTCATGAAAATGGCCTCGCCCCCAACGCAGAACCCAATTTATATCCAGGACGGTGGCTGTGAGCCAGTCTGGGAAATAGAGTTTTATCTGTCTAATCTTTACAAATACAAGGAGGGTAAGCTGGAGGTTTAGAGAGCAATACAAATGTCATACAACTGGATATACAATTCTAGATTAAACAATTTCTTTTTCCTGAGAATTTTGAAGGCATTGCTCCATTATGTTCTAATTTCTGCTTTCACTGTTGAAAAGTCTAATGCCATTCTCATTCCTTAATAAGCGACTTTCTTTCTTTTTTCTTCCCTTTGGAAGCTTTGAAGATCTACTCTTTTTCCCTGGCATTCTAAGATGTTATGATGATGTAGTTGGTGTGGGGTTGTTTTTCTTGCATTTTGCTGGGTGCTCAGTGGACCCCTTCAATCCGAACCATATGACTTGTGCTATGAATTAAAATTTGTGTTCCCCTTCCTCCAAATTCATATGTTGAAACTTAATCCTCTATGTGATGGTGGGGCCTATGGGAGGTGCTCTGGTCACAAAAAGGAGCAGGGTCCTCATAAAAGAGGCCCCAGAGAGCTCTGTCACCCCTCCACCATGTGGGGACACAGGGAGAAAGAAGACGGATGTCAGTGAATCAGGAAGAAGGCCCTCACCAGTCCCGGATTCTGCCAGGGCTATGGTCTTGGACTTAGCCTTCAGCACTGTGAGGATAAGTGTTGGCTGTTCATGGTATTTTTGTTACAGCTTCCTGAACAGACTAAGATGATCTGCAAAATATTTAGTATCAATACTTCATAATTTCCCTCACTAACTTTTCCATTCTCTCCTTCTGGATCATATAACAGATTGAAAATTTTCTGAGTTGACCTTTTTAGTTTCTTGTCTTTTCTGCTTTCCATCTCTTTCTGCTCTGATTTTTTTTTTCTACTTATTTCAGCCATTATTATTTGAATTTCCAAGAGTTCTTCGTGCATCTGTTACTTTTCCCACAGAGCTCTATTCTTGTTCTGTGCCTGCAGGATCTTTCTGATTTAAATTTTTTCCTCCTTTTTTTCTATTTTGGTTTCATTTTTCCTGTGTTAGAAGATTGCTTCAAATGTTTGGTGATTGCTGGCTGCCAATTCATATTTAACAATGAAGCACTCAGAGTGAGTGAGGAGCTCTTGGGTATGGGGATGCTGATCAACCAGAGGCTTCACTATATGAGAGCACCTGGCAACAAGACCTGTCATTCGGGATCCCCGAACATTAGGACTTGGAGTGTGCACAGTAATCCTTCTATGTCCCCTCTCTGGGTGTGAGCCAGGAGTGGGCTGGGTGGTGATGCTTCTGCTGTTGGAGTTCGGACTTCCTCTCAACCTCTGTTTCTCATCTGCACCTCAAACCCACACTCTGTTGTGCTTGGGTCCCCTCGGCTGGAGCCTTCTGGCTTAATTTCTCCAGAAACAAACCTTTGATGTCCCAAGTCACAGGCTTGAAGAAGTGCTGGAGAGCACCTGAGCCTCTGGGGCTGCTGGACATCCATCACCTTTCACCATTCCTGGGATTTTCCTCCGCAGGCCAGCAAAGGTTGTGTCTGTTGCCTGGCAGAATTACTGATGGCGGCCCTCCTGAGTGGTCCCACTTGGGATCATAAATGTTGTGGCCACCTACCCACACTTCCTTCTAGCCTCTAGGTGTGCCCTGGGCGTCCCTATCCTGGGTCCTGCAGGGGTGTTGGGACCAGCCAACCACCTTCCCTGTGCCCTGCCCCTGCGCTTCACCCAGGGCAGCTTCCCAGGTCCTCCTGGGTCAGTTACCCTCTGTAGCCTTTTTCTAGATTCCAAAATGTTCCTGCAGTTTTGCATCTGTCCCCTCCCTCATTCTCTCAGTCCTTATGGATTTATATATTTAAAAAAATCCATTGATGTCATTTTAGTAGAGCATTGTGAGGGAGAGCTGATGACAGGTGTGATCAGACTTCCACGTTTACCTGCAGTCTGGAGGGGACTCAAGGGAAATGCCCAGCCATTAGGAAGAAACATGGTGGCCATCACACCTCCTGGGTAAGCTCTTCCCCTGCCTCACTGTGGCAGCTCACAGGTTTGCTGCTTAATTAATTTACACATGGGGTTTGCTGGATATCTGTGCATTTACAGTGCACGAGATGGTTATTGGTGCCTTGCAGGGCCTGGTCTTGGCCGGGGATGGGGCAAGACAGTAGATGAGTTCCTGCCCACACAGGCTTACACTATTGGGAGGACAGGTCTTGGGTAATGGGTGCCAGGGCAGGTCATGCACTGGGTCAAGAGGAGGTCTATCTAAGAGCCTGCCAGGCATCTACAACCACCGGGGCCAGACAGGAATAGAGGTATGAGGCATAATGGGTGCCTTCAACAGCATGACGTTTGAAGCTTTGTAAAGGAGAAGTGTAAAGAAAGTGCAAAGAAGCTTTGTAAGGCAGGCAAGCCCTCCCTTCTTCTCCCTTTCCTACCTCAGTCTGCAGAGACACCAGAAGGGCCCCTTTCTGTGTCCTTAGAAAAATCTGCAGCAGCATTGGGTGAACTGATCAGGGCCAACTCTAGTTCCCATGGTCCTAGAGCATCATGAGGATTTTCTTTCACTGGGTCAGATTTGCATAAGTTGTGACAAGAACATATCGGTGGATCTGGGGTCTCTCCCCAGTGTCTAATAAAGCAAAATTCAATTCAAGGTAGATCCTTCTCTGCCCCACCAGACCAAGTGTGGTTCAATTTAATTCACCCGAGATTAATTCCTTGTGCATTCGTTGCACATCCTCCCTCTATTAGTTTTCTATGTTACGTAACAATTACCACTGACCTCAAACTGTATTAGCTCCCAGCTCCGTAAGTCAGAAGTTCAGCATGTTGTGGCTGTGTTCTTTGCTCAGGGAATCACAAGGCTGTAATAGAAGTTTTGGCCAGACTGAGTTTTCTTCTGGAGTCTCTGGGGAATAATTGCTTTCTTGCTCATTCTTTTTTTTTTTTTTTTTTTTGACATATAAAAATTATATATGCTTAAGGTATACAAAATGATGGTTTGATATATGTATACATTGTGAAATGATCACCACGATCATGTCAACACATCCATCACTTCATATAGTTACCATCTGTGTGTGTGTGCATGTGGTTGGGTTTAATTTGAGGTCTGTCCTCATAGCACATTTCAAGTACACACACAGCATTGTTGACTATGGTCACCGTGCTGCACATTAGATCTCCAGGATGTATTCATCCTGCGTAACTTCGACTTTGTACCATCGACTAGCATATCTCCATTCCCCCCAACCCCCAGCTCCTGACAACCTCCATCCTACCTTCTTCTTCTACGAGTTTGACTATTTTAGAGTCCACATGTGAGATAATGCAGTATTTTTCTTTCTGTGTCTGCCTTATTTTGCTTAGTGTAATGTTCTCCAGCTCCATCCACGTTGTAGCAAAGGGTAGGATTTCCCCCGTTTTAAAGGCAGAATAATATTCCATTGTTTCCTTATCCATTTGTCTATCTAAGGACACCTTAGGAGGTTTCCATGTCTTCGTTATTGCGAATAGCGCTGCAATGAACATGGGAGTGCAGATACCTTTTCAAAATCCTGGTTTCAGTTTCTTTGGATATATACCCACAAGTGGGGCTGCTGGGCCATATGGTAGTTCATACCGTTTTCCATAATGGCTGTACTAATTTATGTTCCCATCACCAGGGCACAAAGTTTCCCTTTTCCCCACATCCTCACCAGCACTCATGTTTTGTCCTTTTGAGCACAGCCATTGTGGCAGGTGTGAGCTGAAACCTCCCTGCGGTTTGATGACGAGTGATGTTGGGCACCCTCTCACATAGCTGCAGGCTGCCCGCAGGTCTTCTTTTCATAAGGGTCTATCTAGGGGCTTTGCGCACTCATTCATTTTATTGGTGGAACTGAGCTCCTTGTGGTATTAGGACTAAAGTGCCCTACTGCTATCCCCTGGGGAGTGCTCCCAGCTTCTAAAGGCCACCTGTACTCTTTGTCATGTGCCCCCCTCTCTCTTCGAGCCAGCAGAGGTACATTAAATCCTTCTTATGCTTGGAAACTCCGACTTCCTCTGCTCTCACCAGCTGGAGAAAACTCTCTGCTTTTAAAGCGCTCATGTGATTAGGTTAGGCCCTAATAATTTCCCAGTCTTGAAGTCAGCTGTCCCAAGTACCATACCCTAATCACAGAAATAACCTCCCCCCACCCCGCACCCGGCATTCACAGGGTGTGGACGCACCAGGCTCCCTGTGGGGCAGGGGCCTGGTCTCGGCTCTTCACAGCTGCACTCTGTCCAGGGACACAAGGCTGACACAGATGAACTCAGGCCGGGTGTGGAGAGTGTCAGGAGAGCCATGCTCTCTCTGCTCCCATCACTGTCGCTAACTAGCTGCCTCTCCCTGGGGCTCAGTTTGTAAGTGGCTATACTGGGGTTGACTGAGGGGCTTTATTTCGATGCTAACTCTGGCTGGTTGGCATGGTGCTTGGGGTGCTTCTTGAGGCTTGTGAGGTCAGCCTTGACCCTGGCGGGGAAGAGGATGGTGATTGGTGTCTGTGAAGGACACCCGACGGGCCCTCCAGCCAACTACCGACCTCTATGCCCTTCCAGCTCATTTGTTCAGCACATATTTACCGACGCTCACTTTCCACGGCATTTCAGCCTGCTGCTGAGTTCACACTGAATCATCAGGGAAGTTTTTTTTTTGTGGGAGGAATAACAGGAACTCAAGACTGGGGCACTAGGGGATAAATGGAAGGCATGAACCTGTGTAAAACCTCCGAGCATGAGAGACTCTATTCTGGGGACTAAAACTTCATCCTGTTTTTTTTTTTTTTTTTTTGGTTTGTTTTTTTCTGAAAAAGATAGTGCATTGAACTACTGAACTGGTCAAAAGCATATGACTGAACGCATGACTTCGGCCCCCACACTCTTGATAAAAATTGGACACTCTGCAAAAAATATTTTCCTAGTAACTGTCATAATGTACTCAGATAATTTTGTACTTTGTAGAATTTAATTGTATCTTCCAACCAGAATTTTTGGAAGACAACTTGTGCAAGTTTCTGGAGACTTCCGCAATTTGCTAATAAAGATCCCGGGCTTTTACTCCTCGACAGGACACATTTTGGGTTGCTACCCGAAGTTATGCTTCCCAAATTGCAATCCTAAGACCCCAGATAAATGCTTTTGCTTTATTTTGGTACATCCTCTTTTCTCGGTCAACAAGGGGAAGGAGGAAAACTGACATTCTGCCCATTCTACCTTGATGTGTGCTGCATGGGCCGTCTGCGCCACACGCAGCCTGCCATGGTCTTGTTCTGCTCCGTGGATGCCATGTCCCCCTGTAATCAATAAGAAACCCGAGGCACAGAGAATTCAAGTCACTTACCCTGGGACACACAGGGGGGAGACCCCTAGAAGAAACCATCGCCCCTCTGACAGTATTAAGCACTAGGCTGCTGGATCAAGGGCCCAGGAAAGCAAGAGGAAGCCCCTCACGCCCAGGCCTCCCCCAGCCTCCTGCCCTGACAGTCATTTTCCTACTAACTTGGTCATCCCACCTCAGGGGGCATGTGGCCTGGATGAAGTGATAAAACACCCTCTTTGCACCAAGGAAATTGAGAGCAGAGGGTCAGGGGCTGGTTGCTCTTGGGTCTGATGCCTAATCACTTTTTAAATCCCTGGTGCCTTGTGAAATAAACATGATTAACTTTGGGGGCTGGTTTCTGAAGCCTTGTGAAGAGGAGAGGCCCGAGCAGCCTGCGGACAGCTAATTTGATCAATGGTTGTGATTTCTTCTTCTCGCCTCGTGTCCAGTGCAGATAAAATGGAAGGAGGGCGGAGATGCTTAATTAACCCTGTAATTCTTGCATGGACTAATTAGCATATAGATGAGGGCAGCTCTCCAAGCCTGTCTCTGAACTGTCTCCTGTCTGTGTGCGGAGCGCTGGGCCAGCCCCATGTCACCCAGCCCCCGTCCTTCCCAAGTTCTGCTTGAAAGAGGCCCAGGACAGTGAGGTTGGTAGAGGGGAACTGGGGGCCTCTTATGGACTTAGGAATTTTTAACACAGTCCCTCAACCACTGCTTGAGAACAATATTACCAAGGCTGCTTGGGCTTCTGATTATTTTGGCCTGGTCTGACATTCGGGATACTCTGGGGTCCACTCCCACCCACCCCCTGATGCTGTCTTCCCATGCTGACTATGCGGCCAGGTTGTGGCAGTTGCCCAGGAGGAGGGGTTGGACTCAATCATCTGCCATGTCTTTCTTGGAGGTGCCTCTGTTACCTCTCCCCTCCCTTGTCCAGTTGCTGGGTTCAAGGCTTGGGGCATCTCAGAAGCCCTCTTGGAATTTCCTCCTGGGGCCTCCTATCCCAACCACCCCACCAACTAGGCTGTGGGCATGGCCAAGCACAGCTGGTCACATGGTGGGGGGTTGAGGGTTCCAGCGAGGAGTCTGGCAAAGGTACTGTGTGGCCCAGTGTGTTGGGGAGGGGGTGGCAGGGAAGAGGTAGAACCGTGGGTGAGCCCCTCTGGCACCCCACCCTTCCTGTGTCCCAGCCTGAGGGTCTGCCCTTAAGCTCTACTGCTCTCCCCCACCTCCCTCCCCACCCTGCAGCTCTGGAAGTCTGCCCGCAGTACCATGTGGGGCTGGGGTTTTGAAGAATGAAAACATTTGTTTAACAAAGTCCAGATTTGTTTTTTTTTTTTTTTTAAATTTTTTTATTGTTATGTTAATCCCCATACATTACATCATTAGTTTTAGATATAGTGTT
>NW_022589704.1:109038994-109069537 GCF_004348235.1 Phoca vitulina
TCTGTTCATGTCTTCTGCCCATTTCTTGATTGGATTCTTTGTTCTTTAACAAAGTCCAGATTTGAATTCGATCTGGGCTGAGCATGTGTCCTGATGCACACAGGTTCCACGTGGGTTCCTGATGACCTAAACACATAGGGCGGAGGGGGTGCATAGGACAAAATGGCCAGGACAGGGATGCTGACCCTGCCCCATCCCAGTAGTCCCCATCTGTGAAATGGGGATGATGATACACACTTCACAGATGCTATTTCTGATCTCACAAGAAGAACCCTGAGGGTGGAACCATATCCCCATTTTACAGACAAAACTCTTGGGGTTCAGTGTTGCCATGTCTAGCTCAAGAGGCCAGAGCTGGGAACTGAGCCCAGGGTCCTACATGGACCTGTAGGACTCTGAGCTCCTGTCCTCCCCAGCAGAAGGGGGCAGAAGAGGGCAGAGGGCCCCCATGTAGGGCCTGTCAGGGTGTGCATGCACATGTGTGTACACGTGTGTGTGCCTATGTGTGCATGCATGTGGTCCAGTGCTCAGCAGTCCTGTAGGGCCGCTCTGTGGAGGTGTGTGTCTGTCTCCCCAACACACAGGCCTGAAGAAAGGCCTGTTTATTCTATCACTTATCTTGGTGGGACAGGTGTGGGCAAAGCTTGCAAGTAGCCAGAAATATTTTAAGAGAAATTTTTTATGGAGATAATTGTAAATTCACATGAAGTTGTAAGAAGTAATAACGTTCCCTTGTACCCTCTACCAGGTTTCCTTCAATGGTAATGTTTTACAAAAGTATAGTATAATATCACAAAGTACATGCTGACATGGATACAACCCTCTGATCTTGTTTGGATTTCCCCAGTTTTACTTGCATTCACTTGTGCGTGTGTGCTTATTTGCGCATGGGCATGTGTGTGTGTCTGTGTGTATAGTGATTTGAGGTGTGAGGCTGATCAAGGGGTGGATGTGACCGTGACAGGCAGTAACACACAACAGCCTTAACTGGGTGATGCTGGGACAGGGCTACATGTGGGGAACCCCTCCCAGCAGAGATCTGTCTAGAGGCTGTGAGGTCCAGAGTGGGGGTCACTACTCAGAAGGAGAGGAGGGTTAGGTACCTTCTGGGAGAGGAGGGGGTGGGAGAGCGGGCTCATCTGTCCAGGTGATGCCACTCAGCCGCACACCAGGTGTCTCTGGGTCACAGAGCTGGGAAGGGTAGCAGCAGCTTTGGGCTTTTTACCTTATCAATAGGGAACAGCTATTGGGAGAGTTTCCATAGGGTATGCAAAACAGGCAGTTTCTGAATGGTTAAAACCTTGCTTGTTTGGACTATTTTTTAAAATAATTGGATATGTGAAAATTGGAATTTGTTGCCTGTGGGCTTTTGACCTAATGGGTCCCAGCCAGTGGTAAAGAAATAAACAACGAAGGGGCAATACACACAGGCCATCTTTAGCTCATTTATATGAGTGTGTGTGTGTGTGTGTGTGTGTGTGTGTGTGTGTACATGCCTGTGTGTTCATATAATTTTATCACCTGTGTAGCTTCATGTATCCACCACCACAGTCAAGGTACTGAGCAGTGTTAACACCACAACGTTCCCTCCTGTTGGTGTTTTATAACTCACTGCTAGTCTTTCCCTTCGACCCCCACCCCATGGCAACCACTAGTTTGTCCTCCATTTCTTAAGTGTCGTTATTTCAAAAATTTTATATGAAAGAAATTATAATCTCCTTGGGATTGGCTTTTCTTTTTTTTTTGCTCAGCATAATTCCCTGGAGATTTGTCCAGGCCCTGTGTATTGAGTTTGTTCTTTATTACTGGTTAGCATCCAATGGTATGTAGGTATCACTCTTTAATGATTCACCTGTTGGAGGACCTTTGTGCTGGTTCCAATTTGGCCTATTACAGATAAAGCTGCTGTGAACATTTGTGTATATGTTTTCATGTGAACACAAGTTTTCATTTCTTTAGGATAGTGTTCAGAGTCCTATAGCAATTGCATGTTTACTTTGTAAAGAAACTGCCAAACTGCTTTCCTGAGAGGCTGTACCGTTTGATGTGCCCCAAAGTGTGGGACATCTGGTTTCTCCACCTGCTCCCCCAGTATTTGGTGGTGTCACTATTTTTTACCGTAACTCTTCATAGGTATGTAGGGATATCTCTTGTGGTTTCAATTTCCATTTCTCTAGTGGCTGATGATCATTGACTATCTTTTCGTGGGCTTATTTCCCATCTGTATATCCTATTGAGTGAAATGTGTTCTCATGTTTTTTGTTCTTCAGACTGGATTTATTTTCTTAATGTTGGGTTTTGATCATTCTTTATATATTCTAGATACTAGTCCTTTTTTTTTTAAAGATATATGGTTGGCAAATATATTCCCCCAGTCTGTAGCTTGTCATTTCATCTTCTTTATGTAGGTATTCATAGAACCAAAGTTTTAAATTTTAATAAGACCCAATTTATTAAATTTTCCTTTTATAGATTATGTTTAGGTGTCAAGTCTAAGAACTCTTTGCCTAGCCTTGATCCTGAAGATTTTCCCTTATATTTTTTTTCCTGAAAGTTTTATAGTGTTATGTTTTGCATTTAAATCTATGATCCATTTTGGATTTTTTTTTTTTTTTGTATAAGATGTGAGGTTTAGGTCAAGGTTCATTTTTTTGTTTTTTGAAAAGGCTATTCTTTTGTCTAGTTGGTTTTACACTTTTGTCAAAAATTACTTGGGTTTATTTGCGTTCTCTATTCTGTTCCATTGATTTATGTATTCATTCCTCTACCAATACCACATTGATTACTGTAGCTTTAATATTAGATAGTGAGATTCTTCCCACTAAATTTTTCTTATCTCAAGATTATTTACTATTCTAGTTTCTGTGCCTTTTCATTTAAATTTTAGAAAAGTTTCTCTATGTCTACAAAAAACCTTGCTAGCATTACATTAAATCTATCAATCAATTTGAGGGAGAGTTGACATCTCACTATTTTGAGTCTTCCAATCCATGGAATATCCAAGAAGTGGAATAGCTCTCTATTTATTTAAGTCTTCCTTGATTATTTTCATTAGCATTTTGTAATTTTCAGCATATAGATCCTATAGGTGTTTTGTTAAATGTATATCTAACTATTTCATTTTCTTTTGAGCAGTTGTAAATTGTATTGTGTTTTAAGTTTTGCTTTCTGTATTTCATTTCAGAAATGTGATTGATTTTTGTGTGTCGATCTTACATCCTGTGACCTTGCTGAACTCCATTATTAGTTGTAGGAGGGGTTTTTTTTTTTTTTTTTTTAGATTTCTTGAGATTTTTCTATGTGGTTAATCATGTCATCTTCAAATACAGTTAGTTTTTTTTTTCCTTCTTGACGTCTTTTCTTTTCTTTTTCTTGCCTTACTGTAGTGACTAGAACTTCTTGGGGGAAATATTCAGTTTTTTTGCCATTAAGTATAAACATTAATAGTTGCAGGGTTTTTTTTTTTTGTGGGGGGGTAGATGTTCCTTAACAAGTTGAGGTAATTCATCTCTTCCTAGTCTTCTGAGAGTTTTTTCCTTTTAAATTGTGAATGGGTGTTGGATTTTGTTAAAGGCTTTTTATGCACCCACTGATATGATAAATGGTTTTTCTTTAACTTGTTGATATGGTGGATTATACAGATTGATTTTCAAATGATGAGTAAGTTTTGCATTCTTGGAATAAGTCCCACTTGATCACAGTATATAATTCTTGTTGCACGTTGTTGGATTTCTTTTAAATTTCATTGAGGGTTTTGTATCTAAGTCCATGAGTGTAGTTTGGTCTTTGATTTTGGTATGAGAGTATTCTCTCCTCTTCTGTTTTATGGATGAGATTGTGTAAAATTGATGTTACTTTTTCTTTCAAATGTTTGATGGAAATTTCCAGTGAAACCAGCTGGTTCTGGACATTTCTTTCTTGGAAGCATTTAAATTATGCATTCAACTGGATTGATAGTTACAGGACTAGTCAGATGTCTATTTTATCTTGATCGAGTTTTGGTACTTTATAGTCTTCAGTGACTTGGTTCATCTCTTCTAAGTTGTCAAATTTATGAATATAAAGGTGTTCACAGTATTCCCTTATTACATTTTTAATGACAGTAGAATCTGGAGTCATATTGGTGATTTGTGTCTTCTCTCTTTTTATTTTTGTTAGTCTTGCTAGAGGCTTATCAATTTCATTGATTTTTTTTTTAAAGAACCAATTTATTCTTTCATTTATTTTTCTATATTGTTTCTCTATCTTCAATTTCATTGACTTCTCTTTTTATTATTTAATTCTTTGTGCTTGCTTTCCACATATTTTGCTCTATTTTTGCTAGTTTCTTGATGTAGGAACTTAGGTTGATTTGACATTTGATTTGAGATTATTGATTAGATTTTATTAATTTCTAATGTAATTATAAATAATAAATACAAATATAAATTGTGCTATAAATTTCCCTCTCAGCCCTGCTTTAGCTGCATCACATATATGTTGTGTTTTCATTTTCGTTGTGTTCCATGTATTTTTAAATTGCCTTTGAGGCTTCCTTTTTGACTTGTGGATTATTTAAAAGTGTGTTGTTTAATTTCCATGTGTCTAAAGATTTTCTTGTTGTGTTTTTTTTTTAATTTTTTTATTGTTATGTTAATCCCCATACATTACATCATTAGTTTTAGATATAGTGTTCCATGATTCATTGTTTGTGCATAACACCCAGTGCTCCATGCAGAACGTGCCCTCCTCAATACCCATCACCAGGCTAACCCATCCTCCCACCCCCCTCCCCTCTAGAACCCTCAGTTTGTTTTTCAGAGTCCATCGTCTCTCATGGTTCGTCTACCCCTCCGATTTCCCCCCATTCATTCTTCCCCTCCTGCTACATTCTTCTTCTTCTTTTTTTTTTCTTAACATATATTGCATTATTTGTTTCAGAGGTACAGATCTGAGATTCAACAGTCTTGCACAATTCACAGCGCTTACCAGAGCACATACCCTCCCCAGTGTCCATCACCCAGTCACCCCATCCCTCCCACCCCACCCCCCACTCCAGCAACCCTCAGTTTGTTTCCTGAGATTAAGAATTCCTCATATCAGTGAGGTCATATGATACATGTCTTTCTCTGTTTGACTTATTTCGCTCAGCATAATACCCTCCAGTTCCATCCACGTCATTGCAAATGGCAAGATCTTATTCCTTTTGATGGCTGCATAATATTCCATTGTATATATATATATACCACCTCTTCTTTATCCATTCATCTGTTGATGGACATCTTGGCTCTTTCCACAGTTTGGCTATTGTGGACATTGCTGCTATAAACATCGGGGTGCACGTACCCTTTCGGATCCCTACTTTTGTATCTTTGGGGTAAATACCCAGTAGTGCAATTGCTGGATCATATGGTAGCTCTATTTTCAACTTTTTGAGGAACCTCCATACTGTTTTCCAGAGTGGCTG
Source organism: Phoca vitulina (assembly GCF_004348235.1). Lineage (NCBI taxonomy): Eukaryota > Metazoa > Chordata > Mammalia > Carnivora > Phocidae > Phoca > Phoca vitulina. The sequence continues at coordinate 109,044,441 of NW_022589704.1, forward strand.
CACCAGCTTGCATTCCCACCAACAGTGTAGGAGGGTTCCCCTTTCTCCGCATCCCCGCCAACATCTGTCATTTCCTGACTTGTTAATTTTAGCCATTCTGACTGGTGTGAGGTGGTATCTCATTGAGGTTTTGATTTGGATTTCCCTGATGCCGAGCGATGTTGAGCACTTTTTCATGTGTCTGTTGGCCATTTGGATGTCTTCTTTGGAAAAATGTCTGTTCATGTCTTCTGCCCATTTCTTGATTGGATTCTTTGTTCTTTGGGTGTTGAGTTTGATGAGTTCTTTATAGATTTTGGATACTAGCCCTTTATCTGATATGTCATTTGCAAATATCTTCTCCCATTCTGTCAGTTGTCTTTTGGTTTTGTTGACTGTTTCCTTTGCTTTGCAAAAGCTTTTTATCTTGATGAAGTCCCAATAGTTCATTTTTGCCCTTGCTTCCCTTGCCTTTGGCGACGTTTCTAGGAAGAAGTTGCTGCGGCTGAGGTCAAATAGGTTGCTGCCTGTGTTCTCCTTTAGGATTTTGATGGACTCCTGTCTCACATTTAGGTCTTTCAACCATTTGGAGTCTATTTTTGTGTGTGGTGTAAGGAAATGGTCCAGTTTCATTCTTCTGCATGTGGCTGTCCAATTTTCCCAACACCATTTGTTGAAGAGACTGTCTTTTTTCCATTGGACATTCTTTCCTGCTTTGTCAAAGATTAGTTGACCATAGAGTTGAGGGTCCATTTCTGGGCTCTCTATTCTGTTCCATTGATCTCTGTGTCTGTTTTTGTGCCAGTACCATACTGTCTTGATGATGACAGCTTTGTAATAGAGCTGGAAGTCCGGATTTGTGATGCCGCCAGCTTTGCTTTTCTTTTCCAACATTCCTCTGGCTATGCGGGGTCTTTTCTGGTTCCATACAAATTTTAGGATTATTTGTTCCATTTCTTTGAAAAAAGTGGATGGTATTTTGATGGGGATTGCATTGAATGTGTAGATTGCTCTAGGTAGCATTGACATCTTCACAATATTTGTTCTTCCAATCCATGAGCATGGAACGTTTTTCCATTTCTTTGTGTCTTCCTCAATTTCTTTCATGAGTATTTTATAGTTTTCTGAGTACAGATCCTTTGCCTCTTTGGTTAGATTTATTCCTAGGTATCTTATGGTATTGGGTGCAATTGTAAATGGGATCGACTCCTTAATTCCTCTTTCTTCTGTCTTGTTGTTGGTGTATAGGAATGCCACTGACTTCTGTGCATTGATTTTATATCCTGCCACTTTACTGAATTCCTGTATGAGTCTAGCAGTTTTGGGGCAGAGTCTTTGGGATTTTCCACATAAAGTATCATATCATCTGCAAAGAGTGAGAGTTTGACTTCTTCTTTGCCGATTTGGATGCCTTTTATTTCTTTTTGTTGTCTGATTGCTGTGGCTGGGACTCTTGTTGTGTTTTTATTGGTTTCTAGTTTCATTCCATTACGGTCTAAGAGCTCAGTCTATGTCATTTCAGTTCTTCTAAACTTGTTGAGACTTAAATTTTTTTTTATTTGAATATAGTTGACACACAATATTATATTAGTTTCAGTTGTTAAGAGTGGTTTTTTTTAAGTTTTTATTTAAATTCCAGTTAGTTAAAATACATTATAATATTAGTTTCGGGTGTACATTTTAGTAATTCTATACTTCCATGCAACACCTGTTGCTCATCACAAGTGCACTCCTTAATCCCCATCACTTGTTTAACCCATCCCGCATCCACCTCCCCTCTGGTAACTCTCAGTTTGTTCAAGAATGGTTTTATAGACCAAGATATTGTCTGTCTTAGTGAATGTTCCATGGCCACTTATTAAATGTGTATTCTGCTATTTTGGGGTGGAGTGTTATACATATGTTAATTAGAGCTTGTTGAGTAGTTGTGTTGTTTGCAATCCTTCTATATCCTTGCTGATTTCCTGCTTAGTGGTTCTGTAAGTTGCTGAGAGTGTTGAAGTCCCAACTATAATTTTAGCTTTATGTTTTTCTTTTTAGCTCTTTCAGTCTTTGCTTCATGTGTTTTGATGCTCTGTTGTTTGGTGCATACACATTTAAGATTGTTATGTCTTCCTGGTAGTTTGGTCCTTTTATCATTATGTGATATCCCTCTTTGTCTTTAGAAATTCCTCTTATGAAGTCTATTTTATCTGATATTAATATAACCACACCTGCTTTAAAAATTTTTGTATGACCTTGGACAATGAATTCCCTTTTCAGCTTTGGGTCTCAGTTTCTCATCTGCAAAATGGAAGGAGAGATTTGGGGTCAAACAAGGTTGCCTTGAAGACCCAGTGGTAATGTCGCATGACTCACACCTCCTCCCATGTTCTCTGTGTAGGTGATGCTCTGTGGTGCCTCTGTGTGAAGGATTCTTTCCTTGGTGAGTGCAAGCCTGGGGAGCAGGCATGAGGCCCAGGGCAGTGGAACAGGGCAGGAGGAGGCCCGGGGGAAGTATCTCACTGAGCTGGACTTGAGTGAGAGTCCAGGGCCCCTAAGAAGCTGGTCCTTGAGGTGAGGGAAGGGAGCGGCAGTGAAGGAACTTACCCACTGGTTCCTGTATGCCACTGGATAAAGGTTTGTCTTTGGGGTATTAGCCCCCGGCTCCTCCATACCCATGTGTGTAGATGCTGTGGCTTCTCTGGGGATGTCAGTAGGGATGCTCAGGTGGCAGGGGTGGCAGGGGCAAGGGCAGGGGGCAGGCACTTCATTTCATCTGTGTGAAGTTGGTCAGAGACCACGTGGAGCAGGAACAGAGACAGGAGGGCGAGAGGACCTGAAGCAGCAGCCTCAGCCATCTCTGTTCTCACTGTCAGTGATACTCATCCCTTCCTTCCTTCATTGACTCAGCCGAACATCATACCATGTACGGATGGCTTGATTATTCTTGGACCACTTTTTCAACACTCAGGCACATATGACCTTTTTTTTTTTTTTCCCCTGAATGTGACCATTCTGAGCCACTGGCTCCCAGCTCTGGGATGGGGGAGGCTGAGCCATCTGTGATGCAGGGTGAGGCTCTGCAGCATGCCATGGCATCCTCTACCCATTGCTCTATCCCATTGGGGTCCAGGAGCTCCATGACCTCACAGTTGCAGGGGCTCCAGCACTTCTGTCATGCTGGAGTGTTCTGCCAGGGGTGCCCTAACAAGACCCCTTGCATCCGCTCTGAGCTGCATGGAGTGGGGATCTTGTCTGGCTCAGCTCTGATGTGCCCATCTCCATCCACATGACAGTTGCTTTTGTGAAGATTTGCTCAGTAAATTGCCTTGTGTACTACGGTGCACCGTCTGAAAGATCACCATTAATGCATAGTTCTTGCTAGGTTTCAAAGACCTTCCCATGGGTCCCTAGCCTGTGCGATGATAGCAGAGATGAAAACCAGTGGGGGCAGATGACGGAGCTGTTGGGAAAATCCCAGAGTCAGAGGGAAGACATTTGCCTGATAACTGCTCCAGTCTGCAGGAAGTCAAGAAAAACCTTTTTTTTTTTTTTTTTTTTTTGGCTTGCCTTTCTCTTTTTTCTTCTGGCGGGTGGCAGTGATTCAGGCTATGTTTCCAATGAGGACATATGGTAGAATTAACGAATCTCTTCCACTGTACATTGCAGGCCACATTTAGTATGGAGAGGATGTGAAGTTTTCCTTGGTGATAATAATGCCAGCAGCTGTCATCTTCCAAGCACCTACTCGGTGTCAGATCGTAGCAGGCACTGTCTCATTTTATCTTCATGACAGCCCTGAGGGTAGGTGTCATTACCCAATGTCACCTGTTCTGGGTGGGGGCTTTGGAAATTCCTTTGTTCATGTTGGGGGTGGGGTGGGGCTGGGTCCTCTCAGTTGCTCTGAACTCAGGCTGTGGATGAGGCCTGTGTGAGCCATGGGTGCTATTAGGAGGATCATGGAGGAGTGAGGATGGGGGACCAGTGCTCCAGGGAGTAGGTGCCCCAGCCAGTGGGGTGGGATAGGGCCCCTGGTACACAGAAGGGGCAGGGCACTGGCATCAGCCTGGACCCTGGGTGGACCTGTGTCTGGACCCTAGTGGAACTTGGGGACAGTCATTCTTCTGGGGCAGAACTTCTGTCTTAGTCTGTCCAGCTTTGGAGCCACAGGGTTCCTTTGGGAGTAGAGTTTGAAGAACCTGGCCTGCATTTTCTCCCATTATTCCATTCCCCGGGCCTGCATAGAGCATCCACTGGGCTGGAAGCTGTGCAGGGTCCTGGGGATAAAAAAGTAGAAGACAGGGAGTGGGTGCGTGCAACCCTGGTCCTACTGCAGGTGTCTGAGCCAAGTGGCCCTGGGCTGCTCCACGTGTGGCCTCAGATGGAGCCTCCTCCTCTCTGGACCCCAACTCTTCAGCAGGAAAGGACAGGTTTGAGGCAGATGATTTCTAAGAGCTGCCCCTTTATGATATGGAGGTCACCACTCCAGGCACTGGCGACAGGATAGGCACCCCGAGGTGCGAGGCGGCTGTTGGGGCCCCGCACAGACCCAGCCCTCAGGCTGGTGTCATGTGAGTTCCAAGGACTTCCAGTTTTTCAAGAGAAGCCAGAATTTAGATTTTATGCAGTAACTCCTGGGTTTTAAAAGCTGGTAACAAATTAACAACAACCACAGCAACAACAACACTGAAAGCTAAACAAGGCCCCTTTGCTAGCTGGTTGTCCCACAGGAGCCACTGGGCACATCTGGGCTAGGGCTCTGAGTCCATGAAAACAAATCTCTACAAGGAGGGAGGAGGTATCGGCATCTGAATCAGCACTGCCCCCTCCCACCCATGCCCTGTGTCTCCTTCCTTCTGTGCTGCTTCCCAGTGCCTGGCACAGGTCTGGGGCCTAGTGGACTGTTAGTAATTTCTGAGGAGGTGATTTCTTTCATACATCCTCCATGACTTTCCATCAGGGGTCCAGAGCTTTGTGCTTCAGGGTCATGGGGGTAAGCATGTGTGAGAGTCTGTGAGAGTGGTTGCATGTGTGTGTGTGAGATGTGTTTGTGTGTATGAGTGGGTGTGATCAGTGTGTATGTATGTGTGATTGTGTGCCTATATGAAAACGTGTATGAGTGTGAATGTGTATGAGTTATGCGTGATTATGAGTGTGCATATGAGTTTGTGGGTAGGAGCAGGTGTGAGTGTGGGTGAGTGTGTACAGGACAGAGTGTGTGTATGAGCAGGTTTGAGTGTGGGTAAGTGTGCATGAGAGACTAGTGATAGGAGCAGGTGTGAGTGTGGGCGAGTGTGGTGCCATTTCCTTCAGAGTCTGGGGTTGCTTTGCAAGCTGAGCACTTTTGCTCCGGACTCCTGCTGGTTGCTGACAAGAACATAATTATTCCATGCTGCCCATTCCCTCGGCTCCTGTCGAAGATGTTTTCCCCACAACAAAAGGGACTAAGCACTTTCCCTCCTCTGGTGTCAAGCATGGGCCTGGATCCCCGCACCTCTGCCTGGACTATTGCCCCTGGAGCCCTGCTGGAGAGGCCGTGTGGCATGGCCCTGAGACCATGATGGGAGGGACAGGGGCCTAGGCATGTGAGTGGGGACATCCTGGACCAGCCATCCTGCCAGCTGAGCACATGGAGCAGCCCTAGTCAACGTCGCACAGAACCCAAGAATCACCCAGCCAAGTCCTACCTCAATTCCCAACCCACAAAATAGTGAGATGTTATAAAATGGTATTGTGCGAAGCCACTAAATCTTGGGATGGTTTGTAAAACAGCAACAGATAAGCAGAATAATCAATTCCTTTAATATTTCCCAAATGGTAATGTGTCATATTTGCTAAAAGATTTCTTTCATGCTGCTTCAGTTTAGGAAGAACTATGTCAGCAAACTGTGACAATTAAAAAAAAGAAGAAGAAGAGGACGAAGAAGCCCAAATCCCAGTGAGACCCAGGCTAACTCATTCATTTGGATTCAGTTCTAATGATGATTACTTATTTCCCCTTGTTAGCAGCATCACTGGTAACTAAAGTTAGCCTTGGCTCAAAAATCAATGTGTTATTTTAGAGCCCAAAGTAGGGAGTGAAGTGTCTGATGATTGACGACAGGACAGCGGGAGCTCGGCTGGCTCTGGGCCTCACTCCCTTCTCTCGGGCTGCCTCCTGGGTGGCAGCGGGGGGGCAGCCAGCCCCCTGCCCTGGTGGCCCACAGCCTGTGTTGAGGCATAGAAGCCGTCAGCCAGTGTCCATCCTCAGGCCAGGCCGTCCTGGAGGCAGCGAGGCAAAGCGAGTCCACCGCTGCTTGCTGTTGTGAGCTGAATTGAGTTTTCACCCATTCGTATGTTGAAGTCCAAACCCCCAGCTCCTCAGCATGTGACCTTATTTGTGCATCCAACGTGCGTGGAGTCCTCGTGAGATGAGGAGGTTAGGACACAGATACACACAGGGAGGACGATGGGAAGACACTGGGGGGATGGGCATCTACAAGCCCAGGAGATGGGCCTGGGACCCATCCCTCCCTCACAGCCCTCACACAGAACTTGCCCTGCTGACACCTCGGTTTTGGACTTCATTTTGACAGCCACCGACCTGCACTGCATTCCTGGGCATCATGTTTGGTTACCCATTCACTGCCCACCGGTCCACCACTCTCCCCATGCTCTCAAGACCCTCCCAAGCTTGACCCTACTCCTTCCCAGGATGACGCTCACAGGACCACACTTCACTTGTCCCAGTGGCCCTTTATGCCATTTGTGGGGTTTTGCTCTTTATGGTTTCATTAATGTGAGGTGGGGGGTCCCACAATTGGGACAAGCAGGAGTGATACTCCAGCTGAGTCCTCTGTGTCTTATGGCTGAGAAATCCCCAGGGTGGGACAACCCAGTAATTCTAAATCAAAGCTCGGCTAGCACCGGCCCACCCCCATGTTGTCTCTGACAGAGCACATTTGGACCCACTGGGCCCATTCTTCGTTTGTTCCAGCCAGGCTCCTCATGGCACAGTTATCCTGCACATGAAGGCTGAAGCCAAGGCTGAGGCAGGAGAGGGGCCTCCCAGGAGGGGCCACCCCAGAGGTGAGGGTGAGGCCGGGCAGGCCTAAGAGGCCATAGCCGTGGGCAGCGGCTGTCAGAGGGCCGAGGCTGCAGGAAGGACAGGGTGTGGAAGGAGGGCACAATGTGGGTTGGGAGCAAGGACTGCAAAGCCTGGCAGGGCTGAACTGTTCACTGAGTCACAGAGGAGCCGGCGGTAAGCTGTAGTGGGAGAGGAAAGCAGGCCAAAGGCTCAGTGGGGAGAGGCCTGCGGCCAGCCTGGCGGTGTCCTGCTTCCCGGAGCAGCGCCTCTTTAGCGTCCCTGGCATTCGTACGTGGTGGTTGCACACCAGCTTCCTGGACGCAGGGTGATTTTTTGGGAGGCATCTTGGGAGGCAGTGAGGGTGGATGGGGAGAAGTGGGGCTGCCATGCAGGCCAACTCCCCAGGGAACACTGGCTAGAGTGGCCTTCAGAGATGTCCCATGGTGGGCCGAGATGGCCTGGCCCTGCCTCAACCAGCCGCTGGACAGGGGCTGCCCGGGAGGGCGGGACCTCGGGCCAGGCTGCTCTCTGCAGCTGGGGCCCACCCTGCAGTGGCTGACAGCACCCCAGCAGCCTAGCAACCATTCGGGGCTTCCTGCCTCTGCCCCTGCTCCTGCAGGCCCCCTCTCTGCTGTGCTCTCCATCTTCCGTCCCCCAGTATGCAGGGTTTCCCAGGGACACATGTCCTCCTCCCCTCAGGCCTGGCTGTCTCCACAGGTGTGACAGGCAGAGGCCTCTGGTGCCTGCCCAGCTCTGTGGGACCAGCTCTCTGCTGATGCCGTGTGCTTGGTGTCATCACAGGTGCTGTGGGCTCAGCTGGGCCCTGCCCCACTCCTCCAGGAGCACAGTCCCTCCCACTGGGCACCCCACCGTAAGTAGGGTACGTCTTGCTCGGCTCACTGCTCAGCTGTGTGTGTTCCCAGCCCTTGGTGCCGCCACCCTTGAGGCCCGTGTCCTCTGCCTGTCACACCTGTGGTGATTGCATTCTTTCCCTTACTCTTTCCTGAGGGCATCCACTGCCCTAGGTCACTGGGGTCAGGGCTGCTCCTCTCCCTCAACCTGAGCCAAGTGACCAGAGGAGGGTACTTGAACCGGGAACCTATTTGTGGCCGCCCAGCCACCTAGGCCCCAGAGAAAGCCACCGAGGGCTTGAGCTGGGCCAGTCAGGTTCCAGAAGTGGACCCTGAACTGGGGAAGCCAACAGAGCCTGTGGTGAGAAAGGGACGGGGAAGGGGCTGCTGTGGTCCAGAGAAGGGGAGAGCAAGCAGAGCACAGAGAGGGAGAACGACCCAGTGGCCAGGGAGTGTCTGCCTCAGGGAGCCCCACCCCCCTGGGCCTGCTTGTGCTTTTAGGAAGGGCATCCCAGACCTTTCCCCAAGGCAGCCTTGGTTTTCGCCAAACCAGTAACCAACTCATCCTCAGGTAGGGCTCCTACAAAATTGGTGTGTGGCCGGCCCGGGCCAGCCCTCTGCGGAAGGTGTGAGGAGAGCAGGGGTGAGGGGCACTCAGGGAGAGCTCAAGTTGGGGAGATGCCGCCTGTGAGCACCTGTCCCTCTTCAGGCCGAAGTTGAGGGCAGGCCCAGGAGTAGCTGGGGTCCTGCAGAGGGGCGATTTCTGGGCCTCTTCTTGAGATGGTGCCAGCCGGGTGCCGCCTTACAGGCCTTCACAAAGGCAGGACTCTGAGCAAAGAGGCCAGGTGAGAATGTGCCCCGGGCATGCTTGGACATGCAGACCACGATTTGCGCCCAGAAAGAGGCCCTGCGGCTTTATTTATGTGGCCTGAAATTGGCAACTACCTAAGGTCCACCTTAGGGGAATGACCATCTAAATTTTGGAGCGATTTGAATGAATGTCTCGCAGCCATTACAGGGTTTACTAAACATATGAATTAACACCATCAAGTGCTTGCAATGTGACCTCGAGTACAAAAAGCAGGCTATAGAATCATACCCCAATCTCGTAATTTTGCTTTGTGAACAAACAGAAGGTAAGCATAGAGAAAAGCTTGGAAGGAAATATATGAAAAATTTCTGGTGACAGTGACAGTAGTCAACAGTGAGTTTCTGGGTTTTAAATTTTTTGGTATTTTACATATTTTCTATGAAGACAAAAGTTATTTAAAAAAAATAAAGAGACTGTGAAATGCTATTGCTATGTTGGTATCAGGTGGGTATGAATGAATTCAGGCTTCCCATCCTGCAAACGTCCTGATCATGTCAAGGCAGAGCCTGTGCTGGGCTCAGAGGCCAAAGGGGACGATGATGGGCCCAGCCCATGGGAACCGACTATGTACTGGGGCAGCTGACCGAAGACCAGGCCTTCCAGCTGTGGTGAAGGGGAGCAGGGGTGGGGGAGGGGGTACAGACAAATCTTCTTAGAGGAAGAGGCCCCAGAAGGACCTGGCCTGAGGGCAAACCAAAAATCTCATCTTCCTGGGATGGAGGCCTCAGTAGGCCCTCCCATGCATGCCATTCTCCTGGCTGCCTGCAGGAAATGCAGTGGGCTGCCGGCCGCCGCGTACTCTCTTTTCTCCGGAGGCAAGTCAGCTGGGTCTAGTCCTCACTGGGCAATTCGCCAGCAAGGGCCAAGACAAAACTCTTAGGGGCCTCTATTTTCTCACCTGCATAACTGAAGTGGTCACCTACCAGCAGCTGAGGGCCTCAGCCGGGTGCCGTCATGCAGAGGCTTCCGAGGGAGAGGCCATGTCATGCCAGGCCAGTGGGCAACAGCTCAGTGTGGGCTCTAACTGCATCTCAGCCCGGGGCCTGGTGCTGGGGAGTTGTGGAAAACACAGGATGGTGCTCCTGTCGGGGCCGCAGGGTCAGGGAGGGCCTGGGGTAGGAGCTCAGTCCCCACACCTGGTCCAAGCGTCTGACGGAAGGGGCTAGGTACTGCTCATGCCTGACACCTATTTCGCTGAATGAGTGAAGGGTGAATGAATAAACAGTGTCTGGTCTTTGGCAGACACTGGTTTTTGCCTAAGGCTGGCATGCTGAAAGATGCAGTGAATTTGGCCCCGGGATGGTCACTGTAACGCCCGGAGCCATCTCTTCTGCACCTGTGCATTCCTGCAGTCCTGTCAGGAAGGACATCCCCAGGCAGCGCTGGGGTACCTGGTCGTGGCTTGTGAGGAGGAAGCTACATGAGCAGCACTAATTCCCAGGGTTTAATTCTGGCCTCACCAGTCCCTCTGACCTTCCCCACCCCCACACCACTGCCTTTCTGGGATCCCCAGGGCTCCCAGGTGCCTGCCAGTGTGGTCTTCCCTTTCCTGCTCCCCCAAGAAGCTGCCCTGTGTATAGGGTCCTCATGAGGATGCTCAGATGCTTGAGAGGGCCCAAGCTGCCAGTCCCAGAGTACTCCCCACACTTCATCCCAGGGGAGCCCGTATAGCCAAGGCTCTCCTTCCTTCCTGTGCAGGGCTCAGAGCTGATGCCATTCAAGGGCCAGCCGGCCCCCGTCTGCTCTCCTCGTCCCTCACGGCCAGGCAGCCCCGCCTCAGCCCCAGCCTGGGAGACTCACGTGTGGGTGGTGGTCAACGGGCACACGGCAGGGGAAACTTCCTGGCTCCCCTGTGGTTTGCAGGCTGAGGCCCAGGGCCTGGTTCTGGCTTAATTGTGAGCAGAAGTGATGAGTGTAACACCCAGACTGGGCATTTCATTCTGATGTCAGGCCCTTCAGAGTTCTTTTCCTCTTCCAGTGACCAGCAGAATTCCAGATGTAGCCCTGAAACTCCACTCGGGTCTTGAGGTGAGGGAAGCCTTTCTGGGGGTTTCACGGTGTGAGCGAGGCTACCGCTCGCTGTCTTGTAAGTCACTCAGCGTGGGTTGTCAGCTGTCCCAGGGCCGGCAGCATCCCGACTGAAACAGGCCCTGTCGAAACTGCATCTTGCCCAGAAAGGAAGCGCTCCTTCCACTGAAGGGGCCCTGGTGACTCATCTAGTTCAACCCTTTCATTTCACAGCGGGAGAAACTGAGGCTGGAGATGGGAGGACAGCATCTCCAGTCACAGCCTGTTGGAGACACAACTGGAACTGGGTCTCTGCCTGTTGTGTTGCCCGCCCCCCGCCTTTTTTTTTTTTTTCTGAATCATGTTGCCTCCAGAGTGGATCTGTGGAAATGCTTCCAAAGCAGAACAGAAAAATGAATGGCCTGACTTTGGGGTGAGGGAGAGTTAATAAAGTAGAAAAACCTCTCACTGAACACTCATTATTAAAGTTAGCCTGAGGCCAAGAGGGTGTGTGCAGCTGCTGTCCCCCAGGCTGAGGGCTTCCTGGCAGGAGGGACGGCCCGGGGAGGCCAGGACACCTTCGCGCCAAGAGTGTAGAGCGCAGACCGGCCTGAGGTCCGTGAGGAGCGGAGACAGCGGAGACCTGGCGCCCGACAGCCCAGAGGGGTCGGCGATGGACTGCCTCACTCACGGCTAGGCCCTTCCTGGACAGCCCTGCACCAAGGAGGTTGTATCAGCCCTGTTCCAGAGGAGGCTTGCAGACGTGAAGGGACTTGTCCAGGCCACGCAGCTTGTGGGTGGTAGAGCTGGGGTTTGACCCTGGGTTGTGTGGCCCCGGGACCTGTGCGTTCTTAGGACCAGCCCATGGTGCTGCTGCAGAAAGCCTGGTTAGCATCCCGGTTTTGCCACATTTGAGCTGTGTGTCCTTGGGCACTGCTTTGCTTCTCTGAGCCTGTTTCCTCACCTGCCCATCAGATGGAGGTGCTGGGGCGATCCTGGGACTGGTTCCTGGTGTTCCCACTAGCTTGGCAAACAATGTGTGGGATGCCAGGCACTGCCCAGCATATGGTAAGCCTACCCTTGACTGTGATTTCAGAGGCTCCAGGCTGGGGCCGTGCATTTACTGGGGTCCTTGGAGGTTTCTCAAGCACAGACTGCCCTTGGAGATCAAGTACTTCTACCCCAGTGACCTGTGTGGGTGCCTGCACCCGGCACGTTCCCCAGAAGAGAAGTCTGTTTTCCCTGAGGCTTTGTGGGTGGTGTGGAGAGAGAAACGGCCCTTTCTGGGAAGGAAGGAAGAGAGAGGGTGGTGGGAAGAGCAGCTGGGGCCTGAGCACAGAGGTCAGGTGAGGGGAGCAGACGATGCCGGGAAGAGCGTATTGATTTCCTCCTTTTAAAAATGGACTCAAGTGGAATCATTCATAATGTGCTCTCCCCACTGCTGACAATACCCATTGCCATCACTGTCGGGGAAATGGATTTGCAGCACTCTCAGAAAAAGAAAACACATTGCCTGAGATGTGCAAAGAGGGCTTGGTTCCCTTCCCAAATGCTTTCTGGACAGCCTGCTGATGACTGTCTGGGACAGAGGGCAGCAGGATGCACTGTCAGGGGCTGCTTCCAGGAGGTGGTCTGCATTGAGTACTGTGGCCATAACATGCAGTCAACCCCTGGTGAGCTGGGCCTCCAAGGGGGTGTGGATGGAGCTTGGGGGTCAGGAAGCCACCTGGGGGAGGCCGTGTTTGAGCTGAGTCTCCAAAGCAGGAGTGGCCATGGGGAGCATTTTAGGTAGAAGGAGGCCATACCCAATTCCCCGGGGCCAAGCGGCTCCTTGCAGGGAACCAGGGGAAGCCTCGTGTGACTGGGACCCAAAGGGTGAAGGTGGGAGATGGGGTGGCTAGAGAGGTGGGCTGGGCTGGTCCTGGAGGTTCTGATGCTTTTCCTTGCTGCCACTCTTTGGGGGCTTCAGTCCAGTGTGGACCAGAACACCTTGGGAGACAAGAGTGGGTGTCTGATCAACCCAACATGCCTCTCTTGGGCCTGGAGCTGGGCAAAGGGAGACTGACTGGAGGTCACTGTTCTGCTTTCCTTAGTTTTGGCCTGAGGCTGTGTGGCAGCACGTCAGCCACCAGGCTCAGCTAGCCATGGCCCCTGAGCCAATCCCCTGCCCAGCCAGATGGTTTCTCCTTGCCAGCAGGGATCAGGAGACTGCCACATCGAAGGAGTGTCTTGGTGTTGGTTAGTTTATTCACTCATTTATTCATTCATTCATTCATTCCCCAGGAGGCCTGCTGGGTAACCCATGGCGAGCTGGACTCCTAGCATTAAGGAGGCCATGTGGACAGACACAGGCGTTGGAACCAGCCAGACCTGCGATCAAGTCATACATGCTAGCGAGTGACCTTTAGAAAGCCATCTGAGATCTCTGAGCCTCAGTTTTCTCAACAGCAAAATGGTGCTAACCCTTATCAGATGGTTGTGGGTAACCCTAAAAGTAGCTGGCAAGTCCAGGCCACCATCTGGCCACCAGGAGCTCAACAAGCTTCCTCCATTTACCTGGACACAGTGGGAAGGCTGAGCCTCAGGGCCTTGGCATATGCTCTGTCCTTGCCTGGGGCACTCTTATTTCCTGATGCCCTGCGGTCAGCTCCTAGACTCCCTTCAGATGCTTGCTTAGCTGTCACCTGCTCTCCCCACCACCTCCCCAGTCCTATGCACACTGCCATCTGATGTAGACTTGTGAACTTCATGAGGGCTAGAGCTTGTTTTATTCCCTGGGTCTCTTCTGTGCCTGGGACAGTGCCTGGCACATTGCAAAGGGTGAAAGGACACTGCTGAGATGAACTTTGCCATGCAAGGGCACAAGCACTCTGCTTATTAATCTCCAAAGCCACAGAGACAAGGGCCCAGTGTCTCAGTGGCAGGGGCTCTGCTAATCTTTCTGAGCCTCAATAAGGTGGGCACAGAAAGCGCTGAGCTTTGAATCAGACAGAACTGGTTGTCTGTGTTTGTGTGTGTGTGTGTGTGTTGGGGGAGGGGTGCAGTGTGGCCCAGGTCTCAAATGAATGAGGCTCTCTCTCTGCCTGTGAGGAGCTCCTGGGTCTGAGGGGACACAAGGCCTAACTGAGGTGAGCCCTCCAGGATGACACCAAGCCCAGGCCCAAGCAGTGACTTCCCAGGGAAGGGATGCCCTGGGGACCTCAGAGGGGTGCTTGTGGCAGCTCCTGGTGGGGGGGCTCCTCCTTGATCCCTGTTTGTGTCTGTGAGACCTGGGCTACTTATAGACGTTGTCCTGGGGGCCCTGAGAGCTGTTCTCCCCTGGACATTACAGGGAACACACAGGTGGAAGAGGACTTTGTAAAACTTCTGAGGGAGGTGGGGTGCAAAGGGACCCCCATCTCAGCACACGTAGCCTTTCCCTCGGTGATGAGCAACGCAGTTAAGAATGCAAGTCTCCCAGGAGAGGGGACCAAGCCGGGTCTGAATCCTGCCCCTGCTGACATGCTCTGTGACTGTGAGCTAATGACTGAGCTCACTGAGCTTGTTTCTTCATCTGTGCAATGGGCACGGTAAAAACACCTGCTTCAAGGGGCTCTCGGGTTCATGAGAGCACGCTTTGCATGCACTGTGCTCACTAAATGCTACTCATTCCTGTTATTACCATGCGGACTTACATTCACAGCACAGTATAAATGACAGGTACCGGAGCTGTTCCTTTTGGGAGGAGAGATCATAAGAAGAGACCCCAGGCAAGAAAGGAGGGCTGTGGCCCAGGCCACATCCAGTACCTTCCCAGGTGCCCACGGTGTTGCCTTTCTTGGGGGGAGGAAGCTCCCAGAGTTGGCCTGTATGCCTGCTCTCTGTCCATGCCTGGCCCACAGGGACTCAACTGAGCTGGGTCGGGGAGGGCCGTTGACAGTAGGCAGAGGTGGGGATTGTGGAGCATTCTTCTTGGGGGGGGTAGTACCACATTTGCTAAGTGCCCACTGTGTGTCTGGCTCAAAGCTGGGGCTCCCAGCCCCTCCCTTCAGGGGCCCAGGCCTCTGGTAACAGACTCCCCTCAGGCTCCTGGTCAGGGCAGCCAACAGCTCCAAACTGGGCAGTGACCTGTTTCTGTTTCTGCGCTCAGAGAGTTGTAGTCAAGATTCACTCCCAGGCTGGACAGGAAGAGAGCGTGAAGGAGAGACCGCTGGTCCCTGTCCGTGGGATGGAGCTGCCGTAGGCCCTGTGCTGAGCAGGGCTACTGAGGAGGATACGGCTCCTGGAAGGGGCTGGGCTGGCCTTGGAGGGTGAGGACGATGGGCTGCATGAGGGAGGGCTGGGAGACGCAGTGGGGAAATGCGGCTTCAATGCTTCTGCGTTGTGGCCCAGTTCATGGCCATGTCTGCTCCCGCTGGACAGTAGATCGGTGAGCCCACAACATGTAGAGAACTTTCCTGATCCCATTCTGAGACCCGAAGCCCCTCTTGTGCACAGGGGCAGGTGACCTCATTCCCTCAGGGGTCACTGGTGAGGGAAGCTAGCCTCATTCCTGTGTCCTTCAATCTTTCCAACAGTCCTGGGTCACCCACTTGGCCCGCCCCCCCGCCTCTTCCATCTTACAAGAAAGGCAACTAGAAAGTTAGGGAGGTTGCTTGTGAGTGGTAGATGCGGGGCACACCCAGGGGCCTTTGCCCCGGAGACACCCAGCGCGGCTCTGGGCCCCAGCAGAGGATGTTGCTTTTGGAAAGATTGTATTTGGATCTCTGTCTCACCTCTGCTCCCGACTTAGGCCCCTACCCAAACTCCCCAGTCCCCCTGCCTTGTGTAAAGAGAGGAGTTCCACAGAGCCAGACCCGGGCTCTGGGGAGCCATTTCTAATGGGAAAACATGCCCATTTGCCTAAATGAATCAAATCCATTTCTCTCCCATACATATTTCATGGGCTTCCTCTCTGTGTAATTTAATTATCACTGTTGTTAGTGTTAATGTCCTGGTTGGTGCAGCACGGCTCCCCAGACCCTTGGAGCCTAATGCTACAGCGGGGCTCCGAGGAGGAGCCAAGAGGATGGAACCATCTCTATGGTAACAGGATGCAATAATATTTCCCAGTGATCTATTGCTTTAATCTTGAGGGCTCTGGGTATATTGCCAGCATTAATAAATAAGTCTAAATAACACCCTGGTGAGGTTGATGTTATTCTATCCATTTTACTGATGGATAAACAGCAACTCAGGGGGGTTAAATGCCTTGCCTGGGGGAAGAGGTGAGAAAGATGGTGATGAGTATCACCCTGAGTACCACCCTGGCTGAGTACCACCTGGCTCCTGGGAGGCCCAACATCCCTGCTGGAGGGGCTGCATTGGGTGCACAGAAGCCTTAAGGGAGCCCGTGGGACCATGATGGCCAAGTGCACTCTGGATGTAATCTCTGTTACTCTTTGGCGGGGGGTGGGGTGGGGGGGGTGGGGAGGGAGCCAGGCTTGCTCTTATGGGCAGCAGGAAGGACCCTGTAGCCCTCAGCATTGCTCCCTTGCCTTCCCACTGTGGGGGGGCCACCCTAAGAGCTCCCATCCTTTGGTCTCTGTGTGTTCAATAATACCTTTCCTGGAGGAAATAGCCTTTAATCCAATACAGGTCTTGACACCCACTGTGAGAGCTACCAGGATGATGACTGAGACTGCGTTTCCACAGTGGAGAAGCAGGAGTGAGCAAGGAGACAAGGTGCCTCTGTGGTGGGGGTTGGGCAAGTCGTCACATGCCCACCTCTCTAGCAAAGACATGCAAACATGTGTTCCCACCTTGTCCAGCTATGGGCTCGAACCTCTGCATACCTTACTAGGAGGAGACCTCCCTGCTCTCGGCTGCCCCCAGGCTTACTTGCTCGGAGGAGTTGGTTCTGTGTCCAAGGGTACCCCGTGCTTCCAGGCCTGGCTACAGAGCATCACAGGTCCTGTAACACGGTTCCGTAAGCCGGGTGGCTGGGTCCCAGTGCTGCTCCCTCTGGCCTCCTGCACTCCTCTTCCCTCTCCCTGAAGAACATCAGCTCCCTGCCCCCTCTGCACACGGGCCAAAATAGCTGCCCCTGGCATCCAGCCTCATGCCGTGGCCAGCACAGCCCTCCTCACAGGCCCCTGCCCACCTCATTACCCAGGCTCCTTCTTCCTGCAATGTGAAGCTCTTTTGGGGGGTCACGGGTGTCCTTTTTCTTCTGTGAGCCACAGACAGAGCCACCCAGTCTATCGGAGGGGGTCCTGATAAAGCGGGATCAAAAGACAAAGGATCTGTAGCCCCGTCCCTTTCATTAAGGTGCCTCTTTTATTCCTGTCCCTTTTGTCTGACACCAGGTATGTCCACCTGGGGGACCTAGGTGCAGCTCAGGTCTCACGCCTGTTTGGCAATAAGGCTAAGTCATTCTAGACTGAGATTATTTTAGACTGTTTCAGGCCTTCCTGGAGAAGACCAATTCCAGGGTGCCGTGCTGATGGCTTTCCTGGCTACCCGGGCAGGGTGGCCTCGCCAGGCCCCTCTTTCCCCAGGTGCGCTGTCTCTCCACTTGCTGTGTGAGCTCCAGTGCCTCACCTTCCACGTCAGCGCTGAGCACCGTGCCCGCGGAGTGGATGCGTTGGAAGAGTTGCCCCAGCCTGCACCACCTTTGCCTGTACGCACCTGTCTGGCCGTGGCTGCCTGGAGCACGTGTGAGCGCCTGGCCCCAGCTGGACCCCTCACGTTCTCTCTCCCCATCACATGAGCTCGAGAAGCCTGTGACTGTATTTGAACCAAGAGAAATTACAGGGCAGGCGGCCCGGGGCAGCTACCTTTGGCCAGTGAGCCCGTGGAAGAGGATGTTGGGAGGGAGGAGGGGAGAGGAGGGAGGAAGAGAAGAGAAGGAAGACAAGGAAACTGAGGCCGGAAGAAGCAGGAGGAGAGACCAGGAGGCCGGTGTGGGAGGGAGGAGGGAACCCTGATGCCTAACGACTTCCCTGGTCTGTTCTGCTTCCCCTGGCAGCCCTGCCCTGAGCTCTGGGAAGTACAGTCCCCTTATTCTGCTTTGCGGCTGGGAAGGAAAGGGTGAAGTCAGCAGGCTTCGGTTGCTCAAACCCTGCACATTCCAAATAAAGGCCTGTCTTCAGAGATCTTAGAATATTCTGTCTGGTAAGAGTGTTTTTGCGTGCCTGAGGCCTGGGGCCATGCTATACCGGTTTGGCAGATAAGTTTATCCTGCCCATGTGACTTATAGACAATGCCTGGGTTTTCTCTGGGAGGGGGCTGGGGTCCGAGCAGCTGAAGCCAGTCACATAGGTGCTGCAGGCTTACATGACTGATCCCCAGTAAAAACTCTGGACACAGGGCTCAGGTGAGCTTCCGTGGTTGGGAACTTTGCAGCTATTTCTGAGTTGTTGCTGGGGGAATGAAGCGTGTCCCCCTGGGATGCTGTTGGGAGAAGGCACCTGGAAGCTTGTACCTGGGTTCTCCTGGGCTTCTCCTGGTGCCTTTTCCCTTTTTGTCTGTATCCTTTCCCTGTGATAAACCGTACCTGTGAGTATAACAGTTTGTCCTTCTAGCAAGTCATTGAGTGTGAGGATGGTCCTGGGGACCTCTGACATGGCACTTAAGGTGGCTTATGCATATTTCTCTCCCTTGCCAATGGAACAGATTTGTCTGAGGCAGCTTGGAATGAAAAGGATGTACAGGAGAGGGTCCCAGCGGGGAATGGCCCACTTGTCCTGGTGACTGGGGAGGGAACTGGGGAGCATAAAGACATAGCAAACAGGGGAGCTGTCAGCAGCCCAAGGTGGGGGCCAACCAGAACCTGGAGAAGACTCTGGTTGTGTAGGAAGGGGCCCTCACAGAGGCCATGGTGGCAGGTAGAAGACACAGCCCTGCCCACTGTGGCCTGGCAGGGAGAGAGCCACAGGATGCTAGCCTGGTTCTGACCTGCTTCCTTCTGTCTCCGGGCTCTGGCCAAGTCCTCTCATTGCCCAGATCCAACAGGAAGCTCCACGGCAAGTGGGTCTGCAGGGGCAAATGGGGGCCATGCCTGCCCTGACTACTGGTGCTGGGGAGGGACCAATGTAGGGGCTGCCCCTCATGGTCCCTGATGGGGACTGGGTTTAGGGTGCCAAGGGGTCTGCCCTGTGCCTGCTGAGCTCAGCCCAACTACACAGCCTCTGTGGGCCCAGGCACCCTGATGAGCATGGGGTGGGGCTAGTGCAGTGGGGCTTGGGAAGAAGGAGGAGGGAAATGGGGCTGTCCCGCTAGTAGAGTGCAGAGTGGGTGGGGGATGCTCAGGCAGTCAGGATGCCCTGTGAGCGGTGCCCGGTTCCAGAGCTCCAGGCTTCTGTCTGCTGCCCGCAGGCCTCAGGGAGGGGCCATGTAAGGCAGGGTGGGCTTCCAGGATCTCTGAGTGGGGCCCCTGCCTGCCAGCTCACAGCCTTCTCCCTAAAGCTGCCTCCTTCCCACCTGCAGGGTGCTCAAGGTGTGTGCTGTGGGAATGGGAAGGCCCAGGTGTAAAGAATGTATGGAAAAAGACTTGCTAATTAATTTGTTAATTAATGAATGCCATTCCTCTTCCCACAAAGGATTCAAGGCAATTTACGAGAACTTATATAATACAGTAATTACAAAATAGAGACAGACTTACTGGGCCTGGGACAATGTAAATAAAAGTGTGGAGTGGGTGCTGGCAGGCTGCCCCATGGCCCTTGCTCACACTTCCCACCGCAGGCTCCCAGCCTGGGCCTGCCCTCCCTTCTAGGTTCTGGGCTCTGGAGCATGTTTGGCTTCCAAGGAGTCTTCCTCACTTCTGTGCAGGACACAGGGAGCTGGTTTTACCCCAGGAACAGTCTCTGTCCTCCCTGAGCTGGCTGGCTACCATTGCCACCCCTTGGGTCTCTGTGTCCCATGCTGTGCCAAGCTCCTCTGACTGCAGCCCTGGTCAGTCTTGGAACCCACCACACCCTTCCACCTGCCCTGGCTTTCATGCTGCTTCCTTCCTGGCCAAGTCTGTGAAAGGATGCTTCTGGGCCCACACACCCCAGGTTGCCTTAGTCCTAGTTATTTCACTGTATTTTACCATGCTTGACACGGTCAACATCACTGACACCTGTGTGATTCTGTCGGACTAAGTGTACAGTGGTACTACCAGACACCCCGAAGCACCTGCCGGGAAGCCTTGGGACCTGTAGTGGGCCACGTGGCCAGGAATGGTCCTAGCCCAGACCTTCCCTGCTGCTGGCTGTGATGCACCAAGGACAAGGAAGGGCAGGGTGATGTGAAGTCCATCTGGGGAGACCTCCTGTGGCCTGACCTCACCTCTCTACACAGGTGCCTCAGCTGGCCGTGAGTGGGCCACCAGCCCTCCACAGAAGATCTGAGAGGGAGGCTGTACAGATATCCATGGAAAAAGAAGACTCACTCACCTGGTTTTGGGTGCACTATCATATTCCCACTGTTCCAGGAGGAATATACAAACAAAAAGGGAAATCATGATATAAATGTGCTAGCAGTAAGCAGTCAGGCCTGACTTTATTAAACCATTAAACCATGCACTGAGTTATATTAATTATTATAAATGATAGCACAAAACAGAAGAAAATGTCTCTAAAAATAATGGAAGGTAGAATGTATAATATAAAATAATGATTTAAAATAAATAACTCTGATGATTTATCATATGTTAAAGTGGCATGCCGAATCAGCTGGGTAAAGTGGATTAATTTGCCAACAAATATAGTGAGTGCTCTAGCAGGCCCAGTTTTTTCATCCCACACGGTTGGCCTGGGCCTGGATCTGCGGGACCTTGGCCACTTGCCTCATTTCCTCGCTGGAATGGTCATCATGATGGTTCTTGGACTTTCTGCAGGACTAAGGCCACTAGAGCTACTGTGTTGACCCATCTCCCCTCGCTGTATGGGCCTCCCTGGGGCTGAGAGCAAGGGTCACCCCTGAATCCTACCTCCACAGCTCTCTGCCCAGGTCTCACCCTGTGGACCACAGGGCCTGCTTGGAGAGGCAGGGGAAGAAGGCAGATCAGTGCTCCAGGGGGTGGATGTTGGCCAATGAGTGGAGCAAGCAGGTGACAGGCTGTGCCTCCCCTTCCTGTGGCTGCTCTGTGTTCTCTAGACGTGACCTATTTGGCTGTGTGCCGACAGGCTTTGCTTTCCCCTCCTTCTCTGGCTCACTTCTTTCCCTCACTCTTGTTCCCTGGAAGCATGAACACATATGTTTGACCTTAGGCTCTGATTTCTAGGGACTCCCTGCTAAAATAAGTGCACACCCTGTGCAACACTGGGGGGGACACATCCACCCTATGTCCCTCGACATAGCAATGCACAAAACAGAAAAACATCCCTGTCCTCATGGAATTAATGTTCTAGAAATGATAGTGGGCTGGGGAAGACAATAAACAAATCAGTAAGTTACAGAAAAAATCAGAAACTGGTGAGTGTCTCAAGGGTGGGAATGCCAAGGGGAGGAGGAATGGAGCAGTTTTTTTTTTTTTAGTTTAAAAAATTTTTTAATTTATTTAAAAAAATTTTTTTTATTAACATATAATGTATTATTTGTTTCAGGGGTACAGGTCTGTGATTCATCAGTCTTACACAATTCACAGCACTCACCATAGTACATACCCTCCCCAAAGTCCATCACCCAGCCACCCCATCCCTCCCACCCCCCTCCACTCCAGCAACCCTCAGTGTTTTTCCTGAGATTGAGTCTCTTATGATTTGTCTCCCTCTCTGGTTTTGTCCTCTTTCATTTTTTCCTCAGTTCCCCATGATCCTCTACCTTGTTTCTCAAATTCCACATATCAGCGAGATCATATAACTGTCTTTCTCTGATTGACTTATTTAGCTTAGCATAATACCCTCTAGTTCCATCTACATCGTTGCAAATGGCAAGATTTCATTTTTTTGATGGCTGCTAATATTCCATTGTATATATATACATCTTCTTTATCCATTCATCTGTTGATGGACATCTAGGCTCTTTCCATAGTTTGGCTATTGTGGACATTGCTATAAACATTGGGGTGCATGTGCCCCTTCAGATCACTAAATTTGTATCTTTGGGGTAAATACCCAGTAGTGCAATTGCTGGGTCATAGGGTCATTTATTTTCAACTTTTTGAGGAACCTCCATACTGTTTTCCAGAGTGGCTGCACCAGCTTGCATTCCCACCAACAGTGTAGGAGGGTTCCCTTTCTCTGAATCCTCGCCAACATCTGTCGTTTCCTGACTTGTTAATTTTAGCCATTCTGACTGGTGTGAGGTGGTATCTCATTGAGGTTTGATTTGGATTTTCCTGATGCCGAGTGACATTGAGCACTTTTTCATGTGTTTGTTGGACATTTGGATGTCTTCTTTGGAAAAATGTCTGTTCATGTCTTCTGCCCATTTCTTGATTGGATTATGTGTTCTTTGGGTGTTGAGTATGATAAGTTCTTTATAGATTTTGGATACTAGCCCTTTATCTGATATGTCATTTGCAAATATACATTTATTTATTTTATTTTATTTTAAATTTTATTATGTTATGTTAGTCGCCATACAATACATCATTAGTTTTTGATGTGGTGATCCACGATCCATTGTTTTCGTGTAACACGCAGTGCTCCATGCAGTACATGCCCTCCTAATACCCATCACCAGGCTAACCAATCCCCCATCCCCGCTCCCCTCTAAAACCCTGTTTGTCTCTCAGAGTCCATAGTCTCTCATGGTTCATCTCTCCCTCCAACTCCCCCTGCCCTATTTTTCCCTTCCTTCTCTTAATGTCCTCCATGCTATTCCTTATGTTCCGCAAATAAGTGAAACCATATGATAATTGACTTTCTCTGCTTGACTTATTTCACTTAGTATAATCTCCTCCAGTCCCATCCATGTTGATGTAAAAGTTGGGTATTCGTCCTTTCTGATGGCTGAGTAATATTCCATTGTATATATGGACCACATCTTCTTTATCCATTCATCTGTTGAAGGGCATCTTGGCTCTTTCCACAGTTTGGCTATTGCTGACATTGCTGCTATGAACACTGGGGTGCATATGGCCCTTCTTTTCACTACATCTGTGTCTTTGGGGTAAATACCCAGAAGTGCAATTGCTGGGTCATAGGGTAGCTCTATTTTTAAATTTTTGAGGAACCTCCACACTGTTTTCCAAAGTGGCTGTACCAACTTGCATTCCTACCAACAGTGTAAGAGGGTTCCCCTTTCTCCACAACCTCTCCAACATTTGTTGTTTCTTTCCCTGTCCATTTTTGCCATTCTAACTGGTGTAAGGTGGTATCTCAATGTGGTTTTGATTTGGATTTCCCTGATGGCTAATGATGGTGAACATTTTTTCATGTGTCTGTTAGCCATTTGTATGTCTTCTTCAGAGAAGTGTCTTTTCATATCTTCTGCCCATTTTTTGACTTGATTATTTGTTTTTTGGGTGTTGAGTTTGAGAAGTTCTTTATAGATCTTGGATACCAGCCCTTTATCTGTAGTGTCATTTGCAAATATCTTCTCCCATTCTGTGGGTTGCCTCTTTGTTTTATTGACTGTTTCCTTTGCTGTGCAGAAGTTTTGATCTTGATGAAATCCCAAAAGTTCATTTTTGCTTTTGTTTCACTAGCTTTTGGAGATGTATCTTGAAAGAAGTTGCTGTGGGCGATATCAAAGAGGTTACTGCCTATGTTCTCCTCTAGGATTTTGATGGATTCCTGTCTCACATTGAGGTCTTTCATCCACTTTGAGTTTATCTTTGTGAATGGTGTTAGAGAATGGTCAAGTTTCATTCTTCTGCATGTGGCTGTCCAATTTTCCCAGCACCATTTATTGAAGAGACTGTCTTTTTTCCATTGCATGTTTATTCCTGCTTTGTCAAAGATTAGTTGACCATAGAGTTGAGGGTCCATATCTGGGTTCTCTATTCTGTTCCATTGGTCTACATGTCTGTTTTTGTGCCAGTACCATGCTGTCTTGGTGATCACAGCTTTGTAATAGAGCTTGAAATCAGGCAACATGATGCCCCCAGCTTTGTTTTTCTTTTTCAACATTTCCTTGGCGATTCGGGGTCTTCTCTGATTCCATACAAATTTTAGAATTGTTTGTTCCAGCACTTTGAAAAGTGTCATTGGAATTTTGATCGGGATGGCGTTGAAGGTATAGATTGCTCTGGGTAGCATAGACATTTTAACAATGTTTATTCTTCTGATCCATGAGCATGGAATATTTTTCCATCTTTTTGTGTCTTCTTCAATTTCTTTCATGAGCGTTCTGTAGTTCCTAGAGTATAGATCCTTTACCTCTTTGGTTAGGTTTATTCCGAGGTAGCTTATGGTTTTTGGTGCTATTGTAAATGGAATCGTTTCTCTAATTTCTCTTTCTACAGTTGCGTTGTTAGTGTATAAGAAAGCAACTGATTTCTGTGCATTGATTTTGTATCCTGCCACATTACTGAATTGCTGTATAGGTTCTAGTAATTTGGGGGTGGAGTCTTTTGGGTTTTCCACATAAAGTATCATGTCGTCTGCGAAAAGAGAGAGTTTGACTTCTTCTTTGCCAATTTGAATACATTTTATTTCTTTTTGTTGTCCGATTGCTGTTGCTAGGACTTCTAGTACTATGTTGAACAATAGTGGCAAGAGTGGGCATCCGTGACGTGTTCCTGATCTTAAGGGAAAGGCTCTCAGCTTTTCCCCATTGAGGATGATATTTGCTGTGGGTTTTTCATAGATGGATTTTATGAACTTGAGGAATGTTCCCTCTATCCCTATACTCTGAAGAGTTTTAATCAGGAAAGGATGTTGTATTTTGTCAAATGCTTTTTCTGCATCAATTGAGAGGACCATATGGTTCTTCTCCCTCCTCTTATTAATGTGTTCTGTCACATTGATTGATTTGCGAATGTTGAATCACCCTTGCATCCCGGGGATAAATCCCACTTGGTCGTGGTGGATGATCCTTTTAATGTATTGTTGGATCCTATTAGCTAGGATTTTGTTGAGGATTTTGGAATCCATATTTATCAGGGATATCGGTCTGAAATTCTCCTTTTTGATGGGGTCTTTGTCTGGTTTGGGGATTAAGGTAATGCTGGCCTCATGGAATGAGTTTGGAAGTTTTCCTTCTGTTTCTATTTTTTTTTTTTTATAATATTTTATTTTTTTATGATTTATTTATTTATTTATTTGAGAGAGAGAATGAGATAGAGAGAGAGAGCATGAGAGGGGGGAGGGTCAGAGGGAGAAGCAGACTCCCCGCCGAGCAGGGAGCCCGATGCGGGACTCGATCCCGCGACTCCAGGATCATGACCTGAGCCGAAGGCAGTCGCCTAACCAACTGAGCCACCCAGGCGCCCTGTTTCTATTTT
>NW_022589704.1:109074537-109134109 GCF_004348235.1 Phoca vitulina
ATTTGACAGAGAGAGACACAGCGAGAGAGGGAACACAAGCAGGGGGAGTGGGAGAGGGAGAAGCAGGCTTCCCGCCGAGTGGGGAGCCCGATGCGGGGCTCGATCCCAGGACTCTGGGATCATGACCTGAGCCAAAGGCAGACGCTTAACGACTGAGCCACCCAGGCGCCCCGGGGTTGTCAATTTCTTCCTGTTTCAGTCTTGGCAGCTTATAGGTTTCGAGGAAGGCCTCCATTTCATTCAGATTGCTCAGTTTATTGGCATATAGTTGTTAATAATAATTTCTAATAATTGTTTCTATTTCCTTGGTGTTAGTCGTGATCTCTCCCCTTTCATTCATAATTTTATTAATTTGGGTCCTTTCTCTTTTCTTTTGGATAAGTCTGGCCAGTGGTTTATCGATCTTATTAATTCTTTCAAAGAACCAACTTCTAGTTTCGTTGTTCTGATCTACTGTGTTTCTGGTTTCTAATTCATTGATTTCTGCTCTGATTTTAATTATTTCTCTTCTAATGCGTGGCTTAGGCATTGTTTGTTGCTTTTTCTCTAGTTCTTTAAGGTGTAGAGTTAGTTGGTGAATTCGGGATTTTTCTATTTTTTTGAGTGAGGCTTGGATGGCTATGTATTTCCCCCTTAGGACCACCTTTGCAGTATCCCATAGGTTTTGGACCGATGTGTTTTCGTTCTCTTTGATTTCCATGAATTGTTTAAGTTCTTCTTTGATTTCTTGGTTGACCCAAACATTCTTGAGCAGAGTGGTCTTTAGCTTCCAAGTGTTTGAATTTCTGCCAAATTTTTTCTTGTGATTGAGTTCCAGTTTTAAAGCATTGTGGTGTGAGAATATGCAGGGACTAATCTCAATCTTTTGGTATTGGTTGAGACCTGATTTGTGACCCAGTATGTGGTCTATTCTGGAGAAAGTTCTATGTGCACTCGAGAAAAATGAGTATTCTGTTGTTTTAGGGTGGAATGTTCTGTAAATATCTATGAGGTCCATCTGGTCCAATATATCATTCAAAGCTCTTGTTTCCTTGTTGATTTTCTGCTTAGATGATCTGTCCATTGCTGAGAGTGGAGTATTGAAGTCTCCTACAATTAACGTATTGTTATCAATATGACTCTTTATTTTGGTTAACAGTTGGCTTATGTAGATGGCTGCTCCCATGTTGGGGGCATAGATATTTACAATTGTTAGATCTTCTTGTTGGATAGACCCTTTAAGAATGATATAGTGTCCTTCTGTGTCTCTAATTACAGACTTTAGTTTAAAATCTAATATGTCTGATATAAGAATTGCTACCCCAGCTTTCTTTTGAGGTCCGCTGGCATGGAAGATGGATCTCCATCGCTTCACTTTCAGTCTGGATGTATCTTTAGGTTCAAAATGAGTCTCTTGTAGGCAGCATATGGATGGGTCCTGTCTTTTTATCCAATCTGCAACCCTGGGCCGTTTTATGGGAGCATTTAGGCCCTTCACGTTGAGAGTGATTATTGAAAGATATGAATTAATTGTCATCATGTTGCCTGTGAAGACGTTGTTTTTATAGATTGTCCCTGTAAATTTCTGTTGTAGATCACTGTTGGGGTCTTTCTCCTTTTATAGAACCCCCCTTAATATTTCTTGCAGGGCTGGCTTAGTGGTCACATATTCTTTCAGTTTCTGCCAGTTGTGGAAGCTCTGCATCTCTCCATCCATTCTAAATGACAGCCTTGACGGATAAAGTATTCTTGGCTGCATGGTCTTCTCATTTAGTACCCTGACTATGTCTTGCCAGGCCTTTCTGGCTTGCCAGGTCTCTGTGGATAGGTCTGACGTTATTCTGATGTTCCTCCCTCTGTATGTAAGGAATCTCTTCCCCCTAACTGCCCTTAAGATGGTTTCCTTGGTTCTAAGATTTGCAAGTTTTACTATTACATGCCGGGGTGTTGGCCTATTTTCTTTGATCTTGGGAGGGGTCCTCTCTGCCTCTAGGACTCGAATGTTTGTTTCATTCCCCAGATTAGGGAAGTTCTCAGCTACGATTTGCTCAAATACATCTTCTAGTCCTCTCTCTCTCTCCACTCCCTCCGTGATTCCAATTATTCTGACATGAAACGCTTCACAGTGTCACTTATTTCTCTGATTCTATTTTCAAGGATTCTGAGTTGTTTCTCCCTGGCCTCCTCTTTTCCCTTTTTATCTATTATATTGTCTTCCAGGTCACTTATTCGTTCTTCTGCTTCACTTACCCTAGCTGTTAGATTATCTAGATTGGATTGGATCTCATTGATAGCATTTTTAAGTTCTGCCAATTCGGCTTTCATTTCTGCTCTTAGAGATTCTATGTTGCCATTAATTGATTTCTCCATTCTAGCCATTGTCTTCACAATTGCTAGCCTGAATTCCATCTCTGACATCTTGGTTATATCTGCATCCATTTGTAAATCTGCAGCATAAGTCATGATCTCTGAGTCTTTTCTATTTTGGGGGCTCCTCCTCCTAGTCATTCTGTTGATGGGTGTTTGAGGGAATGTATAGAGTCCAAATTATTGACCAGAACCCAAGCAAGATGCACCTGTTTTCTTGGGACCTTAGGGTTGCTGGCCTCCTGTTTTCCCAGCCTGTCTTTTGGGGGAGGGGCCTGCCACGCTGTTACTCAGGCAACCTTGTTGGGCGGAGTTGCCCTGCCCCCCTGTGGCGGGGGATGGGCTCAGCGGGAATCAGTCTTTGGGGCTTTTGTTCTCTGGCGGCTTTCCCTGGTGTCTTTCCGTGTCTCTTCCGCGAGTCAGAGCAGAAGAGACCATTTCCAACCCTCTGCCTCAGAGCAGAGAGACCGCAGTCTGTTCTTCAGTGAGCTCTCCAGGCCACACTGTCTCCGTTTCTGTCCGTGCTGCTATAAACTGCAGCATCCTGGGTTGTGCGCCCCTCTGCAGTGCCCCCAGTCCTGCCTCCAGGTCGGGGCATGTCTCTGCCCTTTGTGCTTCTAAAACCACCAGCTGCTCCCAGTTCACCCGCGCGACCCCGCCGCTCCAGGTTTCTGCCCTGGGGGCTGCCCTAAAGTCCTTTCCCTGCCACTACTGGTCTGCGAGTCTGTGCCCCGTCCCCAGCGTGCGAGGCTGTCACTCACCGGCAGTGTAGGATCCCCACGGCCAGGCTCCTTCCCGCTGCCGTTTATCCTCCGATATCTGCCTGCAGAATCAGGGCTCCCCGCTTCATACCTCAAAACCAACTGCCTGCAATATTCTGTTTGTAGAGATCCAGATCTATCTTCTTACATCTCAGGCTGATTTCGTGGATGCTTAGAGTGGTCTGGTAGATATCCAGCTCAATTCCGGGGACCAGTTGAAATAAGGCCCCCTACTCCTCTGCCATCTTTTGCCCTCCAGTTCTGGAGGCTGGAAGGCGCCAATCCTGACCTGGCAGGGCAGGTTTCTGGAAGAGCTCCCCTGGTTTGTGGCTGGCAATCCTTCCGCTGTGTCCTCACAGGGTGGACAGCAAGCTTGGCTCTGGGGTCTCTTCTTACTAGGACACAATCCTGAAGGATCAGAACCCCACCCTTACGGCCTCGTTTGTCCTTAATCACGTCCTCAGAGGCCCCACCTTCAAGTACAGCCATACCGGGGGCTGGGACTGCGACGTACTGTTGGAGGGGATCATCGAGAGGCCATGATGGCCGGTTGACCTGGGAGCTGAGCCGGAATGGAGCAGTTTTATATAACATGTTCCCATAAGGCCTTGACCTTTCAAAGAGTTTGAAATATAGACACAGACCTAAGAAAGCAATGGGGAGAAATACATGGGGAAGGCTGTTCCAGGTGGAGGGAGCAGAGGTGCAAAGGCCCTGTGGCAAGACTCTGCTTGGCATGTTAAAGGCTTAGGAAGGAAGCCAGAGGGCTGGAGCTGGGTGAATGAGGAGCAGAGTAGAGGTCACAAGAGGGCCAGACCATGTTGGGCCACTGAATCTTGCCAGTGTTGGGGGAACAGGGAGATCCAAAGGCACTGTTGCATTAGCACAGTGAGAGATGGTGGTGGTTTGGACCAGCATTCAGCAGAGAACTTGATGGCTGGATTCTGGATAGAATTTGAAGTGGAGCCAGTAGGCATAAGATTTAGACATGAAAGGAAGAGAGGAAGCAAGGATGACTCCAAGGTACTTGGCCTGAGCACTGGAAGGGTGGAATTGCCATTAACCATGGTGGTGGGAAGAACAGGCTTTGAAGGGAAAGGTCAGGAATTCAGACTGTGTACATTGAATCTGAAATGCAAGTGAAAAGGGTGGATAGATAGTTGGACATAGGAGACTGGAGTTTGGAGGTGGGGATTTGGATTGGAGATTGTGTACAGTGCTGCCTGTATTCTTTTATATCTTGGTGCTTCTACTTGACATTATGTTTCTGAAAGTCATATCAGCTGCAGTTAATTTATTTTGCTGTAAGGCACTCCAGTGTATGAATATATCTGAATTCACTTATCCATTTCACTTTTGATGGTTGTATGGATTATGTCCAGTATTTGACTAATATGGATATTTCTGCCATACTTATTCTTGTATGTGTTCACATGTGCTCACATTCCTCTGGGATATATGCTTAGAAGTGGAATTTCTAGGTCATAAGATAAGTATATTTTAATTTTATATTTTTAATTATAATTTTATTTTAATTTTACTAGATAAAACCAAACTTTTTCAAAGTGGTTATACCACTTTGTATGCCATTAGTGGTGTCTGAAGTGTCTGAGAGTTCCCATGGTCCCATGGTGCTTGTTGACTTTTAATGTTTGCCAGCATATTGGGAGCATAGGGGTATTCCCTCATGCTCTTGATGTGTTTTCCTGTTTTATTTGTGATGCATGTATTACTGTTTCAGTACAAGTCACTAAAAGATACTAGTGATAATGAAAACAAAGAGAAATCGACTCAAGAATTATAAAACTAGAAGAAAGGGGGAAGGAGGAGTGGAGGAAGTAAAGATGTGACTCTTTCATCTTACACTGGATTAGTCAGTGGACACTGCCTGGAGCCAGAGTAACTTACTGGGCCTATATAACATGAATGCAAGAAAAAAACCAGAAGGCCCTTGAAAGTCATACTGGAAACTTCCTCTTCAACCCCCTTAGTTCTGCTTCTAAGAGGACACAGAGGCTAAAGCTAAAAAGGGGAAGAACAGGGGGGGAAGATGGGTTTGGTTTTAAGCAAGAATTAGTTGCATAATTCAATTCCCTTAACTTGGTGTCATACTTCTGGACAACTTTCCAAACAGTTTCTGTAGACTGGTTGTCCAAAGCAATGGAAACTGGAAAATCTGCTAACGTGCTGGCCATGACCCAGAATTAGAACACAAAGCAGCCTAAGGATGTCCCGTGAGCAGCAGGTGACAGGCCTTGGATGGGCAGGCCAGGCTCCATAGGGCACACAGGGGTTCCTGCCACTGTCCCTGGATGTGCTGCCTCTCCTTTGCTTAGTGACGTTTTTCTATTTTATTTCTCTGTAACAATAGCATTCCAGAGTACCATCAGGCCCTTTGGTTGACAACAGCTCCTTCAGTTGCATACACAGAAAATGTGGCAGAAATACAATAGTAGTGAAAATTTGTAACACAGCTCTCTGAGGGCTGGATGCATCAATAAGGACATGGAGACACTAGTGATATAATCAGTGGAATGACATGAAGTTTACATATCAAACTCTGTGCCCTTCAGACTGAGAAGTTATGTTTTTTTCTAGTGCCCATGGGACACTTACAAAAACATTTCATTCATTAGGCAACAGGCAAGGAAAATTTTCCAGTAAATTCCTCTTAATAGAAATTGTACAGGTCAGTACTTTGACCCAGTGCGTTGAACATGGAGAGTAATAACAAAGTAAAAACAAAAAACCTCCATCCATGTGAAAACTGAACAAACATAAAAACAGTGCAATCATTTCCTGAATAACTTTTGAATCAAAGAGAAATTTGAAACTACAATTGCTGAATACTAAGAAAACAGCATTTTGAAAACCCTATATATCAAGACCTAGGAAATCTGTCAAGGTTACAATGAAGAAATTCATGACCTTAAATGCCTTCAATGTTAGAGAGAAAAGATAAATAATTAAGTAAGCTTTCACTTCACCTTAAAAAGAGAAGAATAAAGTAAACTTTAAAAGAGCAAGACAAAGGAATAAATAGATAGGAACAGAAATTAGTGAATTAAAAACCTTGAGCCATAAATAAGTGCCAGGACCTGTTCTTTGGGAAACTCTCAATAAAAGAGATAAATTGCTAGCTGGTCCTGCTGTCCCTGTGTGTTTCACCAAGATACACATGATGGATGGCATTGCAGGCAGGATGGCTCCCTGTGAGCAGACCCTGGGTTAATGTGAAGTCCACCCTCCCTCACACAGGAGCTCCTTTACTCAAACACTCAGAAAACTCTCCTGGAATGCAAGTAAGTGGAGTGTGATCAACTCAGGGATAAATTTGGATTTAGCCTGGTTAATAAAAAGGAGTCTGTGAAATTTTGGAAATTGAATTATAATTAGAAAGCAAAACATTTCATTGTATATTTAATCTGATTGTGCCAAAGAAAGCATTTTGTCTTCATGGTGGAGAAGAAGGAGGAACCTAAAGCAGAGGGGACTAGGATGGGGGAAGTATTTCATATGTGGAGGAGATTGAAATGGGGTTAAGAAATTGCTTAATATATGGGGCACCTGGGTGGCTCAGTTGTTAAGCATCTGCCTTCTGCTCAGGTCATGATCCCAGGGTCCTGGGATCAAGCCCCACATCGGGCTCCCTCCTCAGTGGGAAGCCTGCTTCTCCCTCTCCCACTCCCCCTGCTTGTGTTCCTGCTCTCGCTATCTCTCTCTCTGTCAAATAAATAAATAAAATCTTAGAAAAAAAAAGAAATTGCTTAATATAACTCAATGGGTTTCCCAAGTGATCAAAACTTACACCAAAAAAGAGAGAGAAAAAAGCAGAATATAGTAACATCTATGGAAAAAGTAGAGAAGTGATCTACAAAATGGTAGATAGACAATCAGTTACATGTCATAGAGGATGACAGAATGGAAAGTTCTAGGAATTGGTCCTTCCAACAAAACAACCATTGAGTGGGACGCCTGGGTGGTGTAGTTGGTGAAGCGTCCAACTCTTGGTTTCAGCTCAGGTCATGATCACAGGGTCATGGAATTGAACTCCATGTTGGGCTCGGCACTCAGAGTGGAGTCTGCTTAGGACTCTCTCTCCCTCCCCACCCCCACATGCTTTTTTTTTTCTGAAATAATAAATAAATATATAAAAAAACCCAAAACACCAACTATTGAGCTGGCATGAATTGTCAGAATCAACTATTTTGGAACTCTGGAATCTAGCCAAAACCTCGTTGAATCTGGGGGAGTGCATGATGAAAAAAGGGGCTGGTAAATTTTGGTGTTTATGTAGCAACTACCATTCCTCATTCCATAGCTTCAAGCCATGCAGTCATGGAGAAGATGGCCTGCCTTCCTGGTGTGCTTGCTGGTGCCAGGGAGGGCAATAAACCTTGCCCTCCAAAAATGGAGTTGTATGTTTTGTTCTGTCTTGATGAGCAACTGAGGGGTCAACATAAATGCTGGCCATTGTTTTAACCCCTTTGGCTGAAGTGGCATCCTGGGTAGCATCTGTTGAAAGGATTTTTTTGTTTGTTTGTTTCTTCTCTTATTGGATTCAGGCACTCAAGGAAATCTCTATCATGTCACTGTCTGATCATGAGAAAACAGAACAGAGACTTCAATGACCACACAGAACAAGGAATATAGATTTTACAAAAATAGTTTAGAAATGTCACTAAATATAATGATGTACTATATGTTGGTTAGCTGAATTTAAATCTAAAAAAATAGCAAAGAAAAAAAAATGTCATAAACAAAGAGATGACTGCAGTCCTCAGCAAACAAAAACAGCAATCCCTGGGGATGTAGGAGAATCTGATTTCCAGAGTTACTATACTATATTACAATATTCAAAATGTCTAAGTCTCAACAGAAAAGAAATGATAGAAACTATCCTTATGAAAGCCCAGACATTGAGCTTACTAGGCAAAGACTTTAAATTAACTGTCTTATATATACTAAAAGAGTTGAAGAAAACCATGGTCAAAGAACTAAAGGAATGAGAAGAATGGTGTATGAACAATTAGGAAATATCAATAAAGAGATAGAAATTATAAATAGGAACCAAATAGAAACTCTGGAGCTGAAAAGTACAATTGCTAGAATAAATATTTCACTAGAGAGTTTCCACAGAGGATCTGAGCTGCAGAAGAAAGTATCAGTGAACTTGAAGGTAGAGCAATTGAAATTACCCAGTCTGAGGAGCAGAAAGAAAAAAAGAAGAAAAATGAACAGAGCCTAAGGAATCAATAAGACATCACTAAACAGATCAATATGCACATTATGGGGATCCCAGAAGGAGAAGAGAGGAAGAGTGAGAGTGAAAGTAAGAGTGAGAGTGAGAGAAAGGAGCAGAAAAGATATTTGAGGAAATAATGGCTGAAAATTACTCAGATTTGAGGAAATACATAAATACATCCCAAAACTTAAAGAAAATTCAAGCCGGAGAAACTTAAAGAGAACCACACTGAGACACATTATAATCAACCTGTCAAAAGTTAAAGGCAAAGAGAAAAGCAACGAGAGAAGCAACTTGTCAGGTACAAAGAATAGTCAATAAGATTAATAGCTAGCTTCTTATTAGAAACCATGGTGACTAGAAAACAGTGGGATGATATATTTAAAGAACTGAGAGGAAAAAAAATGTATCCAAGAATTCTATGTCTGGTAAAATGATCTTTCAAAAATGAAAAAGTTAAGATATTCTTAGATAAACAAGAGTAAGAGAGTATGTTGTTAGAGACCTGCCCTATGAAATGCTAAAGAGAGTACTTCAGGTTGAAAGAAAAGACACTAGAAGGTAACTCAAAGCTGTATGAAGAAATAAAAATCTCTAGTAAATGTAACTATATAGGTAAATACCAAAGTTAATATTGTTGCATTTTTTGTTTGTAACTCCTTTTTTTTTTGTTTCCTATATGGTTTAAAAGACAAATGCATAAAACAATAATTATAAATCTATCTTAATGAGCACACAATGTATAAAGATGTAATTTATGACAATATTAACACAAAAGAGTGATAGAGTGGGATAGGATTGGAATTAATGTATACTACTGAAACTAAGCTGGTATCAATTAAAACTAGAGTGTTACAAATTTAGAATATTAACTTAATCTCCATGCTAACCACTAAGAAAATAAATTAAAAATGTGCAAACAAATGGAGAGTCAAGAAGTTACACTAGAAAAAAATCGAACACAAAAGAAGGTGAAATTGAGAAAAAAATTATATAAG
Source organism: Phoca vitulina (assembly GCF_004348235.1). Taxonomy (NCBI): domain Eukaryota; kingdom Metazoa; phylum Chordata; class Mammalia; order Carnivora; family Phocidae; genus Phoca; species Phoca vitulina. The sequence goes on from NW_022589704.1 coordinate 109,083,888, forward strand.
ACATAAAAATAGCAAAATGGCACAAGTAAGTCCTTCACTATCAGTAATCACTTTAAATGTAAATGGATTAAACTCATCAGTTAAAAGACAGAGATTGGCAGAATAAATTAAAACACACACACACACACACACACACACAGAGTCCAATTGTATCCTGCTTACAATAGACTCACTTTAAACCCAAAGACAAATAGGTTGAAAGTGAAAGGAAAGAAAAAGAGCTGGAATGGCTATACTAATAATAGATTTTAAGTAAAAAAATTATTACAAAGAGCAAAAGAAAAACATCAGACAGAAAAATTATAAATATGTACATACCAAACAACAGAGCCCCAAATATATGAAGCAAATATTGACAAAACTTGAAGAGAAAAACAGATAGTTCTATAATAATAATAGGAGACATCAATACCCAACTTTCAATTATAGAACATCTAGACAGAAGACCATAAGGAAATAAAGGACTTGAACAATATGATATGCCAACCAGACCTAACAGAAATATAAAGACACTCCACCCAACAACAGAATATACATTCTTCTCAAGTGCCTTTGAAACTCTCTCCAGGATAGACAATATTTGGGCCATAAAACAATTAATTATCAATAAATTTTAAAAGATTGACATCATAGGAGTATCATCTCCAACCACAGTGGAATGAAGCTAAAAGTTGATAACAGAAGGAAAACTGGAAAATAAGGACATTCATGGAAATTTTACAACACATCCTTAAATAACTAATGTGTCAAAGAAGATATCACTAGAGAAATTATAAAACACATTGAGATGAATAAAACCAGAAGCACAACATACCAAAACTTATAGGATGCAGTGAAAGCAGTGCTCAGAGGGAAATTAATAGCTGTAAATGCATATTAAAGAAGAACAACGTTCCCAAATCACTAACCTAACTTTATGCCACAAGTAATTACCAAAATAAAAGCTAACTAACCCCAAACTAGCAGAAGGAAAGGAATAATAAAAATTAGAGTGCAGATAAATGAAGGAGAGAGTAGAAAAACAATAGAGAAAGTCAAAGCCAAAGGTTGGTTCATTGAAAACATCAACAAATTGGCAGACCTTTAGAGAAACTAAGAAAAAAGAGAGAAGACATAAATAACTAAAATCATAAATGAAAGTGTGGATATTATACCAACCATATGGAAACTAAAAGGATTATAAGGGAATACCATGAATAATTCTATCCCACCAAATTAGGTAATCTAGATGAAATGGACTCATTTTTAGAAACACACAAATTGTCAAAACTGACTAAAGATGAAATAGAAAATCTTCACAGACTTAATGAGTGAAGAGATTGAATCAGTAATCAAAAACCTCTCAGTAAAGAGAGGTCCATGATCAAATGGACCTCAAATGGTGAATTCTACTAAGTGTTTTTTTTTTTTTTAATTAACACCACTTCACTCAAACTCTTAAAAAATAGAAGAGCAAAAAATACTTCTGTATTAGTCAGTTCCAGTGGCCATAACAGGATGCCACAGGGTGGCTTAAATAATAGCTATTTATTTTGTCACAGTTCTAGAAGCTAGAAGTCTAAGATCAAGGCACCAGCAGGCATGATTTCTGGTGAGACCTCCCTTCCTGGCTTGCAAACAGCTGCCTTCTTGTGTCATCACCTGGGCTTTCTTCTGTCTGGTATCTTTCTTCTCCTCTTCTTATAAGGACACCGGTCCCATTGAATCAGGGCCCCATCCTTAGGACTTCATTTAACCGTAATTACATTCTTAAAGGCCCTATTTCCAAATACAGTTACACTGTAGGATAAGGCTTCAACATATGAATTTTGGTGGGACACAGTTCAATGCTTAACAACTTCCTAACACATTCTATGAGTCCCTGATACCAAAGTTAGACAAAAATACTGCAAGAAAACTATAGACCCATAGGCCTTATGAATATAGACACAACCTTTCCCTGCCAAAATACTCACAGACCAAATCCAACAGTACATTAGAAGGATTATCTTTCAGACCAAGTGGAATTTATCCCAGGAATTCAATGGTGACTCAACATAAGAAAATCAATGTAATATACCACAGTAATAGAACGAAGGGAAAAAAACCCCGCATGTATCTCAATGGATGCAAAAAACGCACTTGAAAAAATTCAGCATCCTTTCATGATAAAAACACTCAGCAAAGTAGGAATAGAAGGGAAATTCCTTCACATGATAAAAGGCATTTATGAAAAACCCACAGTCAACATCATACCCAATAATGAAAGACTGAAAGCTTTTCCTCTAAGATTAGGAATAGGACAAGAATGTCTGCTTTTGCTAATTCTATTCAACATTCTACTGAAAGTCCTAGCCAGAGCATTTAGACAAGACAAAGAAATAAAAGGCATCCAAATTGGAAAAGAAGAGAAAGTATCTCTATTTGCCGATGACATAATTCTATTTATTGAAAATACCAAAGAATCTACAAAATAACTACCAGAGCTACTAAATTCTGCAAAGTTACAGGATACAAGATAACACACAAAAATCAGTTGTGGTTTTACATACCAGCAGTGAACAATTTCAAAAGAAATTAAGATAACAGTTCCACTTGTGATAACATCCAAAAGAATGAAAAACCTAGGAATATAATTCAACCAAGGTGGTAGAAAGACTTGCACCTTTCCCCAGGGCAATGTAGCTCAGAGGCCAAAACAGGTGACCGTCATTTCACATCTCAGGAAGCGGAGGTAGGTGTCTTTTCCACCCTTTCCCCAAAGCCTGGGTCTGTGTGCCAATTGATCCATCATTAGCCTGCAAACCAGAGGTACCAAAGGGTCCCCAAAATGTAAGCTATGCCTCCATGTCTTGCTGCTCTGCACTGCAAAAAAGTGATGCTACTTTGAAGGGCAGAAAAACCAGCTTCTATAGATTAAAGAGTCTTCCAATGGGGCCCTCAGCATGGGGCTGGGTATATGCCAAGGGCCTGCTGATGCAGTTCAGATTAAATCTGTGAAATACTGAGGGATGACTCCCAGGTTTGGGCCACAGAACAAGGGGAGACCTCACCAAAGGAGAGTGAAACCCAGAGGAATGTTCCCCCTTCCCGCCTTTCCCTGTGGGCTAACACCCCTTCCAGATGTCCAAGCAGGCATGAGGAGTGGGCATGGTGAGTCTCATGGAAGGAGGTACAGCCCAACCCCTCAGGGAGCAGCCCTGGAAAGGCCTGGAGGTGGCCAAGCTCTGCTTTCCCTGGTGGGTCCGATGGTCGTCAGGGCCCGAGCTGTGGCAGGTGGGCCCAGGTGGGCTTCCTTACTCTGGCCTCTTTTCTCCCACCAACCTCCGTCTCATGTGCCCTGGCTTCAGGGTTCTTCCAGAGCACACCAAGGCTTTGCCCTTGCTGGTTCCTCCTCTGGGAGCACCTGTTCCCCACAAAGTCACTTGGGTCACACTTTCATGCCCTCAAGCCCCTGCTCACTCCAGTCTGCTCTGACAAACCACTCAAGGCCACTCCATCTGAAATTGTAACTTCACAGGATGTGTGTCACATTGGTTGGCTGATCTTGCTTCCTGTCTCTGGGTCCCATGAAGGCAGACCTCCTTTACCCTGGTGCTTGCTGAATCCTGCTGGGTGCTCATGGTGCTGGATGAAGAAAGGCATGAAGGTGGGTCCCCACCTGTGCCTCAGACATTGAGTCCCATGGGGATGTTCCAGTTCCATCTTTCATGTGGCTTTAACAATACCCATGTCATTCTCTACTTTTAGGACACACTGCACACCCCTATAGGGCCTCCTGGTCCTTCTGTGGACTGGCCTCCATCCCTGCTATTCCAATGACATTGCTCTGACCACACCCAGCATCACCAGTATCTCCTCAGGGCTCCTTGCCTGCTCACCTGCACAGAGACTCCATAAGCTGAACTGTTGGCCTCTGACTGATGAGGGGGATCCCTGGGAGCACAGGTTCCTTACCCTGGGCAGGGCCTGGCTCAGAGAAGGCAGGCCACCAGTGCTCGAGGAGTGAGTGCCTTTGCACAGTGAATCTGTTCCTGGGTATACCTGCTCATTCCTTGCCCTTCCCCTCCTCTCTCTCTGGTTTCCATTTTGTCCATTGCCTCTCCTATTTGCCCAGAGCCAATCTAGCTTATGAAAAACAAGCTGTCATCTTAGTGTTTTTTATACTTCGTTCCCCCAACAGCTGCTCTGTTTCCAAATGTTCATTACTGCTGTATTAGCAGAAGTTGTTAATGACACTCAGGCTGACAGAATACAAATTGATTTTCAAAAGTTATGCTGATTGCTTAGGCATGTTTCTTGTACCAGCTAAGCAAAATGGGGGGGGGGCGGTGGTGGGGAAGAACCATGCCATGTGGCACATATGGTCTTTAACACAAGGGGCTCAGGCCACATGTGAACCAAATGTGACTGGAGAAGGTGTGGAGAAGGATGGAGAAACAGCTGGAGAATCCAAGCCAGAGCACTATTGTTTCTGTTGCTGCCACATGGTGTCACTGTTGCACACAAGCCCTGCACAGCCCGGTGGATGCTGGTCCACTGGTATGGTGGGGCCTTGTTCCAGGTCCCTGAGAGGGCTGCACCGTGCCCCACCCTGGGGCTGCAGCATTGTGAGGCTCTTCCTTTCCCTCCAAGAAGTTCCCTGGGATACTTTGCTGGAGATTGTGCAACACAGAAAACTAAAGGTCCTCTTATAGCCTTTCCTGGGGCAAGGGTGCTTCATTGATGTCATAACTGGCAAGGGGCCATTTCTGGGATTTCCCCAGAAACACCTCGAGGACTCAAGGTGACTTGTATCTACTCCTAGATACAGAAGGAGCTGTCTGGGCTTTTAAATTCCAGTTCATCAGCACCACCTCCCATGTGCTAGTCATCAAGCTCAAGTGATTGGTTCACACTGATCTATCAACTGATATGAGTGAACTCCCTTTTCTTTCTACCCGGGTGAGCCAGCAGGTTACATGCTGTGTCAGAGGCCCTGGCAGGGTGTTTTGGTAACTGGGATATTTATCTATTGATCATTCTGCAGCCCTGACTCCTGGGAGTTGTGAGGGTAGTGGATGGAGCAGACCAGATCTGGACAAGATGCTATTTCCCCTGTGCCCAGAGCCTGCCCCAGAAGGTCCAGATATAAAGGGCTTGGGAACTGAGCATGCAGGTCTGCTGGCTGGATGCAGTGCTCAGAAGCACTTGTTTTTTGAGTTTCCAAACTCAAAAAGTGTTTCCAAACCCACTCTGTTTTCAGGAAGCCCAACAATCTGTCATGTGCATGGTGCATGATCAAGAGAGACATCTCTTTCCAACTTCTAGCACCACATCTTTAATCTCCCATAATGGCCTGGAGACTAGGGAGCATGTCTGTGGGCAGTGTGATCACCCAGCCACTGGCCTTCTCAACCACATCCATCCCCAGATGGTCATCGCACCCGGAATGAGGAACTGAGAGGTCCAGGGGCAGCCACATGAGGAGGAAATGGGGTGCACAAATCAGGAAGCCATCTGACATCTCAGGGTCAACTCAACTGAAAACTCATCACAAGTGTGCATGGAGCCCCAAACAGGGCTCCCTGTGACCTGGCATGGAGAAACTGAAGCTAATGTGGGCAGAGCCCTGACATGCTTCCTGACCCATTGCTGGGAAGGTGAGATGGTGTTTCCAGAGCTGAGGCCATAGCCAGAACCCTAGCCCTGACACAGATTGCCCAGAGGGTTTTGGGCAAGTCATCATCCTGCTCAGGGCTGTGTTTTCCCAAAGACTGATTGTCTGGGAGTGCTGGAATGTTAGAGGAGAAGGCCCTCGAAGATCATTCCAGTCATCTTTTCCTGTCTTGATCACTCTCCACCACCACCCCAGAGGGTCACACCAAGGGCTTGAAGTCATTTGCTTTCTCATGAGGCTGTGATGAAAGGAAGGAATGGAAATAAGGAATTTCACAAAGCTTTAAGGGATGAACAAACAGGAGGAGGGAGTTTCAATGAGGCAAAGTTTGGACCACTGAACGGACAAGTGCCTTGAGGGAACAGGCTCTAAAATGGTTCTTTCTCATGTGAAGAAGGGTCTTGACCCCTGTTCAGGCCTCAGGAGCACATCCACTGGGTCAGGTAGAGAGTGGAGAGTAGGAATCTCAGAGTTTCTGTCAAGTTGTACCTTGCCACACCTTATGGGTGCATTATTCAATTCACTCATTCATTCATGTACTGCTGAAAGTCTGTGGTGGTACAGCCCTGTGGCTGGTATGGTGGGGGAGGGGTCTGAGGCTCTACAGCTCACACAGTGATGGGTTAGGAGGAGGCTGGGATCCTAGGGGCAGGGCAGGGCCTAAAATTCTGGGTGAGAGGAGCACATGGGAATGACTGTGTGAAGCTTGGGCACAGGGCACTTGTAATGGTTGTATTGGGCATGGAGGCCAGAAATGTGCTCAGCTAGTCTGGAGCAAGCCATTTGGTTAGAGAAGGAAGGAGAGAAGACAAGAGGGAGGGAGACACCTTCTTCCTAGAAACTCTCTGTCCACCTTTCATTGGGCTAACCTTTCCAGTCTCAAGTTAACTGAGATGTCCCCTCGTTAGGCAAGCTCTCCTCCCTGTCTCCCAGTCTCAGACCAAGTCAGGTCCCTGATTGTAAGTGTCAGCCCCACATGCGTTTTAGCACAATTCATACTAAATGATGATTGGTGTGATTATTTGTTTGTCTTCTGTGATCTGTCAGGGTACCTCACTTGGGGTCTTGTCCACAAATGATGAAACAATGTCTCCTGAATATTGCACCTGCCCCTGGGTGGACAATCAGAGTTCTGTCTGTCTGTAAATGTGCTGGCAAGGGATCTGAATTTCCCTTCCAGGGTTGTCACTTCGTGAACCAGTAAGGTCATTCTCCTTCTGGTCTCAGTTTTCTTTGAAAAAATAACAAATTATTAAAGCAAACTATCTCTGAGTTTCCTTCCAGCCCCGAACTGCTGTGTATCACAGAAGAGTGATGTTCTAAGAGTTGACAAAGCCTCCTCGGTCTTGGCTGGGCTGCCTCTTCCTTTGTCTTTTCCTTATGTCTGCTTTCCTCCTTCAATCCCTGTAGGACCAGGCTCTGCATGGGAGGCCCCTCAGCTGGAAAGCACCCATGGTTTCATGGGAAGATCTGTCAGCCTCTGCACACTTGTGATGAGTTTTCAGTTGAGTTGACCCTGAGATGTCAGATGGCTTCCTGATTTGTGCACCCCATTTCCTCCTCATGTGGCTGCCCCTGGACCTCTCAGTTCCTCATTCCGGGTGCGATGACCATCTGGGGATGGATGTGGTTGAGAAGGTCAGTGGCTGGGTGATCACACTGCCCACAGACATGCTCCCTAGTCTCCAGGCCATTATGGGAGATTAAAGATGTGGTGCTAGAAGTTGGAAAGAGATGTCTCTCTTGATCATGCACCATACACATGACAGATTGTTGGGCTTCCTGAAAACAGAGTGGGTGATCTCCATTGATATTTACATCAGAGCGATTCTGCAGATTGTTCTATTTGTCTGTGTGGAATGCTCAGCCTCATTGCTGCTGGCAGAGCTATTCTTTTCCTGTAGCTATTGTCTTGGCAAAAGGCTATCTGGCAGAGATGACCACAGGGAGAAAGGAGCATCCCTTCACCATCATACCGCCCACACCTAGTTAGGAGAAAACAGTTCCCTTGTGTGTTTGCACCTGGGTAGATGGGACTTGGGGAGTCCAGCCCGTGGTCTTACCTTTGTGTCTGCAGGGCCCTAAAATAGCCTGAGGAAAAGTTGGTTTGGCCCCGTGCAGAGGCTGGCTATGCATTTAGAAGTATCTGGTGCTGGCTTAGGTAGAGAGTGGGCCTTTGGACCAGTTAATTCCCATGCTGTCTGGATGCCTGTGGGGGAGGGACACACCCCATCTCATAAAGCTCTCTAGGCCACACCAGCTGGAGGGGATGCCAAGAAGGGGCAGGAGGGGCCCAGAAGAAAGGGTGACATACATGGTACAAGTCTTGCTTTCTCCCTAGCACAGAGCCCCTTCTCTCGCTGCCTCTGCAGTGGGTCCTGGCTCCTCAAAGGGGCTCTGAATGAGCTCTCATGGCACACTCTTATCTCCAAGATGTCCCCTCTGCCAGGGAGGAAAGGCACTGGTCACATGAGGGAAGGGCACAAACATTTGTAGGAATCTGTTTTGGGTTGGGCAGCAGACATACATTATCAAAGTGCAGTGGGCCCCTAAATTTAAAAAAAGGCAGGGGTGGGGACCTCTGTGTGCTCTGGCCTGGGGAGCTGGACTAGACCACAGATAGGGACCTCAGAGTGCTTCCACTTTCCCCCCTTAAAGCCCAGGCAACTCCATCCTGCACCCCATCTGCCTGCCTCTCAGCCTTCTGTGGCCAAGTCCACCTCAATGTCCCGTGTTTCCATCCAGAGGGAAGGGAGGGGTTTTATTAGTGCTTCCCTCCATCCACTGGAGGTGTGCCAGAGAAGGGGGTGGGAGCACTGGGCACCCCAGCACCTGCATGTTTGTCCCCTCCTCTCGTCTTGGTGTCTCTGCTGCGGCTCTGCGTGCCCCCACTGTATTCCTGTATGGAGTACATAAGAGCGTGGACTTTGGTTGGAGTTGAACTGAATCCTTCACTTAGTAGCTATTGATTTTAGCTAAGTTTCTTAACCTCCCTTTTGTTCTTATTTTAATCTGCAAAATGGGGATACTTTTAGGGTGCTATGAGTAGTAAATGAGGTTAGGACTCAGCGCAGGCCGGTGACCTATTAACTCCTATCACCATGAAGTTCCCTGCCAGAAGCCCCTCTTCTCTCGGGGAGGCTGGAATCCAGGAAAGGACTGAGCGGCCTTTGGAATGGGGTCCCAGGAGAGGTGGAAAGCGCCTTCACTGTGCTGTGGCCCTGAGCCCCAGTTCTTCCATAAAATAGCGTCTTCTGGTTAAGAGAGTGGTTTGCAAATTGTTTCTGAAACTATTTTTCAAATCATGCCCATGAGGATGCCACAGAGACTGCCCTGGGGGGGCAAGAGGGTGGGCTCTGTATCCCAGCCGCAATAGGGGCTGCTTTGCTTTGTAAACACTTTTAAATACTGGGTTCCACAAAGATTTCATTAAAATGTGTGACACACTGTTAAGAAAGTTTGAATAGATACATTTCCATAATGAATATTTTTTAAAAGTTTGGACCCCACCATATTAAAATCATCACCATCACCATTTAAAAAATAAAATCCTACAAAACACTGCCACAGGACAGGCAGTCTTCTAGATTCTGAGGCTGTAAGGAGGCATAAAAACATGGTCCCCACCACCAAAGAGAATAATCAGCAAGTCCTCACACTGTGTGTTCATCAAAGCTGACAGGGGCTGCAGATGAAGAAACAGAGGCTGAGCCTCTTGAAAGTGGCAGCACTGCCAACCAGTGGAACTCAGCTCTGTGGCCAACCCCCTCCACCCCCACTCCATGCCTTCTCCCGCTTGGAGTCCTTCAACCACAGCTATGGGTTTAGAGCATCAATGGACACTCAGACACACTGATGTACACACGCACCTGCCTCCCCTATTCACATGCCCCAATTGAATTCTGTCACTGAGAGCAGGGAGAATGCACATCAGCTGAGACAGTGGCCCTGATGTTCAAGCCCCTCATGTAACTGAAACCTCTTCTGTTTTATTCTAATAACTATTTGAAAGGGGGAGATTTTCAGGCACAGAAAGCAAGCTGCAATTTTGTGTGTGGTGTCCACACATGCCATTATGGAATGAGTTCCTGGTGTGATTCTGAATGAGGGTTCCTTGAGGTGGTGCTGGGATCTTGGCATCTCTGAGATTGGGCTTTGTCCTTTCCTGGCCAGGTCTGGGCCCTGTGGATGGGCTGCCCTGGGCTCAGTGCCTCAGAGATTTCAGAGTTTGGGCAGTTGGCTGCTAAGCATGCAAAAGGTCTGAGCCATGGGTCAGGAAAATCACCCAGCTTTGGGGCAGAGAGAGCAGAGTTCTTGGAGTGCCAGCACCAGCCAGCTCATGAACTTGGTGAATCCCAGCAGCTCAGTGTTCTCATCTGGAGGTGGAGAGGATAAGATGACAGGGCATCCACAGGGCCTGGAGTTTGGATGTGCTCATGGCACTCTGGCACTCATTCTTTTGTGGGTCTGGAGCTCTGGGTAGGATTCTTTGGGAAAAGTAACAGAAACTGTATGGCCAACTCAAGGAAAAGGGAAAGTTTTCAAAGACTTTGCAGCAGCCACCAGAGATGATGGATGATTAAAATTGAGCCAGGACAGGAGCAGGAGTACCAGGACAGTCTCCTCCTGGGGACCTGGCAGGATGAGTGACCACCAGCCCATACTGGGCTCTGTGCACCTGCACTGATTCATGTCCCAGAGCCAGTGTTTGAAGCTCCTTTCCCATCTGGGGGAGAGTGGGCTCTTTAGTTGCTGTCCCACCAAGACTGGATGTAGGGAGGAATGGGTTTCCCAAGAAACACTGGGGTCCTACCACCTGGAGGAGAGGAGTGGACTTGGGCAGACCCAAACCAGTCCACTCTTATGCGGTCTCCACTTCCAGCATTCTCTTCCTATCAGTCGTGCACACAGCTGCTTAATCAAACTTCTTTAATTGCCACTTACATCTTGTTATTCTTCTTAAACATGCCTTTGGAAGGATGAGGAGGGGCTGGATGTCCTTGGGGAGGACTTGAGCACCGCTCACTACTCTCCCAGCTGCTCATGCTTGTCCACTCCTCTCCTGCCCCTCCTTCCCAGTTTCCATCCTGAACCCCCTTGGCACAACTGGTAGCTGCTGCCTCGCCTTTCCCACCCCTTCTTCCCCACCAGAGCCCATCTCAGAGCAGATGGCTTTGGGGGAGTGTCTGGGATTTTACTCTGCCCAGACCTGAGCCCCATGTCTGAAAGCCCCCCACACTGGCATTGACGGTGGACTGGGACATTTTATTTTTTCTCCTGGGTTTGCTTTTCCTTCTAGATTTTGAGTTGTAACATTGCTTGCTCCATCTCTTCCAAAATGCTAAGTCTAACTCCTTTGGGGCCATCTTCTGGGGCAGGGACCACATCTTACCCTATTCCCTGCCTCTCCCTCTCCTCCCTGTCACTAGCCTATCACCCACTGGTGCCAGGAAGGTGGCCCCATATTTGTGTTAAAGTGCACATCTGTGCAATGAGGTTGCTGCAGTGGGGGAGCTCAAGAACATGAGGTGTCATCACATGAAAAAATCAGTCATCAATTACATTCCTATGTATGAAGAAATGTTTTTTTTTAAACTTCGATATTTATTTATTTATTTTTTAAGATTTTATTTATTTATTTGACAGAGAGAGACACAGCGAGAGAGGGAACACAAGCACGGGGAGTGGGAGAGGGAGAAGCAGGCTTCCCGTGGAGCAGGGAGGCCTATGCGGGGCTCGATCCCAGGACCCTGAGATCATGACCTGAGCCGAAGGCAGACACTTAATGACTGAGCCACCCAGGCGCCCCTGTATGAAGAAATGTTAATGCCATGGATAAAGGTCATGGAATGTTACATGAAAAAAGTAGGACCTTACACAGAATACATACACAGAATACTTGAAAAAAAAAAACACAAGCAAATGCACCAAAATATTAATACTGGTTGTTTTTGAATGGAAGAATTTTGTTGATTTATATTTTCTTTATACTTTCTGCATTTTCAAATTTCCTCTAAGAATTGTATATTATTTCCATTTTAATGCTTGTGTTATTTTTATAATGAGAACAAAATCTTTAAAAACTATTGAAAAGTAACAGACTCATTTGTGTTCTGAGGTGATGCTGCCCAGCTTGATGGAACATGGATGTGATTCAATTTTTCCCCCTTTAGACAAGGGTTTTATTATTTCATGGGAGGGTAAAGGTAGTTGTAGTTTAAAACAAAAACATCAACATATATTTCTCTTCCTGATCATTGTATTCTATCAGTAAAACAGAGTAAAGCCAGGTGAATTTATCAGGGTACCTCCTGGAGATGACCTTTGCCTTCATTCAAAGAATGTACTGAAGTCAGAGAAAATATGCACTCCCTCCCACATCCTGGGAAGTTAATCTGACTCTGGCACTGTAATCAGCTGTTGGTTTTAGGAAGTGATCTTACCTTTCTCATCTTCAAAATGGGAATGATGTGATATCTTCCTGGCCAGGTTGTCCTGACCATAATGATCTTATATGTGTCATGCTTCATCTGGTCCTAGCACACAGAAGGGGCTCAACTATGATGCACTTCTCCTGTGATTACCTCCAGGGAGGTCCCAAAGGCACACAGCTCACCAGGGCCTTCGCTGTTCCTCCTGCTCTTTTGGGGCTCCCCTGACAGGGCAGTTTCCACAGCTGGTGGATGAAGCAGATACCCTTAGTCCTGAATGTCACAAGGTCTGAAGATGCCTGATAAGGGACCAAAGGAGGGAATTCAGAGCAAGGGAAAAGGAAGGGTAGATAAGAGACAGATGGGCATGAAAAAGAAAAAAATGGCAATTGTATAACTATAAAAGACAGTATAAATGCATATTTTTCTCTTTTCCTTTCCTAACTGATTTAAAAAGCAATTGTATAAAATAATATGTTTATAATGTATTGTAGAGCCTGTAACATATAGAAAAATATAGATTGCCAAGAACAGCACAAAGATAATGGGTGGAAGGAAAGCTGCACTGGGCTAAGGAAATGATTACAGATAGTTAAGTAATAATTATAACAATGTATTGTTGGATCTATAACATTAATAGATGTAACATATCTGACAATAACGCCACAGAAAAGAAGGAAAGAGAATAGAGTTACATAGGAGTATCATTTCTATATATCATTGCAATTAAACTAATATGAATCTGAAGCTGATTTTGATAACTTAAATACACATAGTAAACCCTACAGCAATCATACACAAAAAAGAAAAAGTGAAAAAAAAATCAAAGAAATTAAATGTTACATCAGAAAATGCTCTTTAATACAGAAGAAAGCAGTAAAAGAGGAACAGAGGAACAAAAAACACATGAGACATATAGAAAGCAAAAAGTAAAATAGCAAATGTCAATCCAGGTTTATCAATAATAACATTAAATGTGAGAGGATTAGACAACCCAATCAAAATGCAGAGATTTTCAGATGGATAAAAAACATGATCATTCATATGTTGTCTACAGGAGACATATTTTAGATTAAGGACACAAATAGACTGAAAGTAAAAGGATAGAAAGAGATATATTATGCAAACAGCAACCATAGGGAAGCTGGAATGGCTATATTGATATCAGACAAAATAGACTTTACAACAAAAAACATTTATTAGAGACAGAGAGGGACATTTTATAATGATAAAAAGGACAATCCATTAGGACAGTATAAAATTACAAACACATATACACCTAATAAAAGAGGAACAAAATATAGGTGGCAAAAAGTGACAGAAATGAAGAGAGAAATTCAATAATAATAGTTGGACACTTCAACAATCCACTTTCAATTGTGGGTTGAACTAGACTTAAGATTAACAAGGTTATAGAAGACTTGAATAACACTATAAACCAAGTAGACCTAATAGACCTCTATAGAATACTCCACCCAACGATAGAATATATATTCTTCTCAAGTACCCATGAAACTTCCTTATTCTGTAGGATAGGCCACAGGCCATAAATAAACCTCAGTACATTTAAAAGGATAGAAAAAATATAAAGTGTGGTCTCCAATTATAATAGAATGAAATTAGAAATCAGTATCAGGATAAAAAGCTTGAGAAAAAAACAACACAATCCTAAAGAGCAAGTGGATCAAAGAGGCAATCAAAAGGGAAATTAGAAAATACTTTGAGATGAATGAAAATGAAGATACTACATACGAAAATTTGTGAGATGCAGCAAAAGTGGTGCTTAGAGGAAAATTTATAGCTGTAAATGCCTATATTACAAAAGAAGAAAGACTTTAAATCAATAACCTAATCTTCCACATTAAGACACTGAAAAAAGAAGAGCAATCTAACACAAAGTAAACAGAAGGAAATAAATAATAAAGATCAGAATGGAAATTAGTGCAATAGAGACTAGAAAAGAACAGAGAAATTCAATGAAATCAAAAGCTAGTTCTTTGAACAGATCAACAAAAGTGACAATCCTTTAGTTAGCCTAACCAAGGAGAAAAGAGAAGACAATTACTAGAATCAGAAATGAAGGAGTGGATGTTCACAAGATTACTAACAGAGAAAAGCTAAGGTTCAGGTGACTTCACTAGGGAATTCTACCAAACACTGAAAAAATTAATACCAATCTTCACAAACTCTTCCAGAAAATAGAAGAGAAGGAAACAACTGTGAACTCATTTTGAGGCCACTATTACCCTGATTCTAAAACCAGACAGAGACATCACAAGAGAACTAAAGATCAATATCTCTTATAAATGTGGAATGTCAATATCCTCAACAGAATGCTAGCAAACTGAATCTAACAACATGTAAAAGAATATATGCCTTGGTCAAGTGGGATTTATCCCAGGAAGGCAAGGTTGATTCAACATGTGAAAATCAATTACTGTAATATGTCATACCATTAGAATAAAAAATAAAACCCACATGATTACTTCAATAGATACAGAAAAAGCATTCGACAAAATCCAACACTCTTTCATTATAAAAAAACTCGACAAATGAGGAATAAAATGGAACTTCCTCAACCTGACATGGAGTATTTACGAAAACCCCATAGCTAATATATTTAATGGTTAAAGACTGGATGCTTTCTCCCTAAGATCAGGGATGAGATAAGGGAGTCTGCTCTTGCCACTTCTATTCAATGCTGTACTAGAGGCTCTATCCAGAGCAACTGGACAAGGAAAAAAAAAAGGCATACAGGTTTGAAAAGAGGATGTAAAACCATTTCTATTCAGAGATAACATGACCTTGTATAAGGAAAACTAAAGAATTTACGATGTCCAACTTAAAAACTATAAGAACTAATAAATGAGTTTAACAAGGTTTTAGAACACAAGGTCAAAATAAAAAATCAAGTGTATTTCTATGCAGTTCCAATGAACAATCCAAAAATGACATTAAGACATCAATTTCATTTATAATAACATCAAAATGAATAAAATACTTAGAATTAAATTTGATAAAATAAGTGCAAAACTTATGCTCTTAAAACTAAAACATTGAAAGAAATTAAAGAAGATCTAAATAAACAGGTCAATAAGAACATGAAAAAATGCTCAACATCATTAGTCATCAGGGAAATGCAGATCCAAGCCATAATGAAATACCATCTCACAACCACTAGGGTAGCTAGGATTAAACGTTAGATAATAACAAGTGTTGACAAGGATATGGAGAAATTGGAGCCCTATTACATTCCTGGTGGGAATGTAAAATAGTGCCTCCACTTTAGAAAACACTCTGGTAGTTCCTCAAACAATTAAATATAGAATTACCATAAACCCTGCAATTTTACTGCTAGGTATATACCCAAGAGAAATGAAACCATTTCTGCATAAAAAAGAAAAAAAAAAAACTCGTGAGGCGCCTGGGTGGCTCAGTCAGTTGAACATCGGACTCTTGATTTTGGCTCAGGTCATGATCCCGGGGTCCTGGGATTGAGCCCCACGTTGGGCTCTGCGCTCAGCTCAGCTCGGAGTCTGCTTGTCCTTCTCCTCTGCTCCTCCCCCTGCTCGCACACTCTCTCTGTCTCAAATGAATAAATAAAATCTTAAAAAGAAAAGAAAAAAATAAACAGAAAAACATCTCATGTTTATGTATCAGAAGACTTAGTACTGTTAAGATGCCAATACTTCTTCAATTGTTCAACATAATCCCTGTCAGAATACCGGCTGTTTCCTTTGTTGAAACTGACAAGCTGATTCTAAAATTCACATGTAATTACAAGGAGTCCCAAATAGCTAAAACAATTTTGAGAAAGAAGAACAAAATACAAGGACTCACACTTCCCACCTTCAAAACTTAACTACAAAGCAATGGTAATGAAGATAATGTGGTTGCTGGCACAAGGATAGACACATAGATCAATCAAATAAAATCAAGAGCCTAGAAATAAACCCATCCATCTATGGTCAACTGATTTTTGACAGGGATGCCAAGGCCATTCAATGGGGGAAACTAGTCTTTTCAACAAATGTTGCTAAGACAACTAGACAGCACATGCAGAAAAACGAAGTTGGACCCTTACCTCAGACTTATATGAAAACTCAAAAAGCCATTTTTATAACTCAAAATGGATCAAAGATCTAAACTTAAGAGCTAAAACCATAAAATGGCGAGAATAAAATATACAGATAAAGCTTCATAACTCTGTCACTTCAGGACTTGACAAAGGATTCTTAGCTATGCTAGTAAAAGCACGATCAACAGAAGAAAAAAACACATAAATTGGATTTCATAAAAACTAAATACTTTTGTGATTTAAAGGCACCATCAAGAAAGTGAAAAGACAACTTAAAGAATGGGAGAATATATTTGCAAGTCATACATCTGATAAGATATTCGTATCTAGAGTACATAAAAAACTCTTACAACTCAATAATACAATGACAAATAATCCAAGTAAAAAATGGGCAAGGGATCTGAACAGAGAGTTCTCTGAGGAAGATATACAAATGACCAAGGAGCATATGAAAGGATGCTTAACAGTATTAGCCATCAGGGAAATGCAAATCAAAGCCACAATGAGATGCCACTTCACATGCACAAGAATGGCTAGAATAAAAGGTCACATAATAAGTCTTGACAAGGATGTGGAGAAATAGGAACCCGGATGCACTAATGGTATAAAACGGTGCAGCCACTTTGGAAAAGTCTGGCAGTTCTTCAAATGATTAAACATAGTTCCCATATGACCCAACAATTCCACTCCTAGCTAGCTATATACCTAAGAGAAATGATAACATATGCTGTCACACAAAAATGTGTACATGAATGTTTATAGCTGCATTATTCATAATAACCAAAAGGTAGAAACAACCTATATGTCTATCAACTGATAAATAAAGAAAATGTAGCCTATTATACAAAGGAATATTATTCTGCCATAATAAGGAATTAAGTACTGGTACATGGGTGAACCTTGAAAACATGCTCAGTGAAAAAAGCCAGTCACAAGTGACCACATATTACATGATTCCATATGATATAAAAGTCCAGAATGGGGAAATCTATGGAGATTGAGGTAGGTTAGTGATTACTTCTGTCTGAAAGGAGAGGGGCGTATACAGGTGTGATAGCCCGGCAGTGCAGGGGTTCTTTTAGAGATGATGCAGTTGTCTAGGCATAACTAAATGATGGCTGTGCGATGGTTGTACATACCTGTGAACATGCTAAAGTTTATTGAACTGAACACTTTAAGTCTTTTTTTTTTTTTTTAATTTTTTTTATTGTTATGTTAATCCCCATACATTACATCATTAGTTTTAGATATAGTGTTCCATGATTCATTGTTTGTGCATAACACCCAGTGCTCCATGCAGAACGTGCCCTCCTCAATACCCATCACCAGGCTAACCCATCCTCCCAACCCCCTCCCCTCTAGAACCCTCAGTTTGTTTTTCAGAGTCCATCGTCTCTCATGTGAACTGAACACTTTAAATGGATGAGTTGCAAGTTATGTGAATTATATCACAGTAAAGCTGTTAAAAACAATTGTTAGTAAAATAAAACAAATTAGGAAAAGAGAACTGGAGAGAGAAACAAGGAGAAAGGGAACAAAGAGGTGGTTATTCAATGTCAGTAAATAAATCTTTGACTTTAGGTGGGGAGAGATATAAGAAGATGTGAGAAAGCCGTGTGGAACAGCATACAGACTGACATCAAGTGAAATGTCATTAATTGCTGAAAGAATCAGACCAGCTGCAAAGATCATGAAAGGGTTGGGGACAGATGGGAAGGGAAAGGAGATGGGAAGAGTGTGGGGTGGTGGTAAATGAGCCAGTGTTGTCTGTCCCAGGATTTGGGGTGACCTCCCTGACCCGGGAAGAGACGGACAGTGGAATCCTCTGACCGTGTTAAAACGGTGAAATTGACCACTGTGCCTGTCATGGAAAGATGTCCATGATTGTTAAATTATAAAAGCAGGTTACAGAACAATGTATATAAGATATTCCATTTTTGTTAAAAAAAAAGATGTAAGAAAAAACAGTCTAGAAGGATCTACACAAAGCAGTAATTAATTTTAGAAGGAGGGATTGAGAAGGAAGTTTATGCTTTTTCTAGATCAGTTGATTTTTTTTTTGCAAGCATATTTTTTTTTGTAATCAGAAAAAAAACCCCGATGAAGGTATTTCCACAAAGAACAAACTAATAAGACAGACCTGATTAACATTTGTGATTTGCAAATATTCTTTGATGAGAGATGATGTGTAAACAAGAGGGATTATTACCGTAGCCCCAGCCAGCTTGGAATGGCCACCTCTGCCATTGTCTCCTCCAGGACAATGCTACATGTTCTTCCACATGGCACCTGTGGTCCCAGGGAGGCCACCCAACCTCCCTGAAGCCTCACTTCCCATGACTTTCCCAGTGCCTCTTCCATGCATCCCTGTCACACACATCATCCCACTGAAATTGTCATTCTTCTCACCACTTCCTTGAAACCAAACCTGTCATGGCCACTGATGACCTCCAAGTTGCCCACTGAACTTCTCTGTGCCCCTCTCTACTTCTCAGTGTTTGGTAGTCTGGCTCCTGCCCTGTTCTTGGAATGCTTTCTTCTCTTGGCTTCTGGGCACCCTCGCTCACCTGCAAGACCCTCTCTCTGGCTGCTCCTTCTCAGCTGTCCTCCTGTTCTGTGCAGTCTGGGATGTGGGTGTGCTGGGCTCTGACTGGCCTAGCCTTTCTCTTTCTTGGGGACCTCATCTGGGTCCTGCTGTCCTCTCTCTTGGAAGGACCCTAAAGGTTGTTTTCTTTCCCTTGTTTCATATGGAAGAGAAGAAAGAGGCAGAAGTGGAGATTCAGAGAGAAGATTCTCCGAAGGTAAGTGAACTTGTAGGGCTGGATTTTCCTCTTCTCTGACTAGATAAGACCAAGCAAGGGGAAAGGAGAGAGGGAATGTGAAGCAGGCATGGGTGGGGGAGAGAGAGGGGCAGAGGAACAGGTGCAAGTCCTCTGGTGTCTCTTATCAGGGCACTAATCCCATCACAAGGGCCCCACCCCCATGACTCCTTTTAACCCTAATTACTTCTGTCAAGGCCCTATCTCAAAATAGTCACATTGGGGTTTCAACATATAACTTTTGGGGGGACCCAAACATTAAGTCCATAACAGATGGGGTCAGCCCTGAGTGTTTCTCACCAGAAAGCTTGCTCGCTCTCTCTCCCTGCTCCCTCCCCTTAACCCCCTAAAATGTGAAGACATAGTGAGAAGGGGACAACAGATCAGAAAAAGTCTGCACATCAGGAAGAGAGCTCTCACTGAAAGCCAACCGCGCTGGCACCGTCCTCTTGGGCGTCAGCCTCCAGAACTGTATAATCAATGCCTGCTGTTTAAGCTGCCCAGTCTGTGGTATTTCGTTGTGGCGCCCGAGCTAAGACAGCATGTCTGGTCAGGGGTCTCTGCTCCTTTGCTTGCTCCTTCTTTCTCTCCTTCCCTCTCCTCCTCACTCATGGCTGGCCCTCAGCACCGTCCAGAAGATGGCTCAGGATGGCTAATCGGTGCTTCAGCTCCGCTCCAGCTGAAAGGCACTTTCTTCTGGGTCTCTGGTTAAATCCTGCAAGGGCAGTCTGCTCGATTTGGCTCCTCTGGTCCTGGTCTGTGGCTCTGCCTGCTGGGGGTGTGTGCCTCCGCATGGCCCACCCCATTCTGGTCCAAGCAGGCCCCCTGCAAGGGGGAGTAGGTGCTTGCCCTTGGGCGGAAGGTCTAGCACCCACTCAGTATGGCAGTGAGAACACAGCTTGAGCGTGAAAGCCTGTGAGAGGCAGGTGGGGTGGGTGTTCTGGGGAGGGAGTTCGCACGCGGGTGAAGGGAGCAATGAACACCTGTGATTGTTCTGCAGTCATTATTCGTGTGCATGCATTTGCCTAACCTCCGCTTCAATCAGGAGGCAGGCAGCAGTGCTAATTTACAGAGGAAGGAATAGGGGCTCCGAGTGCTCAGGGCTCTTTCCCGGATGCTGGGCGGGAGCCGGGGCGGGGCTAGGAGGTGGCTCCGCGGGAGCTCCGCCCCTGGGCGTGACCTGCCCGCTCAGGCCCTTCCCACATTCCCAAATAGCAAGTCCGAGGCCTGGACTCGCTCGGGAGTGAGCCCAAGTGAGCGCGCCCAGGTAACCCCGCTAAACCCCTGGACTGGGCAGCCTGGGAGGCAGGGGCCTGCCTTCTTCCCAGGCCCTTCCTTCCTGTGCGAAGGGGGCGGCGCCACGGAGGCGGTTTGATTGGGCACTGACCCTCTGCCTGCCGGTCCTGTAGGATTAAGCTCTGAATTAAACATGGTCCCTCCAGGCTTTGATTTGGATGCAAACACCTGGTGCAGGTTACACACAGAGCCTTTATGGGCAGCAACACCTTGGTGTGACTTCTTTATCAGATCTTCTTTTCCCTAGGCTGAGACTTGTGCTAGAGAATAGACCTTTGGGAGGATGTGAAGGGAGGGGGAGATCTCTTACAAAGGCACCGTCACTCCTGACAGTCTTCAGCATAGGACAACCATCTGGGATAACCATCGCATGTTTAGGCTGTACTGTGCCCACGCTGCAGCCAGCTGTGGTGTTCCGGTGATGGCTTTGCCTCCTCCTGGCTGTGTGAACAGGACCTGGTTCTTTCTGCGCCTGAATTCCTCAGCTGGAGGAGGCCTGGTGAGCAGCAGTGCCCTGTATGCATTAAGTGCTCAATTACAAGAATAGCAGCGTAACAACCAGTATCTACATATCGATTGCAGATTACAAAGCCATCTTGCATGATTTCCTTTGAGTCACAAACACCTCTGGCAAGTTTGACTCCCGTTTTACAGATGGAGGAGCTGAGGCTCAGAGAGATTAAGAGCCCGGTTCTACCTATGAGTCAAGACCAGCCTTTGTGATTCCACTTCCTCAGAGATCTGAAAGACCTCAGGTTTTGGGTGTAGCGGGACTTTGTGTGGAGCACTGGTCCTTGACAGGATGATGTGGCCTCTCGGAGCCTCGGTTTCCTCACCTGCTAAATGCAGATTGCAGAGTTGCAGTGGGGGGTCATTATCGCCATTACCCAGCCGCCTGGGTCCCACGGGCCTGACGGACTACTCTGCTATTGCTGTTGATGTCTGGGCTTAGCCTGTCTGTCTACAAAACGAGAGCAGAGACTTTGAAGGCTGGGAGTGGGTCAACAAAAGATAAAACACAGCCCCAGCCTATTATCTCAGCTTCAGATATCGACATTGGCAGACTTTTCCGTGCTTGTGGAGGGAAAGCATTGGAACTCCTGCCAAGAGCAAAAACTGATTTGCCCACATGCAGTCCAGCCCTCTGATCTGTCCCTGGAGACAAAATAAGGAAACTACCTCTTTGATTCCAAACTATTTTTATCTGCCTCTGAGCAGTGCTTGTGGTGCATTATGTGTTTTGCAGGGAAGGGTGCTATCAGCAGTAGAGATAACCATTACCCTGGCCCATCCCTGCAAATGGGCCCCTTTTGTCTTTGCTGGCAGTGCTGGTGGGGCCAGGCTTGGGTCACATGCTGACGGCAACTGAGAAATGGTGTCGCCATGCCTCAGCTGGTTGGCACTGACCAGATGGTGAAGGAGGCAAAGTTGTCTTCAATGCATCTTGTCCCCAGAGGTGTATGCTGTGGAGTGAGGAGGGCCTGAGTGGATGCCCATGCCTACCCTGTGGGCTCTTCCCTCCTGCCCTCCCATCCAGCTTTTCGTCTCTGCGTCATCCCACCCCTCTCCCATCAGGATCCAGCCGAACGCTGGCTTACGGTCTTCATTTCACTCACAGCTTTGGGCAGAGACGACCCTGCATCAGCCCTGCCCGCCACCTTTTCTGGGGAGTGGGGATTCAGACAGAAGGGGCACACATTTTGCTGGGCCTTCAGAGGTCACTAGGAGTAGAGGGAGCCACAGGGAGGAAGGAGGAGATTTATGGCTGGGGGAAGCCTGCTAGTAAAACCCCGCAGGTGGAAATCAGTGCAGCCCTATAAGGTTAGAGGTGTTACACAAGCTCTTTGTGTCTCCCCCAGAAGTGGCTGTTTTCCCTGTACTCTGCTTCCAGGGCACAGAGGCAGATACAGCCTGGAACCAAGTGTGATGGTTGATTTTGTATCAGCCACAGGGTGCCCAGACATTTGGGCACACATTCTGTGTGTGTCTGTGAGGGAGTCAATGCTATCATTTGAATCCGTAGACTAAAGCAGATTGCATTCCCCAATGTGGGTGGGCCTCATTCAATCAGTTGAAGACCTGAATACACAAAAAGGTAAACACCTTCTGCCTGATTGGTTTGAGCTGGGACATCGGGTCTTTTCTGCCTTTGCACTCTAACTGAAACATTGGCTCTTTGTAGGTCTTGAGCCTGTTGGCATTTGGACCAGAGCTATACCATCAGCTCTTCTGGGTCTCTAGCTTGCTGACTTCAGATCTTGGGACTTGTCAGCCTCCATAATCACCAATGGACCAATTCCTTAAATAAATCTCTTTACACCCCCACAGGCCCTCCCCCCAACATTCTATTGACTCTTTTTTTCTGGAGAACACTGACTAATATACCAAGTGTCAAAATTTAACTTTTCCAAAATATGCCCCAAAACACATAGTAGAGACATAGTCTTGAAAGCCTAGGTTTTTAATGGTAAGAGCCTGGCTTTTTGAAAAGGAAGGATGCAGCACATACAGTTTAGTAGCATATAGACAGGGTTGGGAAGCTTGCATGGAGATGTAACAGCAGATTTCCCAACCCGAGGGGTTGTGTTTTGGTGGGAGGAAGATGACCAGAGGGCTGTGGATGGAGCCTAGAGGGTGGGGTCCCTGAGAAGAGCCAGTGCCCTGCCCCCTCCAATGTCTGAGCTGGGAGGAGAGTGTTGATAGAATGCACTGGATTGTTGAGTGTAGGGGTTGAGGGCTGAGTGAACATGTGCTTGACCCTTCCTGAGGAGAACAGGGCAAGATCCTGAATTGAATGAATATTTACCCAATTGTTCAAATCAAATTTGCACACTCCATGATTTTTTTTCTAGGGTCAAGAGAGTTTTGCCTGCAAATGTTGACTTTTGCTGTTCTTATATAAAAATCAATTAGCTTATAAACTTCTCTCACTTCCTCTCCATGCCTCCATCCTCCATCCTGAGTTATACCAGTGGGGCTATACCACACATGCCTGCCGCCCGTTAAAAATGTGTAATAGTATATTTGTTAGGGTGCTTTTGATCACAAGCAACAGTTAAAGCAGTTTCAAACCAGTTGAAACAATAGAGGGACTCTGACTAACTCAAATGAAAAGTTCAGATGGGTGCAGGCTTCAGGTGAGGCTTGCTCCAGTGGCTTGGCAGTGTCACAAGACCCATTTCTCCACACTTGCCTTCTACAATGTCAGATGAACTATTGAGTGCTTCATATCAGGTCCCAAAATGGCAGGCTGTAGCTTCTTGAGCAACTTGACTCTTTTCTCACGTCCAGCCAGAAGGAGCCTTGGTTCACAGCCATTGTAGTTACTGCCAGGACCAACAGAGGCAGTGCCCATCTCCAGCCCAGTGATTGGATACAGGAATGTCCTTGGCCTAGGATGTCAGCTCTGTGCTTGGAGTGTAAGATCCCTGGGTGGTGGGGTGGGATCAGGGGTGTTGGAAAGGGCAAGGGGGTAGAGATGCTGAGGAGGCAGCAACACAGGTCCTTTATAAAGGGGATCTTGCATTTTCATGTTTTATTATATTTCACCTTTGCTACCATCTTCCCATAGTTTTCCTGCTAACTGGTAAGAAATCTTTCATCTGAGCAGAAATTGCTAAATTCTAACCAGCCAAGTAGGGATTGATAAGTCTGTCTCTTTACCTTGGTTAGGGGCCGGCTCTGAATCATGCATCCCGGCCACACCTACCCTGGCCTTGCTCTGCTCACCTGTCTCTGCTTTGTGAGGTCCTTGTGAGGATAAAGCAGTGTGTCTCCCAGTGTGTTTCCTGCCTCATGCTCAGGGGGTGGTGAATAGGCATGCTCTTAGGATGCACTATTAGTTCATGTAAATGCCCACTGAGGCTGCTCCCTACAAAGTGCTATGGAGGTCTTGGGTATATAGACAGAGGGCAGATCCGAAGGGTAAAGGGGAAGAGGAGGCACAGGTGGCATGAAGCTGTCAGCCAGGACTCTGTGAACTTCAGGTGGAGGGAGGAGTCCCATGAGGAGTGAGGGCCCCAGAGTCATCTGCCAACCCTCTCTGCCATTCCTGATGAGACCTGTTGACCCATCAGCAATTCACCATCCAACTGAGTAAGAGTTATTGAAAGTGGCCATGCTCCTAAGTGGTCACTCCTGGCCTGGTGTGGCTGTCGGGCCTGATGCTGATGGTGTCCTGTTGCCCTGTTGCTGAAGGAGGGGAGCTCTGCAGTGCCCAGTCCAGGGCTGGCCTTAGCGTCCCCTTCTGGGCGAGCCCTCAGTGCAAATGCACACTTGAAGCTGCAGGGCCCTTAGGTGTTCAGAGCCACCATGGCGTGGCAACCTTAGTCCCCCACCACCCCCAAAGATGGATCTGGGGTTGGGGGTGGAGAGTTCCGGCTCTGCTTAGTCTTGACCAAGATGTTTAAGTTTACCTGGACTCTGTCTCCTCAGCTACCTGTCTCAGGGTGACAAGTGATGCTTCAGGGCCTTTGGGCAGAACCCCCACAGGCAGGGAGAGATCTTGTAACAAAACATTAATATGGGACTGTTCCAGCAGTTCTGGTTCAGACCCCAAAATGCTGGGGACAAGTGGCTGGTAAGTGTCCCCTCCACTTTGAAAGTGGGGGCTATCTACACAGCAGACGGGGGCTTATGTAGTCAGTGGAAAACCCCTCCTGGGCCTTGGCCCTCCTGCTCAGCCTCCCTGCTGGAGGCCCAGCTCAGGCTTGGGCCTGTTTCCTCTGCCCCCGCCTGGTGAATAGCTCATGAACTTGGCCAAAATGGCACTCCCGACCTCCGTCCCTAAACAGCAGGCCGCTGTCTTCTCTGTCTCAGGTGACCACAGCTCCATTCTGCCTGCCACCTGCTCAGGCCAAAAGCCCCAGGGTTGTCCTGGCCTCCTGCCTTTCTCTTTCACATCACTTTCTTTTTTTTAAGATTTTATTTATTTATTTGACAGAGAGAGAGACAGCGAGAGAGGGAACTCAAGCAGGGGGAGTGGGAGAGAGAAGCAGGCTTCCTGCTGAGCAGGGAGCCCGATGTGGGGCTCGATCCCAGGACCCTGGGATCATGACCTGAGCTGAAGGCAGACACTTAACGACTGAGCCACCCAGGCGTCCCCACATCACTTTCAATAAAGTAGAAAATCTAAAAAAAAAAAAAAAAATTGAAAATCCATTTAGCTTGATCTTGGAACATTTCCTGATTGTGACCCCTTCTCACTGTTTTCATTTCCTCTTCTGGGGCCCAAAGTTCACCTGGATTATTGTACCGACCTCCACTTGCCCTTCACATCCATATCCCCCCCACCCCCAGACTGTCTGCTCTTAACACCAGCCAGAGTGATCCTTTCAAAACTGAAGACTTTCCTCTCTCTCCCTGAGGCCCAGCTTTCCCTTGCCGCACTTTGTCCTGTCTACAGTACTTGTTGTTCTTTAAATAAATATGCCAGGCCCTTTGCACTGCCCCATTCCCCTGCCCAGAATGCTTGCCCTCCATGCTCCACTCTCTCCCTTCCCCAAGTCCTTGCTTGAGCATCACCTTCTGCCTGAGGCCCACCCACAGCCTTACATTTAAAGTTGCAGCACACTTTCCACTGCACCCTCACTCCCCACCGTGCTCTCTGGTTGTCCCTCCACCAGCACGAGTCGTGTTCGAACACTGCACCCTCTGCTGCACTATTGTGTTTCTTTCTCTCTCCTCCCATTAAAGGGCAGCCCCACGAAGGCCGAGATTCTCCTCTGTTCTGTTCCTCTGGCCTCAGAACAGCGCCTGGCACATAGTAAATGCTCAATAAATATTTGGTGAAGGAATGAGCACCCTCTTGATTTTATTAAGGGACTGAGCTTGAAGGAGCCAGGAGAGGGGATTTCTTTGGGGAGATCTGCTGGAGTGCTGGAAGGGAAAGGGTGCTCCCCATTTCCTCCGCAGGCAAGAGGGACTTTAGGAAGACCTCTGAGCAGCTGATACAAGTCTCTGGGGCGGGGGGGGGGGGGGGGGGGCACAGGGGCTCTTGGCTGAGTCAGGCCCAAACTGACACCAAGTGGGAAGAAGGCTGGCTTGGGGTGGATGGAAGACAGGGCCACACAGTACGCTGTGTTTCCTGAGGACCAGAGGTGCCTGTGCCTGAGACAGTGGGCCAGCAGGAGTGGGACAAGAGCCTGGGGACAGGAGGGCTGGGCTGAAGGGGAGCTCGGGGATCAGCCAGAGCAGGATCTTTCTGATGAGAGCTCAGGGTTCTAATATCAAACTGGATTCACCTGGAATTATGGGGTTATTAGCCTGGGCAGGATCTTCTGTTATCCTGGAGAGACTGAGAAGCTACAGGACCTGGCCGAGAGCCCCTGCTGTGGGCAGGGGGACAAACTGGTGGTGTGGCTGGAAGGTATAGCAGGAGCAGGGGCATGCTGACCACCCTCTTGGAGATGAATCGTTCCATCTAAAGCAGGGGAAACACCACCCACGTGTGACCCCCCTCTCAGGGCGTCCTGACCCAAGTGACACTGTGCATGAGCGAGGAGGGGCTTCGGCACCATGTGCCAGATATGTGCTCGGGGCTGCAGGTGGCTCTGGTGAGGCACACTCCTGGGTTCTGGGGAACAAGCCTGTCTCCGGACAGCCTCCCACTCCCAGCCCCAAGTTCCTGAGATCCTTAGACCTCCCTCCCGCCCCTCTTTCTCTGTGCCCAGACCCTGCCTTTGGGCTCGCTTGCCTCCTGAAGGTCAGACATGCTCATGCTGTGCAGGGGGAGATCTGGATACTGGGGAAGTTGAGGTGTGGAGGTGACCCAGGAGGGAGCAAACTAGGGAAGGGAGGAGGGCTGGAGCTGTTCGTGCTGGTGTGGTGTCTACTGTGTGAGCGTCAAGGAACGGCTGGGAGGGGCCGCTGGGCCTCCTGCAGACGTCTCCTGGGCCAGATGCTGTTCTGTGTACAGAGCCCTGCCCTCAGGGGCTTATGTTCTGGTGAGGGGTGAGGGGGCAGACAGACAAGTGCCAGAGGGTGATTTGGGCAAGGGGGAGCAGGGAAAGACTGGGAGGACCATGCAGATAGGAGATGGGAGGAGGCCTCACTGATTAGTGGGATTTGAGCCAAGACCCCCAGGTGTGAGGGGATGGCAGGGGACAGTGGGATGGACGCTGCCTGTCAGGTGGAGGGCAGGGCTACAGCCTGGATGTTCTGGCAACTCCAGGAGCTGCTGCAGTGTGGGGGAGGTGGGATCGGATCCTGGGGTCCCCATATTGGCTGCCACCCTGTGTGAAGTAGGATTTTGAGCAGAAGGTGATAGACTTGATGTAGATTTTAACAGGTTCATTCCAATTTGGGTCAAGAATACCCCTGAGGTGGGCAAGGGTGAGGGAGGGAAAGTGGGGAGGCTCTGCAATCCTGCAGCAGAGGTCATGGTGGCTTGGACCAGGGTGGGGTAGCAGGGATGGCGAGAGACAGTTACATTCTGGATGTAATTTGAGGTTTGAGCCAAGAGGATTTGCTCTGTGCAGGGATGAGAAAAAGGAAGTGGATGAGAATAAACCCAAGGTTTCTGGCCTGAGCGGATGGAAGAAGTCCCACTAATTGAATGGGAAGGCTGGGATGGGACAAGTTTCAGGGAGAAGTGGCTGAGAGTTTTTTGGCCACAGTAAGCTTGAAATGACCGCTAGGCCTAGGAGTCACCGTCTGTAGGAAGTGGTTGTGTGTCTGAGCCCTTGCTTTTAGGGGAGAGATCTGCAGCATGGTCTGAGGCTGTGTCAGTGGTATTTAAAACCCCGGTGAGGGAAGAATCCCCAGCGGAGTGAGTGCAGACGGGAGGAGACATATTCCAGACCCAGAGCTCTGGGCATCTGCCCCTGACAGGCTGGGAGAAGAGCTGAGAGCAGCAAGGGAGCCTGAGAAGCCACCTGGAGCCTGGTGGCAGGCAGGTTGGAGGCTGGCCCAGGCCCAGGGGAAGGAGCATCATTCCTTAGAAGGGAGATTTGAGCCCCTGCAGCCCTGAAGGCCTGGAAAAACCCCTGGTCAGTGCAAGACAGAGACCTCAGTTAGAGCAGGACTACCCAGGCTTACTCTTCCATGGATGCAGTGATGAGAGCAGAGTGAGTGAAAACCTGCAGGCCTGTCTTGTTCTGCTGTGTGGCCAGGCCAGAGGTTGGACTGTCCATTGACCTGGGAAAAGGGTGGCAGAGGCTAGAGGGCTACAGTCAGTGCTGGGAGGAGAGTGGGTGGGTGAAGTCCTGCCTCTAGACTGGACATATCTCCCTGCCTTTCCATCAGGGAGGGACTGCTATCTCTGTTTCACAGATGATAAAACTGAGGCGGGGAGGCGGTGTGACATGATGTAGGTCACACTGCCAAGTGCAGGCTTGGGCTCCAAGACCAGGGATCTTCTTGCTGCTGGCCACCCATCTTCCTAGAAAAGCTTTACAGATGAATGGATAAAGAAGATGTGGTTCATATATACAATGGAGTATTACTCAGCCATCAGAAAGGATGAATACCCAACTTTTACATCAACATGGATGGGACTGGAGGAGATTATGCTAAGTGAAATAAGTCAAGCAGAGAAAGTCAATTATCATATGGTTTCACTTATTTGTGGAACATAAGGAATAGCATGGAGGACATTAGGAGAAGGAGGGAAAAATGAAAGGAGGAAAATCGGAGGGAGAGATGAACCATGAGAGACTGTGGACTCTGAGAAACAAACAGGGTTTTAGAGGGGAGCGGGGAGGGGGGATTGGTTAGCCCAGTGATGGGTAATAAGGAGGGCGTGTATTGCATGGAGCACTGGGTGTTATATGAAAACAATGGATCGTGGATCACCACATCAAAAACTAGTTATGGTGACTAACATAACATAATAAAATTAAAAAAAAAAAAAAAGAAAAGCTTTAGGAAAACAAACTGCAAAGCAAGTTGCAGAAGGTTGCATATGGTCTGAGGCTGTTTAGATAAGGTTTAAAATATGCAAAGCAGTGCTTGATGTTGCTTAAGGACAGGACGGCATAGACCCGAGGTGCGATGATAAAGTCCAGTGCAGGAGAGTGGATGGAGAGAGGGCTTCACGCGAGTGCACCTTGCGGTCTTTTGTATTCCAAGCTGGGTGGTGCAGATGGGCGCTGTCATGCCAGTCTTCATGCTTTTCCTATGTCTGAGCTGGGTCTGAGTAAGTGAAGGGAGGCTGGCTGCGGGCCCTCCCGGGACCTGCCTCCTCAGCAGCCTGGCCAGAGACCAGGACCCCAGGAGGAGAAGGAGCCAAGGGAGGCTGGCCCTCCTGGCTGCGTGCTGGGGGGTTAGGTGGGAGGGTCGGGCCCCTCAGAGGTGCCCTTATCATGGTTCAGGGGCTGGGCCTTTTACCAGGGGAACAGTCAGCTCGTGTCACCTTGTTCGTGCCCATTCTGTCCATAGGGCCACTGTCCCTTCCCCACAGAGGCCCCTCCTTCCCTTCTCAGCACAAGAGAGAGATCCAGCAAAACCTAACGATGTGGGGTCCCCTTCCCTTTGAGATTCCTGGTGCTCCTTTATCCCCCCAAGTGGTCTGGGTGCCCTGTGTGTGCAAGCACTGCCCCCTTTGTGGCCCTGCTGTGTGCGTGTCTGGCTGTGCTCTAGGGAGGGGGGCTGCATTGGAGCTGGCTCAGAACGGCTCACAGGAGCCCATGGTCACACTTTTAGTTTTGTGAACTGGGCATCAAACTGTTGTAGCTTGAAATGGACTGTGGGCGGATAGTTACACCCCAGAAATCAGTTAGTGCTTCACATCAGGGCCTTTTCTCTTTTACTGCGGAGAGCTGGTCGTCGACATTTACGGGCACAGCTCCGTGGAGCTCCCACAGTGAACCTTGCTGAACTTGCCCGGCGGTGTGTCTGGGCTCAGGCCTCAGAGTTCATGGGTCTGCTCCCACTCTCTTAGCTGTCCTGGGGGGCCCAGGCCTGCCCGGCTGTAGTGCCTGCTGCGTGGGGCTGCTTTGCCCTGCTATGCTGGCATGCCCTGAGCACGTGCTGGGGGCCGCCTGGTAGAAGGAGCTGGGCCCTTGCGTCTCACACTAGAGTTTACACCGGCTCTGCTCGTGCCACTCTGGAAAAGTGACAGCCTTTGGAGCTTCAGTTTCTCCCGGGTCACACGATGTGGATGCCACCTAGATGTAACTCCCACCGCTGGGAGGCATGGTGGCTCCAGGAGCACGGCGGGGTGCCATCCGTGGCTAACTCGGGTGGTGGGGCGGGTGTGGCGGGCGGGGGGACTTCTAGAAGCTACTTTGAGATGTTTCCCCTCCCTTCTCCGTTCAATGCCACTGGTCTGCAAACAGGTATGTGAAGTACAGGGGCACTTCCCCTGCCTGACCCCCTTATTGCAGGAAAGAACCACCTCCAGCGTCATCCTAGGGGTGTGCGGGGGTGGGGGGAAGGTGTGCTCTCAGGGGTCCTAGCAGTGCCGCCTAAAGAGCAAGGGTGTGGGCTGGGGGTTGTAAGGGCTGTGTGGGTGTTGCTCATGTGTGCGTCTGGGGGAGCAAGGGTCTCCTAGCCGTGTGCGGATATGGATTTCCATGCAATGAATTTGTTGAATCCTGGCCCCACTTGCAAATGGAAGATAGATACTGTGCTCATGATTGGGTTCAGTAGATCCTAAACCCAAAGCTGACACTCTCTCTTGTCCAGTCCTTGCAGTGGCTTAGTGCTGGATACCCAGTGGGGAAGCCCACATTGGCTATTTTGCCGAGTGACTGTCTTTGGATTCCCATTGTGGACTGTATTGGGGCCCCCACTTCATATGTTGAAGCCCTAAACCTAATGTAACTGTATTCGGGGATGGGGTGTAAGGGTGGGGCCTTGATCCCATAGGACTTAGAAGAAGAGGAAAAGACACCAGCCTCTATCCCTCTCTCTCTCTCTCTCCCTCCGAGGGTGTGCTCATGCACGTGCATGCACAGAGAATAGGCCATGTGAGGACCCTGCAAGAAGCAGCCATCTGCAAGCCAGGAAGAGGGTCTCACCAGACAACAACCCTGACGGAACCTTGATTTCAAACTTCCAGCCTTCAGAACTGTGAAGAAATAGTTTAACCCAGTCTGCGGTATCTGATGAGGCAGGCAAGTGGACAAAGACACCAGAGGTTACTCTCTTGTATTGAGCGCCATGGGCTTTATAAACATCATCCACGTACATTATTTATCTTTGCGTGATTTACATGCATTATTTCACTTAGATTGTCCTTGTTTTACAAACGAAGTGCCTGAAGCACAGTGAGGTGGAGTGACTTGCCCAGGGTCACAGCTAGCAGAGCCAGAATTTAAGCAAAAGAGGGGTTCACCTTGTAACCTATGGTCCTGACACCACACCACATTTGGGGTCCCCACATGAAGCTCCTTAGGTCTGACCCCAGTTGGCCCCCACAGCCCTCAACACTGTGACCTGAAGTGACCTGGTCCATGAATGGGGCCAGAGATGCTCTTTCTCTGGCACACTGGAAATTAAGCTCAGGACTAAACCCCAAGAAAGTGGGGCCAGTGCCAGGCCCGTGACAATGGGGCTCTCTGTTCTGCACTCTGGCATTTTGATGGATGAAAAACATTTCAAGTTTTGCTGTAAAAATGTCTGTTGTGGAAAGATAAGGTAATTCTAGCATATGCAACAGCGACTTCTTAACTAGTTCGTGCAAGAAGAGTTATGCTTATTTTTAGCCTTAGGGCTGGGTACATCATGGCCCTAATCAGCAGCTGGGGTGAAGCCAGCCAGGTCAGCACCACTCCAGACCCAAAAGGCAGTATGGATACGGGTCCTCTGCCAAGGGGTGCAACCCTGGGACCCACCCTTATCTGCTCACCTGGTGCCATGTGCCCTGGCCACGGGAGCAGTTGAAGAGCCCTGCAGAGAACCCAAGGGCCCTGGGCACTCCCAGCCACAAAAGAGATGCACACCCACCTCCCTGGTTGGGGGACTGAGCATGACAGTGAATCCTGGGGCCTGGCAGGGCCTTGCCTGCCCTGTGACCTCAGACAGCTCCATTCATGCATGCAGTGGGAGGAATGGGTGAACTGAGCTCAGCGTTCTGGGGGCCCTGGAATCCTGTCCTGCTGTCGGCTAGGGGCTCTCCCCTGAATGGTCAGAGATGGGGCGTGTGCTGGGGGCAGCATCTTCATCTGTCATCTGCACTGGTACTCTCTCACCTGGAGTCCTCAGAGCTCTGCCCGTATGCCCTAGCAAAGCTGGGGTAGTGGAGGCATCCCATTTTTGGCCAGTGCAGTACCCCAACTTCCCAATAGCAGATGCCTCAGGGGCCCCCCAGTCGGCAAGGGAAAGTCAGATGGGGAGCATATGCCCAGCCCCTGGTCTGTCCCCCTTTGCAAGTGCCACCAGGTGTGGCCCCTCCCTCTGCCCTGGACAGACCACACCTGTCCCCATCTCCTTTGCTGCAATCATTAGCCATGTTACACCTTGCTCTCCACTCCAGTCGGGGAGCCCTGAGGGCTAATGATGACAGGTTGCCTCATCAACTGGACCCAGAGGAGAATACAGCCCCCAGTGGCCTCCCTCCTTCTTCTAGCCTCAACAATTTGGGTTCTCTAGCTCCAAAGGGCTGTGAGGGCCTGGCCCCAGCTCTAGGCTCAGATTACTCTAGCCGCTGGCTTTTCTTGCAGACCCCTCACTCTCTTCTACTTCCAGGCCTGTCCAATTAGAGGGGGTCTCAGGCCCTCACCCAAAGCATCCTTCTTCCATTTCCAGGGTCAGGAAATCCAGAATCTTCTTTGCTCCTGTGTCAGCCACATCAGTGGGCATTCTGGCCAGGCCTGGCCCTGCCAGCTGTCCAGGAGGCTGTTTACTTGTGTGTTCCCTGCCCGAGACCTTGTCCCCAGTCACCCTGAGGACCAGAGTGCTCAGGAGGGAGGAGGCATCAGCAATTTGGGTGGTCGCCCCTCTCTGACAGTGGGCTGTGCAGTCAGAGGGAGCTGGGGTTGCATCTCAGCTCAGGTGCTGATCAGCTGGGGGACTGAGCCCAGTTGATCTCTGGGTATCCATGACCTTCTGTGACAGGTGGGTGACAGGGTCACTGTGAAATCTGGAGAGCTACCTCACAGTACCTTCAATGCAGGGCTCCCTGTACAGAGGCTGCCTCTATTCAGGCTGACTGCAAAACCATTGCCAGGCTCAGATGTGCTGGGGAGATGCGCCATGTTTTGCTCTAGGTAGCGGTTTCTTTCTCTGTCTGGGGTCGGGGTGGGGGGAGTTGCCTCCATGGTCTCTGGATGACCCAGCTCAGTTTGGAACAGTGGTGAAATCTTCAGGCCCCAGCCCAGACAGGGCCTAGTTAGCACCTCCCCTAGGGCTAGCACAAGCCCACTTTATGATTCTTGGAAATCCCTCTCTGAGAAAATGCACAGTTCATTCACCCTTGGGGAGCTCTTGGCAGCACTGGGTTACATTTCTGCCCATCCATGCAAGGGCCTGATATTCAAGCTGGAAACCTAAGCCCACCCTGAATGTGGTCATGACAAACAGGAAGGGGAAGTGGATTGGAGATACAGGGAGCAGTGGCTCCGGCTCTGGGTGGGGGAGACGATAAATTAATTGTCCACTGATGTGGGAGAAACGACGCCCTGATTCTGTGCAGTTCCCAGCCCTGCTGCAATCTATGTGTGTGACGTGTAATTGCATTGTATTGCCAAGAGAGTTGTGGCAGGGATTCATTTACACTGCAGAGGAACTGTAAACATCCCCCACACCCTTTCTCGTCTGGTCTCTAGTGTTAGAGAAGATGCTGCATCATTAGGCTCTGAGCTCAGCAGAGGAAGCACCAAGAGCCAGGTCACCGCTCCATGGTCCTTCGTCCCACAAGGGAACTTCCTACTTCTGAGCAGAACTCCATGGAGTGAGCAGGAGGAACTGAATGTGTGTGTCCCCTATAGTTCAAATGTTGAAGCCCTAACCCCCAGTGTGCTGGTATTTGGAGGTGGAGCCTTTGGGAGGTAATTAGGTTTAGATGAGGTCAGGAGGGTGGGGACCCTGATGGATTAACATCCTTCTAAGAACAGAAACAGAGACCAGAGCTTGCTCTCTGTCCACCATGTGAGGACACAGCAAGAAGACAGCCATCTGTAAGCCAGGAAGAGGGCTCTTACTGGAGACTGAATCAGCTGGCACCTTGATCTTGGACTTCCCAGTCTCTAGAATGGTGAGAAATAAACATTTAAGCTGCCCAGTCTGTGGTATTTTGTTATAGCAGCCTGAACAAGTTAGAGTTCAACAAAATGCAGTTGGTGCCTGTAGGTGAAGCAGGCACTGTCCACGGGGACTGGAGGAGGCCTGTTGTCCTATAGCTGCCTGAGGTCCCACATACCTCCCCCACCAGCCCCTGCAGGCCCAGTAACGACTCTTCGCCTTTTATTAAACAGCTGTTTAAAATGAGGGACTGGGATTCTTCCTACCTGTTTCTGGCATGGTGTTAGATATTTTTAAAGTGTTTTCCTTTGTTCCTGGAAGCAATAAGCACCCTTGAGGCAGGATTAAGATTTTATGCTTTAAGGGAAGGGGAAGCTGAATGTGCACTGGGTGCTTACTGTATGCCAGCTACTGTCCCAGGCAGTGGGCAAAATAAGCAAAAATCATCATCCTTGCAGAGCTGCATTCTGGCAGAGGCACACGATAAACCATGGACATTATATAGTAGGTTAGAAGGAGGTAGTGCTTGAACAGATTAGACCCGAGTCAGTGGAATTAGGAAGCCTGGAGTGGGTGAGGACAGGAGGTGGGATGCAATTTATATAAAGTGCTCAGAGCAAGCCTCAATGACAAGGTGATGTTGAGCAAAAATTTGCAGGAGGTGAGGGAGTTAGCCATGTGGCTATCTGGGTGAAGTATGTTCCAGACAGGGGGAACAGCCATGCCCAAGCCCTATGACAGGACATGCTGGAGTGCTTGGGGAACAGCTTGAGGAATAGGTGGTTGGTGTGGATGAGCAAAGTGAATGTGGGGGAAACAGGAGCTGAAGTTAGAGGGGCCACATCAGGGAGGGTCTCATAGACCATCGTGAAAGCTTGGGTTTTTACTCTGAAACAGGAGCCATGGGAGGGATGGAGCAGAAAAATGACATGACCAGAACTTTATTTTAGGAAGGTCATTGTGACTTTGTGGCTGGAGGCAAGGGTGTGGCTGGTCGAGTCTTTGGGAGGCTACTGAAGTAATCCCGGTGATGGGGTAGGGGCGACTGACACCAGGGCAATAGCAGTAGAGGGAAATGGTCAGATTCTCGATGCATTTTGAAGAGTGAGCCACCAAGATTTCCTGATCAGTTGGTAATGGGTTGCGATGGAGCAAGTAAGGCACTGATGACCCTAAAGTATTTTACCAGAGTGACTGGAAGGATGGAGGAGGGGTAGGAAGGTGCAGGTCATCAAGTTGGGGACAGAATCATGAGCTCAGTTCTGGCTGGCTGAGTTTGAGATATCCAAGTGGGACTGTCAAGGAGATGGCAGCCCAAGATCCTAGAAGTGGGAGAAATTTAGATTTTCCAGGTCTGTCTGTTATTTCATGGTTTTCTCTCTTCCACTAGTTTTGAGAACTGAACAATAGAAAGGGGCTGGTACAGCAAATGTCACATTTGCTTTGGTATGTGAAAGCCAGAGTTTCCCCAACCCCAGAAGCTCTTTCTGTGAATGCCCTGGCTAGGGCAACAGCTCGCACCATGGTGCTGCACAGCCCTCTGTGCAACACCCTCTCTCCCTTTAGACTGTGAGGCTCCAGAAGATAGCACTGGATTGCTCATCTCTGGCTTCTCATGCCCAGCTCTTGAGGTGACCCTATGGCAAATGACTCAGTGAATGACTGATGTCACCTAGAGAAGCACAGCCATCTGACCCCCAGTACAGGAAGCAAGGGTTTGAAGTGGCCCCCTTTAAAGGAGAATCAGTGATTGCAAAATCTTTGGATGGTATTTCTGACTGTAGCTGTAGAATTTAGTGTGGGCTGTGGAGCCAGTCAGCCTCTCAGGGACACCTGCCTTTCTTGGGGAACCCTGAACCTCTCTTCCACATTTGTTACTCTTCTGGTTTTTCTCTTTTTGCAAATTGCTCATTCATATTCTTTATCCATTTTTTTTCTTCTTCTTTTGGGTTGTCTGCCTTTTGCCTTTTGATCTGTAGGAATTCTTTATATACAATGGCTACTGATCTTTTGCCAAGTTGCAAATATCTACTTCCAGTAGTGGCTGTCTTTTCATTTTGTTTCTGATATCTTTTGTTCATAGAATTTAAAAATTTTATTATAGTTAAATTTATGATCTTTTCCTTTATTGTATATTCTTTTTGTGTCCTTTGACAAATCTCTTTAAAATGACATAATAAAAGATATTTCTTAATATATTCTAAAAGTTTTACAAGTTTTACTTTTCATGTTTAGATTTTTAATTCACTCGGAATTGATTTTTGTATGTATATGTATATCCTACAAAGTGAAGATCTGTTTTTATATTTTCTCATATGGATACAACACTGTCTTTGCATCATTTGTGGAAAAATCTATTCCCACTTATTTTAATGCCAACTCTCTTATACATTGCTTTCTATAGACATGGATCTGTTTCTGGTCTCTCTTACTTTGCTCCATTTTGCTATTTGATGGTCCCTGGGTCAATACCACACTGCTTGAATGCCTACAGCTTTATTACAACTCTTGATATTTGATAGAGCCAACATTTCTATCTGTGTCTTTTTATTAAAAATTTTGGGTCATTTTTGACAAAAATATTTTGGTCAGATATATTTTAGAGTCACTTTGTCAAATGCCATGAAATACCCTGTTGGATTTTAATTGGAATTACATTGAATTCCTAGCATAACTTGGGGGAAATTGATATCTTTATGGTATTGAATCTTTAAACCCATGAACATGGGAAGAATCTTTTTTACATTTACTTTAATTTTTTTTCAATGCTGTCTTAGAACTTTCTTTATAAAGGTAGGGCTACAATTGTATAGATTGTGTATCTTAGTCTATGTAATGATGCCCCTGGAGTTTTGCAATGTATAAACTTCCTGGCTACTCAGGACAAACATGTGTATAAGTCTTGCACAACTATTTTTGGACTTATTTCTAAGGATCTTATAGTTTTTGTTGCTATTGGAAGTATATCTTTAAAAAATTTACATTTTTAAATTTAACATAGCTGGTATATATGTGTGTTTGTGTGTGTGTGCATGTGCACACACATGTCTTGTATTCAGTGGACTTGCTGAACTCTTTATTAGTTCTAATAGTTTGTAGGGTTTTTTTAGATTTTTCTTTGTAGACAACCATAATATCTGCAGATAATAAAATATTTGTTTCATCTTTTCTAATCCTTAAACATTTTTTAAGTGCAATGAATGAATAAACTTCAATACTGTATTTAAAAATACAGAAAACTATATGTTGGAACAATTATGGAAATATGAATATAAACTAGATATTACTTGATAATATGGAATTATTGTTAATTTTTTAAAGTATGGCAAAGGTATTGTGGTTATGTAGAAACATAACTTAATTATTTAAAAAAATTTTTTTTGGGGGGGCACCTAGGTGGCTCAGTCAGTTAAGCATCTGACTTTGACTCAAGTCTTGATCTCAGGGTCCTGGGATTGAGCTATGCACTCAGGGGGAGTTTGCTTCTCCCTCTCCCTCTGCCCCTCCCCCTGCTCATGCTCTCTCTCTCTCTCAAATAAATAAAAAAAAGATTTTTTTTTGTTGTTTGAATATAGTTGGCACACAATGTTACATTAGTTTCAAGTGTACAATATAGTGATTCAACTTTTCTATATGTTGTGCTGTGCTCACCACAAGTAAGATACCATCTGTTACCATACAACACTATTACAATACCATTGACTATATTCCCTATGCTGTGCCTTTTATTCCCATAACTTATTCATCCCATAACTGGGAGTCCTTACATAAGCTTTTAAAAAAAGTTTTATTGTACTTTTAACTGATTTTAAGAATCTGTTTGTAGTGAAATTATCACTCCTCTTTTCAATCTTTTAATGTGGTGAATTACACTGATATGTTTTCTAGTATTAAATCGTTCTTTCCTGGTGGCATCTTGGTCATGATAAATTGTTGTTTTTATTCATTACTGGCTTTGATTCACTAATATTTTCTTCATGACATTGGTATTTATGTTCATGAGTATGACTGACTTATAATTTTCCCTACCGTGTTATCCTTGTCTGGTTTTGATATCAAGGTTACACTAGGGTCATCAAAGGAGCTATAGAACATTCTCCCCATCCATTTAAATTGTTTGTATATTATTGGGATTATCTATTCTCTGACTGCTATTAGAACTCATCCTAAAATCATCTGGCACCTGGGCTTGATTTCTCTCTCTCTTTGTCTCTCTATTTCTCTCTCTTTCTGTAGATTTTAAACCACTGATAACTTTGATGGAGATGAGTCTATTCAGCTTTTCCATTTCTTCTTGATTCAGTTTTATTAAGCAGTATTTGTTAGGAAATTGTCTAAATTGTTGAGCGTGCATGAAGTTTTAAATAATTCTCTGTCTTTTAAAAAATTGCAGCCTCATGGGGTACCTGGGTGGCTCAGATGATTAAGCGTCTGCCTTCGGCTCAGGTCATGATCCCAGAGTCCTGGGATCGAGCCCCGCATCAGGCTCCCAGCTCAGCAGGGAGTCTGCTTCTCCCTCTCCCTCTGCCTCTCCCCCTGTTTGTGCTCTCTCTGTCTGTCTGTCTCTCAAATGAATAAATAAAATCTTAAAAAAAATTGCAGCCTCTGTCCGATCTCTCTCTCTCTCTTTTTTTTTTATGAGTTGTTTGTTTGTTTGTTGTT
Organism: Phoca vitulina; assembly: GCF_004348235.1. Classification (NCBI taxonomy): domain Eukaryota; kingdom Metazoa; phylum Chordata; class Mammalia; order Carnivora; family Phocidae; genus Phoca; species Phoca vitulina. The sequence continues at coordinate 109,122,936 of NW_022589704.1, forward strand.
TTTAGATTCCACAATATAAGTGAGATTATACAGTGTTTGTCTTTCTCTGTCTGACTTATTTCACTTAGCAAGCCCTTCTGGTCTATCCATTGCTATTGCAAATGGCAGGATTTCCTCCTTTTTGAGGCCAAATAATATTCCATTGTATTTATCTACACTACAGCTTCTTTATCCATTCACCTGTCAATGGATACTTAAGGCTGTTTCCGTATCTTGATTATTGTAAATAATGCTGCTATGAACATGGGGGTGCTGATATCTCTTTGACATAGTGTTTTTGTTTCCTTCAGATATGTTCCCAGAAGTGGAATTGTGGGATTTTATGGTAGTTCTACTTTTAATTTTTTGAGGCTCCTCCATAATGTTTTCTACAGTGGCTGCACCAATTTATATTCCCAGCAATAGTGCACAAGGTTCTCTTTTCTCCATGTCCTTGCCAACACTTGTTGTTTCTTGCTTTTGTGATAATAGACATTCTGACAGGTGTGAGGTGATATCTCATTATAGTTTTGACTTGCATTTCTTGATTATGAGTGATGATGAGCATCTTTTCATGTACATGTTGGCCATTTGTATAACTTCTTTGGAAAAATGTCTATCCGGGTCATTTGCCCATTTTAAATATTGGATTATTTGTTTTTCTTGCTATTGAGTTGTAGGAGTTCTTTATAGGTGTATATTAATCCCTTATCAGATCTATGATTTACAAATATTTTTTCCCATTCTCTAGGTTGTCTTTTCATTTTATTGGTGGTTTCTTTTGCTGTGTATAAGCTTTTCAGTTTGGTATAGTCCCACTTATGATTTGGGTATAATATCACATCCAAAAAATCATTGCCAACACCCACATCAGGGAGGTTTTTGCCATTTTCTTCAAGGAGTTTTATGGTTTCTGGTCTTACATTTAAGAACACTCAATGGAGGAAAGGCAGTCTCTTCAGTAAATGGTGCTGGGAAAATTGGATATTCACATGTAAAAGAATGAAACTAGATCCCTACCTTATAGCACAAATATCAACTTGAAGTGGATTAAACACATAAACTTTAACATGTCAACTTAACAAGTCTAAAAGTGATCAGCCTTGCATACTGTCCCCAGATACTATTGAGGGCCCAAAAAGTACTTTAGCTCTGGTCATCCCTCCTCTGCTTACCTTATTACCTATTGCTTGTTAACTCTCATTCTGGTAGGTTTTCTGGTAGTAGGCACTTTGTCTCTGGTTCTCTGCTGTGTCCATGGTGCCCTGAGCAGTTCCTGGCACATAGTAGGAGCTCAATAGATGCTGAATAATTGGACTTTGTTGTTACTCAAACTTTAAGTGTATTTAGCTTATATTCCCCACATTAGTCATCACTGTTATTATTGTTTTATATCTTTATTGAGAGGCTGCCACTTTTTCTCTTCATTAAGCAAGACATATTTCAATGAGAAAAAATGATTCCCTCCCAAACTAGGGTACGCCTTATGCTTGATGAATCATGTTGCCGGGTCCCAAAGATACTGCATCTTCCAGTGGTGGTTTCTTCACCTCACAAAGCACCTGCTGTTCAGGGCCCTTCAAGAATTCTACAGGCAAAGAGTCTCTGCGAGAGTGTGTGCTGCCCCTGGTTCGTCTGTCTGCCAGGGAGAATGAATCTTTAGCATACGTGCCAGAGATTTTAGGACAGGGCTCCCCAGTCCTCCCCCTCTTTCCTACATCATTTCCCTTCTCACTATCGGATCGTTCCCATGAACATACAAATGTGCTGTCATTTCTCCCATCTGGGAAGCAACCCTTTCTGACACTGCTTCCTCCTCCAGATACTGCCAGAGATGGGGCATGCTTCGAGCTGGAGCTGGCAGGGCTGCAGATGGATTGGCTGCATCGGAGAGAACGGTGTTGAGGCTGACACTGGGTGTTTGGTTTTCTCTCTTTGCAGAGATCTGCAGGCAGTTCCATATAAAGCTTGCATCCCTGAAATGGAGGCAGGAGTGGGAAGGATCATAGCTGGGGAAAGGCCCAGCTTCCTTGGGCCACTGGTCATCCTTGGGGAACCTGGAGCATGTCCTCAGCTGGTCTCCAGACAAGATCTAGTTTCCCTGCTATTTCTAGACCTCTGGGGTCTATAGGAGTGTGGGTTTACCTCCCAGGCACAACAGTACTTCTTGGGCTCTGGAGCAAGTAGGGAGTGTAACCCAGAGAGACTTTATGGGATGCTCCTCAGACTGGGAGAAGCCCTGCCATTGAGAGACATCAAAGCCTAGGTGACCTAAGATGAACAGAGTAGTAGGAGTGGGACTGGCTCAGTGAGAGGGATGTTAGTCCCCAGAGGCAGGTATAAAATGTCCTTCAACCATGTTGTTCTGTTGTCAACACTGCTTCAAGGGAGGCCTGTCTGGCTGGCACCAATGCTCCAGGCATCTCCAGAGTGCCAGGGTGTCACCTTGGTTCTCCTCAGCTGATCAGACTCAAGAATCCCTGAGCATCCCTTCTTATTTGGGGGCAGCACACAGTAGGACAGCTTCCCCAGGTCCACTTGAGCCCCACTCAAGGGCCTACTGGATTAGCCCCTGCCCTCACCATGTGTGCCCTGTGAGCAGTGCCAACCTCACTGAGTCCCACCCCCTCCCTATCCCAAGGGGGCATCTCTTCAGCCAAGTCAGGAGAACAAATAAGGCCATGTGTGCTAAATGTATCGTGCAGAGTCTGGCATACACTAAGCAGTTTCTAAGGATCCTTGTCTCCTGTCACCAGCTTTGCTTGTCATCTTAGCTGAGTTGGGCTCTAGGCCTCTGTGTAATCATCTGCTAAATCAAGTAAATAATCTCCATTTTAGCTTCCCAGGACTACTGAGAGAAGCAAGTTGATGTGTGGACTTGAAAAATGCTTAATCTAGGCCTAATCCCTGGCTTGGCCCCCACCCTTCAGGTGGAGTGGGATTTCTCTCCTCCACTTTCAAGCCTTTGTATCTACTGTGTTCTGAGGCTGCCTTTAGCTGCTAAGAGCTCCACATATGTGACATCCCCTGAGGACCCCCGACCCATCTCCCCCAATAAGACTAGGTCCCCCCCTCCCCCCCACCGCCACTCCACAGCAGAGCTCATCACTCTCTGCTTTGCCTCATGGTCTGTCCTCCTGAGCAAGATCGGGGTCCAATTCAGACCCAGACCCTTGGATACAGCAGAGGTCTGACAAGAGACCCACGATGGCTTTTTAAACAAGTGGATGCATGAATGGGTAAGCAAGCTAGCAGATGAGCTGTGAGTGATGGCCAGCTCAGGGAAGGAAGAAGAAGATGTGGCTTACAGCTGGTGGGCCCTCTCTGGGTGTGATGATGCCCTGGTGTTTCCAAGTTTCCAGCCACCCTGGTGCTTAGCTCAAGGCAACCCCAAAACTGCCCTTGAGTGTTAGGCGGGCTCCTGGGCTCACACTCAAGTTCCTGTCCTGCAATAGGCCCCTCACTGCTCTCACCTGTCCTGTGTATCCTCTTTGCAAGTAGCAACCTTTTGCATAGACTGGAAGTTGAGTGTTGAAGATAAAAAGGGCTCCATATCATTATCAGAGATGTTTCTGGTACAATCTCTAATTCCTCACCATGCATTCATTCTGCATCCAGCTCATTTGCCTCTCTCCCCCGCCATCTCCACCAGACCTGGCCTTGAGCCGCATGTTGTCAGACCCAGGCTCCACATTCTCTGAGTAACACCGCCTCAAGTGCCTACCTTCCAGGAATCCCTCCCCTTCTTTTGGCTCCTCCGATCCTATTTTGCCTGCCTTTCCTTTTCTGCCTTCTCAGATACACTCACTTTCCTGAGCTCTGCCCTGAGCATGCCCAGCACCATAGCCTGGGCACCAGGGCACGTATGTATTTGTAGGCTGAGCCCCCCATGGATCACAGCTCAGGGGCTGCCTGATCCCTTCACTTCTCAAACTGGACCTGCTCCCCTTCCCCAAACTCAACCAATAATTTTTCTCTTGCAGTCTTCTGTCTTGGTCTCTGTTCTGTAGTTGGCACTTTTATCCACCCAGGTGGTCAATCCTAAGTCTTAGAAATCATCCTGGGGGTGCCTGGGTGGCTCAGTTGGTTAAGCATCTGACTCTTGATTTTGGCTCAGGTCATGATCTGAGGGTCATGAGATCGAGTCCTCATTGGGTTCCATGCTGGGTGTGGAGCCTGCTAGAGATTCTCTCCTTCCCTCTCCCTCTGCTCCTCTCCCCTCCCTCTCTCTCTAAAAAAAAAAAAAAAAAAAGAAGGAAAGAAAAAAGAAAAAAGAAATCATCCTGATTCTTCTCACTCTCTCACACACTACATCTGAGCCATGAGCAAGTCCCATTGTTCTGCCTTTACTCCACACCTCTCCTCTTACTATCTGTATTCCCCATGAGGTGTAAACTCCATCTGTCAAGTGAATGACTGAGTTTCATTTCATCTACTGAGGAACTCTATGAAGTAAGAAGAATAGGGGTTATGACCCTCATTTTGGAGATGGGGGTGCAGAGAGACCTGGGACCAGAGCTGCCCCAGGCCAGAACCCTTCTGTTCCTTCTGTGCATCTCCCCCACCTCCCAGTCATGACTTTAGCATGGGGATTGAGAGCACAAGCATACAGGTTTAATCCAAGTCTGGGGTTCATTCAGACACCACCTTCCTCCACATTCGTAAGGACTGTGAGGCTTTAACTGTTTGTACCTCAGTTTCTCTTACTGTATTTCAGGAAGAATGATGCTACCGTGCTGTAGAGCTGTTGTGAGGATTAGGTGAATTGATGCCTGCTGTACACTTGGCATTTATTTAGCATTGGCTGTTTTTAGAGGTGGCATGTATTTAGCATTGGCTGTTTTTAGAGGTGACAGCGCTCAGGGTAGGCTGCATGTTTATAACAATGCTTTTATCACTGAAGAGTTCAGCACCAGGTTTCTTATTAGAGCTGTCTACACACATTGGCTTTCTTCACTTCCTTGCCCTCTTCAGTGCACTCCCAATGGTCCTCCCACCCCTGCACTAGGAGCTGCTCCACAGGGTCATCAGGAATGTCTACAGCTCTATGTCCCACACATTTGTCCTTGTGTCATACTGGATTTCACGGGGCACCTGCTCCCTCCCTCCTGAGACAGTCCCTCCTTTTGGCAGCTAGGATACTCCCAGTTTTCCTCCAGTTCTCTAATTTCTCTTTCTCTTGCTCCTTTGCTGGCTCCCCCTCCTCCATTGGACCCTAAGGATTGGCATCTGTCCCCAAGGCTTTCAGTCTTCCTTGCTCAGGGCTGCCTCTTCCATGAGACCTTGTCCACCTGCGTACCATCACAGGCCAGCCACTCACCAGTGATGCCCCATTTCCTGTCAACCCTCACCTCCTGGCCAGCCTGCTCCCCTGAGCTCCCAATACCTACAGCTCTTTGACACTACCTCTTGGGATCTCCAGGGCACTGGCACTGAGTATATTTAAACTGAGCTGTGCTTTTCCCTGAACCCGACTCACCTTTGTCTTCCCACCAGGGCAGGGTCCTCCACCCCAAACCCAGGGAATCCTGCTTAGCCTGTTCCCTCTCCCACCCTCCATCACCTCCTGTGTCATTCACCTGCTTCATGTTTCTCGGGTCCATCTCCTTTTCCCATCTCTGCACGTATCACTGTAGTCCAAACATGTAATTTCTCACCTGGATGGATTACTTTGCCTCTCTAATCCATTCTCTGCAAAGCAGCTTATGTGATCCTTTAAAAACTCAAATCGGATCACATCACTCTGCTATTAAAAACTCTTCAATCTTTGCCTGGGCCTCTGCTGATAAAATCCCAGGTCCTTGGCACCCTTCACTTTCCTGAGCTCAGTCAACTCACAGCCTGTTTCTGCTCCTCGAATGTCCCATGCTGTCCTCTGCCCTGGCCTGGCTAGCTCACCTCAGTGTCACCTTCACATCACTCCCCCAAGGAAAACTTGCTTTGCCCTCAGACTGGGTCAGGACTTGCCATTGCAGGGGCTCAGAGAAGCCACCTCTCTGAAGCACGCTCCGTGACTGCCTCAAAGAGCTGTTCACATGAATGTAGCTGTGATTTTGGGTTATTCATCTGAAGTGAACCCATCTGGACTCTCAATTTTAAATTCCACAGAAGTATTGGTGCTTCCCCAGTTCCCACCTCCCTGGGGCACCCGATCACCCACTTGAAACCTGCATGGGATGTCCAGCAGACACCTCAACATGGAACATGCCTGAAAACCAAATTCCTGATCTCACCACGGCCGGATCGGCTCCTCCTGCAGCTGTGCCCAGTGCAGTGTCCATGTGCTGAGGCCGCAATTGCAGGCCCACCCTTAACGGCTCTCCTGCTCTCTCCTGGTGGCTATAATTCAAAATACCTCCCAAATCCCAGGGGCATCCTGAGCACATTTGACACCCACAGATGATATTTCTTTAACATCCCCCTTGCTATGGACCGAATATTTGTTTCCCCTCCAAATCCCTAGTGCGATGGTATTTGCAGGTGGGGCTTTTGGGAGGTGATTAGGTCATGAGGGTGAGCCCCCCCCATGATAGGATTAGTGCCATTTTAAAAGAGGAAGAAACACAAAACTCTCTCTACATGAATTCACCAAAAAAGGCCGTGTGACAACATAATCAGGAAGAGAGCCCTCACCAGGAAGCCCACCATGCTGGCACACTGATTTTGGACTTTAAGCCTTCAGAACCATGAAAAATAAATGTTTGATGTGTAAGCTGCCGGTCTGGAGTATTTTGTTATGGCGGCCTGAACTGATACTCCTCTTCTATGTGACATTATTATTTTCAGTAATAATCAATTAAATAAAGAATAGGATCCAGAAAAGAAACGCAGAGCACATTTTCTCAAATTGAACTTTGTGTATACAATCACGCCAATACAAAAATAAGTGAATTTTAATAAAACAGAATCAGCCACAAGAGGTACAAGAGGCAGCCTCTAAAAGATATCACTGATGTAACATATTATTTACTTGGTTAATTCTTTAGTTTTAAAACAATCACTTAACACTTATGAAAGGCTACGTTTCAAGGATATTATTTACAGGGGTGCCTGGGTGGCTCAGTCGTTGAGCGCATGCCTTCTGCTCAGGTCATGATCCCAGGGTCCTGGGATCGAGCCCCGCTTCGGGCTCCCTGCTCCGTGGGAAGCCTGCTTCTCCCTCCCCCACTCCCCCTGCTGGTGTTCCCTCTCTTGCTGTGTCTCTCTCTGTCAAATAAATAAAATCTTAAAAAAAAAAGGATATTTACAATCAGTAACAGTTTATGTAGGAACTGAAATATGTACTTCTCAAACAAAAAATTACACCTTCCAGTTTGTAGTGTTTCACTGTTTCAAATTTTAAACACAAACATCTCACGTGGTCGCACAGAATGACAGAGTTGAAGTAACTCACATTCTGCTTCCTTTTCTTCATAACTGCTGTGCTATCAATATTTATTTCAAATTTACTGCTTGAATGCAGGACCTGGAGACTGAACCAGGTGAACTGATGTGTGACCTGGTCCTTGCAGGGGGTCAGCCATGTAACTGAGAGTTGTCTGGATTAATGTCCAAGTAGAACACAATGTTGATTAAGGAAACGTCATAAAATGTGTTAAGTTGAAGTTTACAGATGTATTAATAAAACTCAATAGTAACGCAGCAATTGTTTAGAATTAAGTAAACAAAGCTTTTTTTTTTTTGAGGGGGGAGTATTTTATCAAAGATTGTATTTAGCATTGGCTGTTTTTAGAGGTTACATTCTCTCTGGGTGATGCACCCCTTATTACCTTCACTTGGGGCAGACTGCTCCCACACCCTACCTTAACACCCACCTGCAGGATCAGACCCCTTCTCACCATCTTCCCTGCCACCTTGGTGGTCCCAGCCATGCTCTCTCACCTGGATTACTGTCATTGTCACTGTTAGGGGCTGAATTGTGTCACCCTTAGACTCCACCCTGACCCCCAGTACCTCAGGATGTGACTGTTTAAAGACAGAACCCGTAGAGAGGTACTTAAGGTAAAATGAGGTCATTGGGGTGGGTCCTAATCTAATATGACTGGTGCCCTTATAAGAAGAGGAGATTAGGACACGGACACATGTGGAGGAAAAGACCACATGAAGACCCAGGGGGCTAGACCACTGACTGTGTTGTTTCTTAGGCAGTCCAAGCTGACTGATACAGTCAAATAAGAGATTCACATGTTTCTGCCCTTGCCCCGACTCTAATCTTTCCTCATCATAGCAGCACAGTGATTCTTCACATGTGACACCCTCCAAAGGTCCTGTTCCCTCTCACAGTAGGAGCCACAGGCCCTGTTGGAAGGACTGCCAGTCTCATCTCCCCTCTCCTCCTCTGCAGGACCCAGGCCTCCTGCGGCTCCTCCTCAAACACCCCAGACCCTCCCACCTTGGGGCCTTGGTCTTTCTTGTGGTTACTCTGCAGGAATGCTTCTCCCTCAGGGCTCACACTGCCAGTTCCACCATGGATTTCCTTATTAAAAAGCCACCTCCTAGGGCACATGGGAGTTAAGTGGTTAAGCATCCGACTCTTGATTTCGGCTGGGCTTATGATCTCAGGGCTGTGAGATTGGGTCCCGCAATGGGCTCGATTCTCTCTCTCCCTCTGTTTCCCCACTCCCTCTCTAATAAATAAATAAATAAATAAATAGCCACCAGGCTTGGCAACACTTCACATCACCTCACCTCAGCACTTCCCATTTCCTCTCCCTGCTTTATCCTTCCTACCTAGCGCACAACCTCACATTCTAGCATGCTGTATCTATCTCTGTGGCCTTTCCTGGTACAGAGAAGGCTCTACACCCTGAATCTCAGTTCCTAGGACAGTGCTTGGCACAGAGTAGGTGACCAACTATTCAAAGAAAGAATGAGAGCATGAATGACTGTCAGATCCCCTGCAGCCCTGTCTACCAGAGCAGGAAGCAGGCCTGGCTTATTAGCAGCTCCATCCCCAGGGCCTGGGCTAACATCTGGCACATTGAAATTCTGAATTCAAATGTGCCGGTTTCCTTGGATTTCACCACACTCTCTGAGCAGAGTTACAAATAGAGCTAAGATTGCAGAATTAGTTCCCCAAGACTTGGCTTCAACTGGGAAGTGAAATGGGATTTCAGAGAAGGGGTGGAAGGATGTAAGAGGCTCAAAGGGCTTCAGTAGAGATACAGGTTAGAGGAAGTCTCTGGAAGTTAATGCATCCACAAAGCCTCTAGTTACACCTTAGAAGGGTTTGGGGTTGAATCAGCCTATCACTGTTCATTTCATCTGGGACACACAGCCCAGAGAAGAGCTGTACATCCTTTACTGATTCACTAGTTAACATTTTGACACCCTTCCCCCACCCTGGTGCCTGGATGGGATTATCTCAATCCATGGCCACATGGAGGCTTGCCCTCCTCACGGGGACCCCACCCCTCCTTGGAGGGGCCCAAGACCTTCAAGCCTAGGCCAGGCTAAGTTGCCAGTGGCTTAGAAATGTTTCTTTCCTTCGTGAAAGGGTACTTTCAAAGTTGTCATTTCAGGTTTCCTGGAAAAGGCTAAGTAGTTGGACACAGTGGATCCTCCTGCGGGTGAGGACAGGCAAGTGCTTTCCTTCTGCCTCTCAGTTTGTTCAGCTATAACCAGAGGAGAACCATAGTCACCTGGCAGGTGCATGTGAGGGTCAAGGAGAATGCAGGGAAGCATTTGTCCTGTGGTTTGAACTCTATTAATGATGGGAACTAACACTACCCACTATAGCAATGAGGAGGATGCAAGCCAAGAGTCTCCAGTCCTGGAGTTCAGGTAGGACACTGAACAAAGGGAAAGAGGCATTGGGTGCCCAGGTTTGCTGTCTCCTCCTTCCTGCCCAGCTGCTGTGCCCACTAGGCTCGTGATAGCTCTGCGGTTCTGAGGTCCCCATGGTGATGGAACTGCTAGGCACATGGGCCATTAGACTTGCGCTGAGGGTTTGAGAACAGCAATCCTGAGGCAGCCTTTCAAGCCAAGGGACCATCATGGAAGCATATTTCATGCAGACTGCCAAGTGTGTGTGATTTTTCCAGTACCTGGCTTCTTTAAAATGTTATCAAAGTCTCCATGTATTAATTACAGAGCCATTTACTGAGTAAGTGAAGGGAGAAGGGCAGACATTTATTTTCTGGGGGCAAAGTCCATTAGAAATGGAGATATTCTCTTTTGCTTGTGATGGGGTACTCACAGGGATGGAGAGTCTCAAAGAGGACCTCAAATGGGTCTGTGTCCCTTTGGCTGACACCTGACTGTCAGAATGGCCTGTCCAGGCCTGAGGAACCTTGATGACGTCTGATCCAGGCCACAGTGATATGGTGCGGCCCTCTGGGGCCAGGACCTCAGAGGCTAGTAGGGTGACAAGCATCTTGGTTTGCCTGTCCAATGTTTAACATGGAATTCTGGGTAGTCTGACATAGTCTGGCTTTGCACCGCCACACATGGATCCACCATCCCCACTTGCTGTCACACTGAGGCATCCACACGACATCCCCTGTGTCCCTCTCACACCTTTGTTCTTCCTTACCATGAATGAGATGGGGGGCCAGGGCTCTACAGGTCACTTAGGCCAGTGGGGAGGCCATTGTGTCCCTTGACCCTGGAGTACTGCTGGGGATGGGGAGCTGGCCCCCCAGGATTAAATGACTTCTGCATCTACCAGAAGGCAGTGGGTACTGCCTCCAGGGAGATTAGCCACTCTGCCTGGGCTTTTGGCACAGGAGGCTCTTCCAAATTCTTGGGAGAAAAACTGTCATGTAATTGTCTCCTGGGCTAAGGAATTATTTTAGTCTGCTTCTTCCTTTATGGGCCAGAGCCTGTGCTGGGGGCTGGGAAACATGGAGACATAAAATACTATTCTTGTCCTCAGGGGGCCAGGAGGGGCACACACTTAAACAAGGACACTAAGAGGGGTTAAAGTCCCTAAGGGAGAAAGAAGAGGCCAGGTGTGTGTGTGTGTGTGTGTGTCTGTGTGTGTGTGTCTGTGTGTGCATGCGCCTATGTGAGGCATCCGTCCCAGTCCAGGGGGCTGGAGAGGTGACAGGTGAAGGCTCCTGGGGAAGATGAGACACAGAAGCAGGGAGCTACCGGAATGGTCTTGACTGAATGCAGCACTGGAAGGGCCCTGAGTGGCCTCAAGAAGCCATATAAACCCAAGAAACTTGTAGTCACAGTGGAATGAGGCCTAG